>NC_092051.1:47126445-47440693 GCF_003086295.3 Arachis hypogaea
GGCTTATACTGGCCTACTCTCTATAGAGATGCCCGAGAGTTTGTGCGTAACTGTGAGAGTTACCAAAGAGCTGGCAACTTGCCTTATGGTTATGCCATGCCTCAACAAGGGATCTTAGAGATTGAGTTGTTTGATGTATGGGGTATTGACTTCATGGGTCCCTTCCCACTATCATACTCAAACACTTAGATTCTGGTGGCAGTGGACTATGTATCTAAATGGATAGAAGTAATTGCCACACCCACTAATGATATTAAGACCGTACTGAAATTCCTCCAGAAATATATCTTCAGCAGATTTGGCGTCCCCAGAGTACTAATCAGTGACGGGGGCACTCATTTCTGCAATAAACAGCTATACTCTGCTATGGTCCGATATGGAATTAGCCACAAAATAGCAACTCCATATCATCCACAGACAAATGGGCAGGCTGAAGTCTCTAATAGAGAACTAAAAAGAATCCTGGAACGGACTGTAATTGCCCGTAGAAAGGATTAGGCAAAAAGCTTGGATGATGCTCTGTGGGCATACAGAATAGCATTCAAGACTCCTATAGGAACCTCTCCATACCAGCTTGTGTATGGCAAGGCCTGTCATCTGCCCGTGGAACTGGAACATAAGGCCTACTGGGCAACCAGATTCCTAAACCTGGATGCCAAGTTAGCTGGAGAGAAAAGATTGCTCCAGCTGAATGAGCTAGAGGAATTCAGACTCAATGCTTTTGAAAATGCTAAAATTTATAAGGAGAAAGCAAAAAAGTGGCATGACAAGAAACTGTCATCTAGAGTCTTTAAACCAGGACAGAAGATTATGCTATTTAACTCTAGGCTCAGACTATTTCCCGGGAAATTGAATTCCCGGTGGAGGGGACCATATGTGATTACAAGTGTATCACCATATGGATATGTTGAGCTTCAGGATTTTGACTCTGACAAAAAGTTCATTGTTAATGGACAGAGAATCAAACATTATCTTGAAAGCAATTTTGAGCAAGAATGCTCAAAACTGAGGCTTGAATAAAGCTCAGTCAAGGTCCAGCTAAAGACAATAAAGAAGCGCTTGCTAGGAGGCAACCCAGCCATTAGCAAGTTATTGATGTGCGGAAAACGATCCGACACAAAACTCACTGGCAAGTGCACCGGGTCGCATCAAGTAATAAAACTCACGGGAGTGAGGTCGATCCCACAAGGATTGAAGGATTGAGCAACTTTAGTTTAGTGGTTGAATTAGTTAAGCAAACAAGCGTTGATTGTGTGAAATTGTGTTGACAGGAATTAAATTGCATAGAATGTAAAGGGGAGTGGGTGATTTACAGGAAATTAAAGGAAACAAAAAGAAAAAGAGCTGAATCTTAAAGAACAAAAAATTAAATGGCAGAAACTTAGAACGCAAGAAATGTAAATTGCAGAATCTTAAAGTGCAAAAAATGTAAATTGCTTGAATTATAAAGGGAATTGGGAAGTGGATTTGCAGAAATTAAACAAGGAAAAGTAAAATTCAACAAACAGAAATGTAAAAGATGGATTCAATTAAACCGGATCTCAAATGAAAATGAAAATAAGCTTGGTGTAGCAACGAAACAAGGAAATCGAAATTGAAAAATGTAGATCTCAGGACCCAAGAGACTAGATAACCAAGTCTAGATCTCAATGCCTTCCTAGATCCAAATTGAGAATTCAATTGCAAGAAAAGTAAAGATCCAGCAGTAGAAGAAAGGAATGCAAATATAAATTTCTCAGAAAGTGCAGTAAATGAAACAGAGGGATCTTAGGGTGAGATTGAAACAGAATTCCTTCAATTCTCTAACACCCAAGATTCAAACAACGAGTAAGTGAAAATTTAAAACAAGAAACTAAGAGAAAGAGAATTCAATTCTCCTTCCCAAGACTCAGAATCTCCAAACAGCTCAAAACCCAAAAGCTCTCTATTATGAATACTATGAAAATTCTTAAAGAAAACTCTAAAAAGCCAAGCTCTCTTAAAACTTCAAATCCTAAGCTATTTATACACTTTCTTCAAATGATCATTAAGCCTTGAATTGGGCCTTTAGTCTTGATGGAATTGGGTTGATAATAGCCTCTGTTGATTGCTCTTGGTGTTGGGAAGAAATCCACTTGTGAACCGGGCCATGAACCATGCACGTTTGAGTCAACGTTTGAGGTAAACATTGACTCAAACGTCTTCTTGAAACCAATTATGCAGCTCGGCCACTTGCTGTCATCCACGTTTGAGCCAACGTTTGAGGTCAAACGTAAGCTCAAACGTGGCTCCTCCCATGCATTTCTTTTTGGCCAACGTTTGGCCTAATGTTTGAGGCAAACATTGGCGCAAACATGGCTCACTCAATGCATGAAATAGAGGTGCTCTTCTTTGCTTTTATGGCACCAACGTTTGACCTCACGTTTGAGGCAAACGTTGGCGCAAACGTTGGTTTGATCCAGGGGTGCTTTTGCTTGTTCTTGTGGCGCCAACGTTTGACCTCACGTTTGAGGCAAACGTTGGCGCAAACGTTGCCTTCCCATGCTTCTTCTTTAGCCAATGTTTGCCTCAACGTTTGAGGTCAAATGTTGGTGCAAATGTTGGTTCTTCTCCAGGGTGTTCTTCCCCTGCTTCTCACGTTTGAGTTAACGTTTGAGGCAAACATTAGCTCAAACGTGAATCCCTCTTTTCAAGCCCATTCTTGCAACCTTCTTCCAAGCTTTATTCCACCTATCATCAATCAACAATTGTATCAAAGCTATGCCATAATCATGAGAGTTCTTCTTCTTCTTGTCACATGAGCAATTATGGCACAAAAACTCATGAAAATGCATCAATTTATCCCTGGTTGATTGAATCAAAGGAAACATGAAATTCAACCCAATTGGCTTACTTATGGCTTAAGAAAGTGCATAAAACTAAATGAAAACAAAGGAAAAAGACTAGTGAAACTAGGCTACGATGACTTGTCATCACAACACCAAACTTAAAACTTGCTTGTCCCCAAGCAAGAACAGAATTATTAAGAAGAAAGAATGAAAACAAAAGAGAATGCTCATGTTAGCAGAGTATTATTGGTAGCACATGGGGTTTTATGCAGATATGTAACTACTCACTTCTTATTGACAAGTAGGCCTAGAAAGTTTCCTCTAAGCATCAAGCAACACATTGCTATGACCTCTCATTATTCCTTTGTCCTTGTTTACTGAATTTTTTTTTCTTTATAAACTTTAGTTCAGTGTCATGTGTAACAAGCTCTTTTCTTTATTTATGCTTGACACATTATTCACTTTAGACACTTGGCTCACATGCCTTCTTAGAACATTGATGCCCAGCACCTCTTTGGGTTACTAAATGTCTTGTAGCCAGGTTGCTCTTGATAGTGTACTTTCAGTTGATAATCCCGGGTTAGTTACCCCAAGTTACCAAGTGTTGATGCACTCCAAAGAACTTAATAATCCAAGCAGATCCTAGTACAAAGACACCACAGGCATATATTCCAAGGTTCAAGCTATTGGTGTCTAGCTTTGTCTCTTTTTTTTTCTTTTCTTCCTTTTGTTCTATTGCCACTTTTGGCTTTTTCTTTTCTCTTTTTGTTTTTCTTTTCACCTGAGGACTTTTATTTTGTTGAGATTCATAGACAGTGAACTACTTTTTTCTTAAAAAGAGAACAATCTATTCCTTTTATTCACTAATAGTGAGTTGCCACACAATCACACATACATGCCACCACTTACTATTATTTGACTTCTAGCTAGCAATGAACCATCTTACTTCATGTTTTAAACATTTCTTTTATTGAATTGAAAAGACTTAGGGGACAAAGCATGCATTAGTTAAGTGATAGTAAACACACAAGCACACACTTAGACTAGCTTACTTATTGACAATAATATTCAATATGCATAACTACTGAACTAACAGTTACTGTAAGATGGGCATATTCAAACTTCAAATTTAGCAGGATTGCATGCTGATGGAGTTAAGTGACAATACAACCTTTTGGTGGCTTCTTCTTCTTACTCTCAACTGATGGTGTGAAGCCCTCCCGAGAAAGTGTTTGAATCCCTGCAGAGTTAATGGAAGTTGCTTATTTCTCAAGCCCTTAGATAAGTAGTTAGTGTGCAGGGCCTTCTTGTAGGCTTTTGAACTTACTTTGGTATGTGAACACCAAACTTAGTCCCTTGCCACTACCTTTGATGCGTCGAGTTGATCATATGTGAATTCTTAGTGTCTTAGCATAAAAGTAATAAAACTACAAAGTAGAAGCAGACAATGATTAAATGATTCATCTGATTGCTTGGAGCTAGCAACCCTTTATGCAGAAGGTGAGAATGTGTTTTTAAATTAGATTTTTGGTGGAACACCAAACTTAAAATCCTTCATTCTCCTTTAAATTGTTTTGGTGTGTGACACCAAACTTAGCTCCTTGCATTGCAGGTGAATCCACTTAATCTTTTTATTGAACTAGCATTGAAAGACAAGGACTACCTCAGGTTGGGTTGCCTCCCAACAAGCGCTCTTTTAATGTCACTAGCTTGACATTCTTCATTTTTGCTTCAAGGACGTTGTAAGCTCTGAACCTCTTTTTCCTTGTCCCAATGTCCTCCTAAGTACAACTTTGCTCTGTGACCATTTGCTGTGAATTGACTCTTTGTTGCTTCATCTAGCAATTCAATACTCCCATAAGGGAAGACCTTGGTTACCAAATATGGACCAGTCTACTTAGATTTAAGCTTGCCAGGGAATATCTATAGCCGTGAGTTGTACAAAAGTACTTGCTGCCCTGGTTTGAATTCTTTCTTCATGACCTTCTTGTCATGCCATCTCTTGGCTTTTTCCTTGTATATCTTGGCACTTTTATAGGCTTCTAGCCTAAATTCATCCAGCTCATTTAGCTGCAATAACCTTTTCTCACCTACTGCTTCAGAGTCAAAGTTTAAGAGTTTAGTAGCTCAAAAAGCTTTGTGTTCAAGCTCCACAGGGAGGTGACATGATTTGCCATATAATAGCTGAAAGGGTGACTTCCCAATGGGAGTTTTGAAAGCTGTCCTATATGCCCAGAGTGCATCCTCCAGCTTCCGAGCCCAATCTTTCCTTGAACTTCCTACTGTCTTTTCCAAAATCTTCTTCAATTCCCGATTTGCCAATTTAGCCTGTCCATTGGTCTGGGGGTGATATGGCTGGCTACTTTATGAATCACTCCATATTTATGGAGGAGCTTCTCCATCTGTTTGTTGCAAAAAATGGCTACCACCGTCGCTCACAAGACCCTTGGGAACCCCATATCTAGTGAAAATATGCTTCTTAAGGAATTAAAGGACAATTTGTGCATCACAGGTGGTTGTGGCTATGGCTTCCACCCACTTTGAGACGTATTCTACTGCCACTAAAATATATCTGAAAGAATAAGAAGGGGAGAAAGGTCCCATGAAGTCAATACCCCATAAATTAAATAATTCCACTTCCAGAATGAAGTTTTGAGGCATCTCATTCCTTTTTGTCAAGCCTCCTGTTCTCTGGCATTCGTTGCATTGGTGAACGAATTCTCTAGCATCTTTGAAGATAGTTGGCCAATAGAACCCACTCTATAGTATCTTTGCAGCTGTTCTTTCTGGGCCAAAATGTCCACCATAGGCTGAGCCATGACAATGCCACAGTATATTTCTTATTTCACTCTCAGGGACACATCTCCTAATTACTCCATCAGAGCATCTCTTGAACAGGAAAGGTTCATCCCACAAGAACTTCCTTGCTTCATTGATTAACTTCTTCACTTGTTGCTTAGATAACTCTTGAGGTATCTTCCTCCCTACTTTGTAGTTTGCTATGTCAGCAAACCAAGGTGCTTGTTGAATCTGTAGCAATTGCTCATCTGGGAAGCTTTCATTTACAGGCTGCGAGGCTTCTTGGATTGTTTTTTGTGGTAGTCTTGATAAATGATCAGCAACTTGGTTTTCAGTGCCCTTTCTGTCCTTTATTTCAATATCAAATTCTTGTAAGAGTAATATCCACCTGATAAGTCTTGGCTTAGCATCCTGTTTTGACATTAAATACTTAATGGCAGCATGATCAGTATAAACCACAATTTTAGATCCTATCAAGTATGATCTAAACTTATCAAATGCATAAACTACAACTAACAATTCCTTCTCTGTTGTGGTGTAATTTTTTTGAGCTTCATTCAATACTTTACTTGCATAATATATGATGTGATGCAAGTTTCCCTTCTTTTGTCCAAGCACAGCACCAATTGCAATGTCACTTGCATCACACATGAGTTCAAAAGGTAGTTCCCAATCTGGGGGTGGGTTGATTGGTGCTGTTGTGAGTCTGTTTTTTAAAGTTTCAAAGGCATTCTGGCAATTTTCATCAAAAAAAAAAGGAGTATCAATCATAAGTAGATTGCTCAAAGGTTTAGCTATTTTAGAAAAATCCTTGATAAACCTTCTATAAAATCCTGCATGCCCCAAGAAACTTCTAACAGATTTCACATTAGTTGGTGGAGGGAGCTTCTCTATGATTTCCACTTTTGCCTTGTCAACTTCTATCCCTTTTCTTGAAACCTTGTGACCAAGAACAATCCCTTCGGGCACCATGAAATGGCATTTCTCCCAGTTCAAAACCAAATTAGTTTCTTGGAACCGTTTCAAGACAAGAGTTAGATATTTCAGGCAAGCATTGAAATTATCACCAAAAATAGAAAAGTCATCCATGAAGACCTCTAGAAACTTTTCGACCATATCAGAGAAGATGGAGAGCATACACCTTTGAAATGTGGCTGGGGCGTTACAAAGCCCAAAGGGCATCCTCCTGTATGCAAAGACTCCAAATGGGCATGTAAAGGCAATCTTCTCTTGATCCTTGGGGTCCACCACGATTTGATTATACCCAGAATATCCATCCAAAAAGCAATAATAGGCATGGCCGGCCAATCTTTCCAGCATCTAATCAATGAATGGGAGACGAAAATGATCTTTCCTGGTGGCATTATTTAATCTTCTATAGTCTATGCACACCCTCCACCCTGTCACTGTTCTAGTAGGGATTAACTCATTCTTCTCATTGGTGATGACCGTCATTCCTCCTTTCTTTGGTACAACATGGACCGGGCTTACCCATGAGCTGTCAGATATTGGGAAGATTATCCCTGCATTCCACAACTTCATTATTTCCTTCTGGACAACTTCCTTCATCGTGGGATTTAGCCTTCTTTGAGATTGAACTACTGGCTTGGAGTTATCTTCCAAGAGGATCTTATGCATACATACTGCAGGGCTGATGCCTTTCAGGTCGTCAATAGTCCATCCTAAAGCATCTTTGTGAGCTTTGAGTACATCAAGAAGTTCTCATTCTTCTTTTTTTGTTAATGAAGAATTGATGATCACTGGGAACTTCTCTGATGCACCCAGGAATGCATATTTGAGATGGGTGGGTAATGGCTTCAGTTCTTGTTTTCGTACTTCTTCCTTCTTGTCTTGTTTTTCCTCTTGCTCAATAGACATCTCAGCTGCTTGTTCCTCTGTTGTTTCTTGATTTTCTTCTTGCTCTTGAGGATTATCTTCCAACATTTCTTCCACCAAACTCTCTATCATATCCACTCTCATGTAATCCTCTTGCTCAGGAATGTGTTGCATTGACTTGAAAACGTTTATGACCATTTGTTCATTGTGGACTCTGAAGATCATTTCCCCTTTTTCTACATCAATGATGGCTCTTGCTGTGGCTAGAAATGGCCTTCCTAAAATGATTGAATTGTTTCCTTCCTCTTCAGTTTCCAAAATCACAAAATCTGCTGGAAAAATGAACTCCCCAACCTTCACCAACAGGTTTTCCACAATTCCATTGGGTGTCTTGATCGATCTATCAGCCATAACTAGTGACATCCTGGTGGGTTTGAGTTCTTCTATAGCAAGCTTCCTCATCATAGACAGGAACATTAGATTGATACTAGCTCCGAGATCACAAAGAGCCTTGTCTAATGTCATTTTGCCTATGGTGCAAGCAACTACAAAACTTCCTGGATCTTTAAGCTTTGGTGGGATTCCCTTTTGAAGCACCGCGCTACATTCTTCAGTGAAAAGTATAGTTTCCTTCTCCAACCAGCTTCTTTTCTTGTTAATGAGTTCCAATGCCTCAGCCAGGGGAATGTTGATTTCCAACTTCTTGAAAGTTTCCAGGAATTTGCGGAAGTGTCGATCTTTGGTTTCTTTGTTAAACCTCTGTGGATATGGCAGCGGAGGAATGAAGGCTTTATCCTTTTTCTGTGCTTCTTCCTCTCTCTCATGTATATTGATTGGCTGGTCTTCTTTTCTTTTGGGGTTCTCAGTGCTCTTATTTGGCATCACATTTTGATCATTGACTTCCTCTGTATCTGTTGGCTTTTTGCTGCTCTCCACTTGTTTCCATGTAGTGTCATTGTTGCTCATCAATGTTCTCCCACTTCTTAACTGTATTGCCTTGCACTCTTCTTTTGGATTAGGAATGGCGTCACTTGGTAGTGAGCTTGAAGGTCTCTCAACAGAAATCTGCTTGGAGATTTGCCCAATCTGCCTCTCTAGGCTCTTCATGGAGGCTTCATGGTTCTTGGTCGTCATTTCTTGGTGTTTCCACATTTTGTCTATCAAGGTTTCCAAGTTAGTGATTCTTTGAGATTCTGGTGATTCTTGTGGTGGGTTGTGAGATGTGAATGGTAGATGGTAGGTATTTTGGTTGGTGGGTTGGTTATCGGATTGATAATGGTTGGGGTAGTTGTTTTGAGGTTTTCTGTAAGGGTTTTGGTTAGTTTGTTGCTGGTTGTGGTTTTGGTTGTTTCTTGAAGTATTTTGGTTTGAGTTCCTCTGTCATGGTTGTTGGTTCTGGTTGTGATTGTCTCCCCATCTGAGGTTTGGGTGGTTCTTCCAGGATGGATTGTAGGTATCACCATAAACTTCATTCTGTCCAGAGTTTTGGTTATGCATGTACTGCACTTGCTCCTGTTGTTGCTCTTCTTGGCTTTCTTCATTCTGCATACATACAGTTGATGGGTGGCTTGTGTTCACAGCTGCTACTTGAAGGCTGTCAATCCTTTTGGCCATTTGTTCAAACTGTTGTTGAATTTGTTGTTGTATTATCTTGTTTTGAGCCAAAATGGAGTCTACTCCTTCCAGTTCTAGTACCCCCTTTCTCTGTGATGGTTGGCGGGTTCTTTGATGAGCAAAGAAATATTGATTGTTGGCCACCATGTCCACAAGATTCTGGGCTTCCTCAGCAGTTTTCATCAGTTGTAATGAACCTCCAGCAGAGTGATCTAATGCCTCTTGAGATTTCAATATTAGGCCTTCATAGAAATTCTGCAGCACATCCCATTCATTGAACATCTCCAGAGGACACTTTCTGATTAAGGCTTTGTACCTCTCCCATGCTTCATACAAGGATTCGGCGTCTAACTGTGTGAAAGTCTGCACCTCAGTTTTCAACCTGATGATCCTTTGGGGTGGGTAGAATTTGGCTAGAAATTTAGTCACCAAATCATCCCAACTAGTGATACTTCCTTGGGGAAAAGTCTCAAGCCATTGTGCAGCCTTGTCCCTTAATGAGAACGGGAACAACAGAAGCTTGTAAGTTTCAGGATTCACGCCATTGGATTTGACAGTGTCACAAATCCTTAAGAAGGTAGATAAATGCTAGTTGGGATCTTCCAATGGGCTGCCTCCATAGGAACAATTGTTCTGGACAAGTGTAATGAGTTGTGGTTTTAGCTCAAAATTGTTTGCATTGACATTGGGAGTTAAGATGCTGCTTCCACAGTGTCTGGGATTTTCAAAAGTGTAGGAGGCCAACACTCTCCTCTGTGGTGGATTGGGATTAGATGGATCTCCTTCCATCTCGTGATATTCTTCCTCAGATTCTTCCTCTCCAACAATACCTTTCCCTCTTTCAGCTCTTCTTAATCTCCTGAGAGTCCTCTGGTCAGCTTCAGAGAGGATAGGAGTATCTCTCCGTGTACCTGACATACAAACAAAACAAGAGAAACACACAACCAGTGATACTTCAATCTATTGCTAGAATGAAGTTTTAGTTAGCTTAGGCAAAAATTCAAACAGTTAGTAGGTTAGTCAAAATTAAAGAAATAGAAAATAAGAAGTGCTTGATCTAAACTACCACCTCACTTAATCATTGTCAATATATTCAATCCCCGGCAATGGCGCCAAAAACTTGATGTGCGGAAAACGATCCGACACAAAACTCACCGACAAGTGCACCGGGTCGCATCAAGTAATAAAACTCACGGGAGTGAGGTCGATCCCACAAGGATTGAAGGATTGAGCAACTTTAGTTTAGTGGTTGAATTAGTCAAGCAAACAAGCGTTTATTGTGTGAAATTGTGTTGACAGGAATTAAATTGCATAGAATGTAAAGGGGAGTGGGTGATTTGCAGGAAATTAAAGGGAACAAAAAGAAAAAGAGCTGAATCTTAAAGAACAAGAAATTAAATGGCAGAAACTTAGAACGCAAGAAATGTAAATTGCAGAATCTTAAAGTGCAAGAAATGTAAATTGCTTGAATTATAAAGGGAATTGGGAAGTGGATTTACAGAAATTAAACAAGGAAAAGTAAAATTCAACAAACAGAAACGTAAAAGATGGATTCAATTAAACCGGATCTCAAATGAAAATGAAAATAAGCTTGGTGTAGCAACGAAACAAGGAAATCGAAATTGAAAAATGTAGATCTCAGGACCCAAGAGACTAGATAACCAAGTCTAGATCTCAATGCCTTCCTAGATCCAAATTGAGAATTCAATTGCAAGAAAAGTAAAGATCCAGCAGTAGAAGAAAGGAATGCAAATATAAATTTCTCAGAAAGTGCAGTAAATGAAACAGAGGGATCTTAGGGTGAGATTGAAACAGAATTCCTTCAATTCTCTAACACCCAAGATTCAAAAAACGAGTAAGTGAAAATTTAAAACAAGAAACTAAGAGAAAGAGAATTCAATTCTCCTTCCCAAGACTCAGAATCTCCAAACAGCTCAAAACCCAAAAGCTCTCTATTATGAATACTATGAAAATTCTTAAAGAAAACTCTAAAAAGCCAAGGTCTCTTAAAACTTCAAATCCTAAGCTATTTATACACTTTCTTCAAATGATCATTAAGCCTTGAATTGGGCCTTTAGTCTTGATGGAATTGGGTTGATAATAGCCTCTGTTGATTGCTCTTGGTGTTGGGAAGAAATCCACTTGTGAACCGGGCCATGAACCATGCACATTTGAGTCAACGTTTGAGGCAAACGTTGACTCAAACGTCTTCTTAAAACCAATTATGCAGCTCGGCCACTTGCTGTCATCCACGTTTGAGCCAACGTTTGAGTTCAAATGTGAGCTAAAACGTGGCTCCTCCCATGCATTTCTTTTTGGCCAACGTTTGGCCTAACGTTTGAGGCAAACGTTGGCGCAAACGTGGCTCACTCAATGCATCAAACATAGGTGCTCTTCTTTGCTTTTATGGCGCCAACGTTTGACCTCACGTTTGAGGCAAACGTTGGCACAAACGTTGGTTTGCTCCAAGGGTGCTTTTGCTTGTTCTTGTGGCGCCAACGTTTGACCTCACGTTTGAGAAAAACGTTGGCGCAAACGTTGCCTTCCCATGCTTCTTCTTTAGCCAACGTTTGCCTCAACGTTTGAGGTCAAACGTTGGCGCAAACGTTGGTTCTTCTCCAGGGTGTTCTTCCCCTGCTTCTCACGTTTGAGTTAACGTTTGAGGCAAACGTTAGCTCAAACGTGAATCCCTCTTTTCAAGCCCATTCTTGAAACCTTCTTCCAATCTTTATTCCACCTATCATCAATCAACAATTGTATCAAAGCTATGCCATAATCATGAGAGTTGTTCTTCTTCTTGTCACATGAGCAATTATGGCACAAAAACTCATGAAAATGCATCAATTTATCCCTGGTTGATTGAATCAAAGGAAACATGAAATTCAACCCAATTGGCTTACTTATGGCTTAAGAAAGTGCATAAAACTAAATGAAAACAAAGGAAAAAGACTAGTGAAACTAGGCTAAGATGACTTGTCATCAGTTATTTGTTTTACTTAATACTTAGAGAAGTTTAATATAAATTCTCTTCAAGATTAATCATCAAATTGTAGGAATTCATAGAGTTACAGAAGGATTCAGCGCAAAAAGCAGAGAAAAGGAGCTCACTGGCAAGAAAACGCCAGTAAGGGGCATTTTGGGCGTTAAATGCCAGAATGAATACCATTCTGGGCGTTTAACGCCAGTAAAGATACCATTTTGGGCGTTAAACTCCATAATGGGTACCATTCTGGGCGTTTAACGCCAGAATTGCAGCATCCTGGGCGTTCAGAAAAACCCCCAGTAACAAAAGATTTCTGGCGTTTAACGCCAGCCAGGGTACCTGGCTGGGCGTTAAATGCCCACAATGGCCAACATATGGGCGTTAAACACCAGAATGGATACCATTCTGGGCGTTTAACACCAGTAAGACAGGGGGGATTTTGTTTTCCACTTCAAAATTTTTCAAATTTTCATGTTTTGACTCATAAGTTTCTGCATAAACATGTTTCAAACTTTCATCATTCACCCTCAATTTTCAAAAATTCAATAATTTTCTAAATCTCTTTTCAAATTTATTTCAAATCCTTCCCAAATCTTCTTGAAAAACTCAAGTATCTTTTCAAATTCTTTCCAAATCTTTCCCAACTCATCATATCATCTCTTAATTCTTAGATGCATATACAAATTTTCAGATTTAACCTCTTTATATCTTTTCCATTTAAAAATCTCATCTTTTTCATATCATAACTCTATTTTCTTCCACCAATCATATCTTTATGTCATATCTTTTTCAAAATTTTCGAAATCCCTCCCCTCCACTTATAAATACACGTTCGGCCATCCCCATCTCTCCACCATTCAAATTTGCCTCTCCTCCTCTCTCTCCCCTTTCCTTCCTTTTGCTTGAGGGCAAGTAAACCTCTAAGTTTGGTGTGTTTTTCTGTGATCACCAAGCTAAGACTCATCAAGATCATGGCTCCCAAGGGAAAACAAACCAATTCAAGAGGCAAGAAAGAGAATACTCCAAAGAGTCTTTGGAATCAAGAGAGGTTCTTCACCAAAGAACATGCAGACCATTACCATAAAATAATGGGTCTAAGATCCGTGTTCCCGGAAGTTAAATTTGATCTGAAAGAAGACGAATATCCAGAGATCCAAGAGCAAATTCGAAATAGAGGATGGGAAATTCTAGCTAATCCTGAAACAAGGGTTGGAAGAAACATGGTTCAGGAATTCTATTCAAATCTGTGGCTGACAGATAAGCAGAAAATAACTGGAACCGCCTTTCATACCTACCGAACCATGGTCAGAGGGAAGATTATTTACTTCCATCTGGACAAAATAAGAGAGGTCTTCAAACTGCCTCAACTACAAGATGATCCAGAATCCTTTAATAGGAGAATAGTGAGAGAGGATAAGGGGTTGGACCAAGTTCTAGATAACATATGCCTCCCTGGAACTAAGTGGATAACCAATTCAAAAGGTGTCCCAAACCAACTCAAGAGAGGAGATCTCAAATCAGTCGCAAGAGGCTGGTTGGACTTCATTGGGCGTTCCATACTGCCCACTAGCAACCGTTCTAAGGTCACTGTCAAAAGAGCAGTGATGATTCATTGTATTATGCTGGGAAACAAAGTGGAGATTCATCATCTGATTTCTTGTGAGATTTACACAATTGCAAACAAGAACTCCACCGAAGCCAAACTGGCATACCCAAGCTTAATTTTTCTGCTATGTAAAGATGCTGGGGTGAGGATGGGAGTAGATGAATTCATTTCAATCGAACACCCAATCACCAAGAAGTCAATGGAAGGACAACAAGTGCAAGACAACTCCATCAAAAGGAGGGCGCAGGAGTTCCTCCCAGAAATCCCTGAAATTGACTATTGGACCCGCCTAGAAGCATCTGTCGCCAAGCTGCAAGAAGCTATGGATCAACTTAAGGAAGAACAGTAGAATCAAAACTGCATGCTCTGCAAGCTGCTTAAGGAACAGGAGAAGCAGGGGCGTGAGCTACAGGAGCTGAAGCGCCAGAAGCTCTCCCTTGAAGGATCAAACACCCCACAGATTGAAGGAGCATCCACTTCTCAAAATCAAGGTTGTTGAGTCCTAACTCTGTGATAACCTTTATTATTAGGAATCTATTTTAAGAGTAATTTATTTTTCTGTTTTTAATTTCTGTCTTCTACTATTATTGTTCTGCTCTTATACTTAATTTTGAGTCTTATTTTTTTCCATAATTAATAAAAAAAATTTAAAGTTTATGTCTTAAATCTATGAATGTCCTATGAATCCATCACCTTTCTAAAAGGAAAAATGTTTTAAATCACAAAAGAACAAGAAGTACATGATTTCGAATTCATCCTTGAAATTAGTTTAATTATTTTGATGTGGTGACAATACTTTTTGTTTTCTGAATGAATGCTTGAACAGTGCATATGTCTTTTGAATTTGTTGTTTATGAATGTTAAATTTGTTGGCTCTTGAAAGAATAATGAAAAAGAGAAATGTTATTGATAATCTGAAAAATAAAAAAAAATTATTCTTGAAGCAAGAAAAAGCAGTGAAAAAAAATATTTGGCGAAAAAAAAAAGAAAGAAAAAGAAAAAGCCAATAACCATTTAAACCAAAAGGCAATGGTAATAAAAAGGATCCAAGGCTTTGAGCATCAGTGGATAGGAGGGCCCATAGGAATAAAATCCTGGCCTAAGCGGCTAAACCAAGCTGTCCCTAACCATGTGCTTGTGGCGTGAAGGTGTCAAGTAAAAACTTGAGACTGAGCAGTTAAAGTCGTGGTCCAAAGGAAGAAGAGTGTGCTTAAGAGCTCTGGACACCTCTAATTGGGGACTTTAGCAAAGCTGAGTCACAATCTGAAAAGGTTCACCCAGTTATGTGTCTGTGGCATTTATGTATCCGGTAGTAATACTGGAAAACAAAATGCTTAGGGTCACGGCCAAGACTCATAAAGTAACTGTGTTCAAGAATCAACAATACTGAACTAGGAGAATCAATAACACTATCTAAATTCTGAGTTCCTAGAGATGCCAATCATTCTAAACTTCAAGGGATAAAGTGAGATGCCAAAACTGTTCAAAGGCAAAAAGCTACTAGTCCCGCTCATCTAATTGGAGCTAAGTTTCATTGATAATTTAGAATTTATAGTATATTCTCTTCTTTTTATCCTATTTGATTTTCAGTTGCTTGGGGACAAGCAACAATTTAAGTTTAGTGTTGTGATGAGCGGATAATTTATACGCTTTTTGGCATTATTTTTAGTATATTTTAGTTAGTCTTTATTATGTTTTTATTAGTTTTTATTCAAAAATTACATTTCTAGACTTTACTATGAGTTTGTGTGTTTTTCTGTGATTTCAGGTATTTTCTGGCTAAAATTGAGGGACCTGAGCAAAAATCTGATTCAGAGGCTGAAAAAGGACTGCAGATGCTATTGGATTTTGACCTCCCTGCACTCGAAGTAGATTTTCTGGAGCTACAGAAGCCCAATCGGCGCGCTTTCAATTGCGTTAAAAATTATACATCCTGGGCTTTCCAGCAATATATAATAGTCCATACTTTGCCCGAGATTTAATGGCCCAAACTGGCGTTCTAAGTCAGTATAGAAATTCTGGCATCAAAACGCCAGAACTGGCATGAAAACTGGAGTTAAACGCCCAAACTGGCACAAAAGTTGGCGTTTAACTCCAAGAAAGGTCTCTACACGTGAAAGCTTCAATGCTCAGCCCAAGCACACACCAAGTAGGCCCCAGAAGTGGATTTTTACACTAACTATTCTAGCTTACTCATTTTCTGTAATCCTAGGTCACTAGTTTATTATAAAAACTACTTTTAGTGATTCATCTTGTACCTCATGATACTCTACATGTTTCACATTGTATCTTCTACGGCATGAGTCTCTAAACCCCATGGTTGGGGTGAGGAGCTCTGCTGTGTTTTGATGAATTAATGCAATTACTACTGTTTTCCATTCAATCACGCTTGCTTCCATTCTAAGATATTCACTCGTACTTCAACTTGATGAATGTGATGATCTATGACACTCATCACCATTCTCAACCTATGAATGCGTGCCTGACAACCACCTCCGTTCTACCTTAGACTGAGTGCTTATCTCTTAGCCTCCTGGTTCAGATCAGAGTCTTCGTGGTATAAGCTAGAATCAATTGGCAGCATTCTTGAGATCCGGTACGTCTAAACCTTGTCTGTGGTATTCTGACTAGGATCTGGGATAAGATGACTGAAGAGAGAACTTTTGCCTGGTCTAGAAATTCGCAGATAAATCCTCGTTATATGTATAGCTTTTAAACCAACAAAAGTCCTTTCTCACAAACGTTTTGGTTGTCACAAGTAACAAACCCCTTTGAAATTGATAACCGAAGTATTTAACCTCGGGTCGTCTTCTCAAAGAATTGCAGGGAGGTGTTCTTATTATTGGTTATGAGTCTTGTAAATTGGAGGTTTTGAAAGTAAGGAACAGGTAATTTAAATGACAAGTAAAATAAATTAACAATAATAAAATCTCTTGGCAAGGTATAAGAACTGGAAGTCCTATCCTAGTTATCCTTATCAATTGTGATGAGAATTGAATTTTTCTCCCACTTTGTTAACCTCTAATTATGAAGGTAAGTTAAGTGGATGGATTAATTTTTGATTCCTCAGGTCCTAGTCTTTCCTTGGGAAAGGCTAGAGTTATTGGAACTTGATGAACGAACTTTTGTGTGGTCTAGAATTCCACTAATGAATTCTCATTGTAAATTATAGTTTCTAAACCAAACAATAGTCCTTTCATGCAAAAATTTGGTTGTCACAAGTACAAACCCCTAAATTTTATAAACCGAAGTATTTAAACCTCGGGTCGTTCTCCCTAGGAATTGCAATAAAGTGCCTTGTTATTGGTTATGGAGTATGTTTTGGGGTTTTTGAGATGATGGACAAGAAATATAAATGGCAAAGGAAATAAATTAACAAAAAGGTCTTGGCAAGGTTAGATGGTCAATGATCTCTATCCTAATCACTAACCACAACATGAGAATTGGCAAGGATCAATCCCACTAAGTTAACCCCTAACTAATAGTAGAGGAAAGTCAAGTGAGCTATATCAATCCAAGTCCATAAGTCCTAGTTCTACACCTAATCAATTGGTGAGATCTAGCATTAATGGCTCCCAATCGTCAATCACTTGGACATTAGTGACTCAAGAGTTCCTAAGTTACCTTCCCAAGCCAAGAGTACAAAATTATACCCTAAGATCCAACCAAGCATTTTATCAAACACTTGGAAGGCATAAAAGAAAAGCATAGTAAAATTGCAAGGAATATAAATCTACACTAGTCAATTGCAAGGAATTAAATAACAATAAAGCAAATCAATGATAAAAGAACATGAATCATAAATTGCATTAAAAGAAAATGGAAGAAGGAAGAGTGTATCAACACAAAGTAAGCAATTACAAGAATGAAATACAAAATTAGAGAGAGAAAGAGTAGAGGAATAAGAAATTGTAAAGGAAAGGTAAATCAAAGCATGAATTAAACCTAGATCTAAGAAATTCTAATCCTAATTCTAGAGAGAAGAGGGAGCTTCTCTCTCTAGAAACTAAGCTACATGATGCTAACACTTTAAACAATTGGTCCCCTCTTGCCCATGCTTGAATTCTACATGAAATAGCTTCAGAAATGAGTTGGGTTGGACCTAAAGTGCTTCAGAAATCGCTGGGGGCAATTTCACTTTAGTGCGCCACGGACAGCATCGGCGCACACGCATACATGGCACGTGCGCGCCCCTGAGCGCGAAGTAACATATGGAAAATTTTATATCATTTCGAAGCCCCGGATGTTAGCTTTCAAACGCAACTAGAACCGCCTCATTTGGACCTCTGTAGCTCAAGTTATGGTCGATTGAGTGCCAGGAGGTCAGGCTTGACAGCTTTGCGGTTCCTTCATTTCTTCATGAGTTCTCCCAATTGCATGCTTTTCTCCTTACTTCTTCTATCCAATATTTGCCTTATGAACCTGAAATCACTCAACAAACACATCAAGGCATCAAATAGAATTAAAGTGAATTAAAATCACCAATTTAAGGGCCTAAAAAGCATGTTTTCACATTTAAGCACAAATCAAGAGAGAATTTCATAACCATGGTATTTCATTGAATAAATGTGAGAAAAGGTGATAAAATTCCCCAAATTAAGCACAAGATAAACCACAAAATTGGGGTTTATCAGAACTCGAATTAATTCTTGAAGAATTCCAATTTTCAATCAACAATGAGTTTGATAACTCAAGTGTCTCCAATGACTCAACCAAAGCCAAAAGGGAAAATTCTAAATTAAATTAAAAGCATTCATAAATCTGAAACACATCAAATTACGTCTAAACATAAATTCAACTCTAACATGAAAAGGTTCATAAGTTAATTGGGCAATATAAATCAAATAAAAATAAAAGTATTAGAGTAAATAAAAGTAGAAAATAAATATTGAAGGAACATAGAACCTAGAATTCAGAAGAAATTGTAAGTTGAAATAATAAGGAATCCTAATTCTAAATCCTAAGAGAGAGGAGAGAACCTCTCTCCCTAAAAACTACATCTAAAACTAAAATTATGAATTATAAACTGATGATTATGAATGAATATATTCTCCCACTTTATAGCCTCTAATCTGTGTTTTCTGGGCCGAAAATTGGGTCGAAAACAGCCCAGAAATCGCTGGAGAAGAAATCTGCCACGCTGATTTTTGTCACTGCGATGTGTCCGCGTGGAGCACGCGTTCGCATCGCTTAGCGTCAGGGCAACTATGGTATATTATATATCAAATCGAATCCCCGGACGTTAGCTTTCCAACGTAACTGGAACCACATCGTTTGGATATCTGTAGCTCAAGTTATGACCATTTTAGTGCGAGAGGGTCAGGCTGATAGCTTTGCAGTTTCTTCAACTTCTTGTATTCCTTCCACTTTTGTATGCTTCCTTTCCATCCTCTAAGCCATTTCTGCCCTGTAATCTCTGAAAACACTTAACACACATATCAAGGCATCGAATGGTGATAAGAGAGAATTAATTTTTAGTAGTTTAAAGGCTTGCGAAGCAAGTTTTCAATTATAGAACAAAATTAGGAAGAAAATATAAAACCATGTAATTTATATGAATAAGTGAGTAAAGAGTTGATAAAAACTACTCAAATTAGCACAAGATAAACCATAAAATAGTGGTTTATCAACCTCCCCACACTTAAACATTAGCATGTCCTCATGCTAAGCTCAAGAGAAACTATAAGAGTGAAGGGGAATGATAGAATGTATGAAATGCAACCTATGAATGCAACTAAATGTGAAATGCTTCTACCTACTTGGTTAAAAATAAATAAGTTCTCCAAGACAAACATAAATCAAATTCCACTAATTCAAACTATACAGTAAAAACAAGTAAACTTGTAAGAAGACAGCTCATGAAAGCAGGGAACATAGAATTAAGCACTGAACCCTCACTGGTAGTGTATATCACTCTAGTCTCTCAAGTGTATACGGTAATTCACTCTACTCTTCTCTAATCATGCTTTGTAAACTTTGTTCTTCATCTAACCAATCAACAAATATTTAGTATACCAATGCAAACATCATGAGGTCTTTTCAGGGTTGTAATGGGGCTGAGGTAAAGGTAAGGATATATGTATGGCCAAGTGAGCTTTATAAATTGAATCTTTAATTAACCTAAGCTTTTACCTAACATACATATACTCTATATAACTTTAGAATCATGCCTAGCTACCCAAAATCCTTCATTTTGCATTACCTACTCATGCATAAGCTTTTCTTTAATTTTATCACATATGCATTGATTTTTCATTAGCTTATCATTGGGGTAATTTTGTCCCCTTATTTATTTATTTATATTATATATATATATATATTTTTCTCTTTTTCTCTTTTTTTTATATATAAACATAACTTATCAATGCACATGGATTTTTAATTTTCTTATAGTTTCACATGAGTAGGTACCCAAATTCCCATTATATTATCATGACACATTCCCTTATTATCTTTTGTTCCCACAATCTTCCCATACTCAATTAATCACACAATTCTATCTTAAGCTAACCAAAGATTCAATTGGGATATATAATTATTTTTCCGCTTAAGGCTAGTAGCGTGGTAAAATATAGAACAGATGGGATAAAAATGCTCAAAATGGCTAACAAAGGTAATTTAAAGGGTAGGCTTATTTGGGATAAGTGAGCTGAACAAATAATGGCCTCAATCATATGTAAGTATGTAAATATACTAATTAATGGACATATAGACTGGAACAAAATCTAGATTGCAGTTATAGAGAAGAAAACACACAAGAATAAAAATATTATGGTTAAATAATGTAACCATGTAAATAAGCTCAAAATCTCACAGGTTGTGTGTCTTTTGTCTCAAAAACCATGTTCCAAATACAACTTCCAAACAAGTTTAACACAAAATTTTCAATTTAAATTAGTGAAATACTATAAAAATTTCTTGAAAAAGAAAATATTACTTCAACCAAGTAGTAACTAAAATGCATAAAATAAAAAAAACATGCAATCAAATATGCAAATGCAACAATGAACAAACAAAGAAAATAGAGTATTGGTGTTGAAAAGAAGGTAACTAACCCATGGAGATCGGTATCGACCTCCCCACACTTAAAGATTGCACCGTCCTCGGTGCATGCTAAGATGTGCAAGTGGACGAGTTGCTTCAACTGACGCTTTTCTCATTAAGGAATGTGCGTAGGAACTTGTTTGTCTCTCCCATGTAAACGTCTTCCGGTTCTCTTCCTGGTGGCCATCCTGAAAGAAAAAGGGAAGAAAAGTAACCCAAAACAAAGATAAAAAAAAACAAATAAAACATGGGTTGGTTAATACCAAATAATGAGGGTCTCAATTATATGGTAGCTACAACATGCAAGTGAGAAAATAATAGAAGCACATGGCATACCAGTGGTGCAAAATTTTGCAACAATGAGGGAGAGTGTGGGTAAGGAGAGGTAATGTAAATTCATGTCAATGCAAAATTAATACAGGTATAAAAGATTGGCATTGATTTAAATAATATTACCTAACCAGAATAAAACAAGTCTCTAAGCACCTAAAATAATTCAAGAGAAGATGCAACAATGAAATAAGAAAATTCAACACCAAAGGAAAAATAATGAATTTAGAAAAGAAAATATGCATAAAATTAAAATGTAATGAATGAAAGTATGCAAATAAATTAAATAAAATAGAATGGAGGTGAAAAAGGATGAGAAGTTAAAAAGATGAAGAAGAAGAAAGTAAGAAAGGAAGAAGAAAGAAGAAAATATAGAAGAAATTAGGATTAGAAAAGAAAAGAAAAGATAAATGGCACTAATCGGGATAGGTTGTGCGACGCTAGCGACGCGGACGCGCGGGGTACGCGTTCGCGCGAATTGCGCTTATAGGAATCGATGCGAACGCGTCGGTCATGCGGACGCGTGACTCGTTTTGTGCTACTGGCGCGAGGACAGCCTCGCGCCCAAAACTCATTGTTGCCAATTTTCGAGGTGACGCGTTCACATGGTGGACGCGATCGCGTGAATAGACAAGATTGGAGGATGACGCGGACGCGTGGGGCACGCGTTCGCGTGGTAAGGCTTGTGCGTCTAGCGCCAGTCCAGCCTTACTCTAGAACAACTTTCGGCCAAGCACCCCTTTTACGTCGATTTGTTGGAGCACGCGTTCGCGTGGGTGACGCGGACGTGTGGGCATGTTTGTGCCTAAAGCGCGCCTCCAGCCACGCTTTCGCGTGACTCTCTGTTTACTTTCTTTTCTTCACAACACACTGGTGACGCGAACGCGTCAGCGACGCTGCCGCGTCGCGTGCGTGCTTTTTTTTTTTTTAATAATGCAGTATGCAGAATGCAATGCTAATATGAATGTTATGCAAAACTCCAGGTTCAATAAAATAAAATAAAACTCGAAAACAAATAAGACTAAATAAAAAATGAAAAAGGAACAATCATACCATCGTGGGTTGTCTCCCACCTAGCACTTTTAGTTAAAGTCCTTAAGTTGGACATTTGGTGAGCTCCCTGTTATGGTGGCTTATGTTTGTATTCATCCAGGAATCTCCACCAGTGTTTGTGCTTCCAGTAACCTCCGGGATCCCAAACTAGGCGCAGAAAGCCTTCAAGTAAGTTAAAGCAAGTGACAAGGCCCCAAGAGTGTTGATTGCCAAAATGAATTCCGGGGTCCCAAATCTTGCTTTTGCACCCGTCTTCTTGTTGAGCAATATTGTTCCATCCGGGTGGCAGGCAATCTGAATTCTCACTAAAGCAGCCAAACAACTTCCTAGACCCATTCAGCTGAGCTTTACACCAATCTTTGCATTTAAACTTTGAGCACACAACCATGTTGAACCTTGCTTGACAACTCCAACCACTAACCATCTTCCTCTTACTCTTAATGCCACAAAGAGCTCTAAGTTGACCATCTGTCTCCAGTAGCCCATATTCAAGTGGAATTAGAAAGCTAAGGGATATGAATTTTACCCACTTGAATGTTGTGAAGGATGATGGCAACTTAGGGGGAGGTATTTCTAACGAATTTGCAAGCTCCACTCCCTTGCGCTCTTCTTTGACAACTTCCACCTCTTTGCAAGCTTCGTCAATTTTAACCTCTTCCTCTTGGTAGCTTTCTTCCAATTTAGTCTCTTCTTCATTGCTTACCAAGGGCATGGGAGGTTGTTCTCCTTCTTCTTTAATCTCCATGTCAAGTCCAATGGGAGAGGATTCAAATGTATATAAGAATTCATCAATGATTGAATCCATCTCTTGATCATCCCCTTCAAAGTCTTCAACCATGATATGTCTTGGAGGTTGTACACCCTCCTCAACATCAATTTCAAGCTTCTTGGAGGGAGGTTCTATGACTTCAGGTTCCCATGGAGGTTCAGCATCTCCTAAGTCTTCAACCAATTCTTCTTCTTCGACGATCACGGCTTCCTCCAATTGTTCCATTACAAAGTCATGCTGCTCACTGTTCATTAGAGTTTCTAGCTTCTCCTTCATGCTACGTTCTTCAGTAGATTCTCTACATGAAGCCATGTGGATTCCTTGAGTGTCTGAACGTCGGGAAGGTAATCGATTGATCGCTTGATTTAATTGGTGAAGGGTTTCATGAAATTCATTCACTGTTTCCTTGAGACGCTCCTGTGATTCTTGGGTCGATGGATATGGACATGGTGTATATGGAGGTGGTGGTTTATGAGAGTAATTGTGTTGGAATGGGGTGGTTCTATGTACGGTTCATTTGGCTCATAAGGTAGTTGGTATGGTGGTTGAGGGTTAGGGTCATATAGATGTGAATGGCGGAAAGGGGCTTGTGAGTATGGTGGTTCAAAGCTATGTTGAGGAGGTGGTTCATTGGCATATGATGGAGCTTGCTGGTAACTACAAGAGGGTCCACCATATCTATTGTCTTGGGATGCATTGTAGGATGGTCGTTGTCCATGGTATCTTGGAAGGTGATGTTGCCGAAAGGGTTGATCAGATCCTCGTGGCTCCTTCCATCTGTGATTGTTTCGACCTTGATGCATGTTCCTGTTATAATTTCCATTCCTTGCAATAACATTAGAACCAAACTCGAAACCAGAGGGGTGAGAATTCATAGTAGCTAATAAAAATTAAAAACAAAAATAAAAACAAATTTAAATTAAAAGGTTATTGAAATTTAAATTTTGAAAAATTAAATTTTGAATTTTGAATTTTAAATTTTGAAATTTGAATTTTTAAATTTAAAATTTTGAAATTTGATATTTGAATTTAAAAATTTTGAATTTTGAAAATTGAATTTTAAATTTTGAAATTTGAAATTTGAATTTTTAAATTTTGAATTTTGAATTTTGTAAAAGTCAACAATATAAGATAAAGTTTTTTTTTAAAAGATTTAAATTTTGAAAAGGTTTGATTTTTAAAATTTTAAATTTAAATTTTGAATTTTGAATTTTAAATTTTGGAATTTAAATATTGAAATTTGAAATTTGATTTTGAAATAAGATAAGATAAGATTTTGAAAAAGATATGATTTTTGAAAAAGATTTGAATTTTGAAATTTAAAACTAAGATAAGATGAGATAAAAATTTTAAAATAAAAATTTGAATTTTTAAATGCAAATTTCGAGAATAAAATTTAAATAAAGAGAAAAGATATTTTTGAATTTAATGAGGAAAGAGAAAAACAATAAAATGACACCAAACTTAAAATTTTTAGATCAAAATGAAGAAAACAACTAAGAACAACTTGAAGGTCAAGATGAACACGAAGAACAAATTTTTGAAAAAAAATTTTTAATAACTAAATAAAAACCAATAACCTCTTAATTTATGAAAAATCAAAATAAAAACAAAAATAAAAATAAATAAACAAGCAAAAAGCAAATAATTACAATAACCAATAATAAGGCACACGTTTGCAATTCCCCAGCAACGGCGCCATTTTGAAGAGAGAACTTTTGCATGGTCTAGAAATTCGCAGATAAATCCTCGTTGTAGGTATAGCTTCTAAACCAACAAAAGTCCTTTCTCACAAACGTTTTGGTTGTCACAAGTAACAAACCCTTTTGAAATTGATACCCGAAGTATTTAACCTCGGGTCGTCTTCTCAAGGAATTGCAGGGAGGTGTTCTTATTATTGGTTATGAGTCTTGTAAATTGGGGGTTTTGAAAGTAAGGAACAGGTAATTTAAATGACAAGTAAAATAAATTAACAATAATAAATCTCTTGGCAAGGTATAAGAACTGGAAGTCCTATCCTAGTTATCCTTATCAATTGTGACGAGAATTGGATTTTTCTCCCACTTTGTTAACCTCTAACTATGAAGGTAAGTTAAGTGGATGGATTAATTTTTGATTCCTCAGGTCCTAGTCTTTCCTTGGGAAAGGCTAGAGTTATTGGAACTCGGATTAATTCTTGAAGAATTCTAATTTTCAATCAACAATGAGTTTGATAACTCAAGTGTCTCCAATGACTCAACCAAAGCCAAAAGGGAAAATTATAAATTAAATTAAAAGAATTCATAAATCTGAAACACATCAAATTACGTCTAAACATAAATTCAACTCTAACATGGAAATGTTCATAAGTCAATTGGGCAATATAAATCAAATACAAATAAAAGTATTAGAGTAAATAAAAGTAGAAAATAAATATTGAAGGAACATAGAACCTGAAATTCAGAAGAAATTGTAAGTTGAAATAATAAGGAATCCTAATTCTAAATCCTAAGAGAGAGGAGAGAACCTCTCTCCCTAAAAACTACATCTAAAACTAAAATTATGAATTATGAACTGATGATTATGAATGAATAGATTCTCCCACTTTATAGCCTCTAATTTGTGTTTTCTAGGCCGAAAACTGGGTCGAAAACAGCCTAGAAATCGCTGGAGAAGAAATCTGCCACGCTGATTTTCGTCACTGCGACGCGTCCGCATGGAGTACGCGTTCGCATTGCCTAGCATCAGGGAAACTATGGCATATTATATATTAAATCGAAGCTCCGGACGTTAGCTTTCCAAAGCAACTAAAACCACATCATTTGAACCTCGGTAGCTCAAGTTATGACCATTTTAGTGCGAGAGGGTCAGGCTGACAGCTTTGCAGTTTCTTCAACTTCTTGTATTCCTTCCACTTTTGCATACTTCCTTTCCATCCTCTAAGCCATTCCTGCCCAGTAATCTCTGAAAACACTTAACACACATATCAAGGCATCGAATGGTGATAAGAGAGAATTAATTTTTAGTAATTTAAAGGCTTGGGAAGCAAGTTTTCAATTATAGAACAAAATTAGGAAGGAAATATAAAACCATGCAATTTATATGAATAAGTGAGTAAAGAGTTGATAAAAACCACTCAAATTAGCACAAGATAAACCATAAAATAGTGGTTTATCAATGACTGTGACGAGCTTCAAACTCACAAGTGCTAGGCGTAGTGACAGACGCAAAAGGATCAATGGATCCTATTCCAGCATGAGTGAGAACCGACAGATGATTAGCCGTGCGGTGACAGCGCATTTGGACCATTTTCACTGAGAGGACGGATGGTAGCCATTGACAACGGTGATCCACCAACATACAGCTTGCCATGGAAGGAACCTTGCGTGTATGAAGAAGAAGACAGTAGGAAAGCAGAAATTCAGAAGACAAAGCATCTCCAAAACCTCAACCTGTTCTCCATTACTGCATAACAAGTATTTATTTCATGTTCTTTTACTTTTTACAATTAAATCTAAGAATTATTGATATCCTGACTAAGAGTTACAAGATAACCATAACTTGCTTCAAGCCGACAATCTCCGTGGGATCGATCCTTACTTACGTAAGGTATTACTTGGACGACCCAGTGCACTTGCTGGTTAGTTGTGCGAAATTGTAAAAGTGTGATTGTGATTTCGTGCACCAGTTAACAAAGTTAACGTAGCGCCCTTGCTTTCTTTATGTAGCACTTGGGCGCTCCGTTTGGTAATTGAGCGTAGCGCCCTTGCTTTCAAAATAAAGGAGCCCGAAAAAGTGAAAACAATTGAACGTGGCGCTCTATTTATTGAGCGCTTGGCTTCCTTTTAATTCACGTAGCGTTCTGTTGCTTTAATGAACGCTAATGTTCATTCATGCTTTTAATCAATAAAGCCAATGTAGAAATGTTAAAGCATTTGCCAATTGGCTTTAATTTAATAATGAAATGCATGCTTTAAGTAATGCCGTTGCCAATTTTAATGCTTCATTCACTTGGCATTAATAATTTAATGTTTCATGCATGCCTTTGTTAATGCATTAACATAAAGCTTTGAATTGCCAATTGCATTAGAAATGTATAAGGCTAATGCTTTAACGTTGCTTTCATTCAATTTAAATGCATGCATGCTTTACTAATTTCATGATGCATGCATAAGGCATTGATGCATGCCATGGCTTCATGATCATGGGCCATGCTTTTAAAAGCACGCTTTCCTTGTTTTTTCTTTTCTTCATCATTTCTTCACCTACAAGCAACCAAACAAACATATCAAAGTATCACCAAATTCACAAGGTTTCTAATTCATTCATAAAATCAACTAATTCTAGCTTAAACCCTATGATTTTGTGTCAATTAAATATTGGTTGATTGATTTAACATGACCATGTAAATCTACTCCAAGTCACTTATTTATGGTGCAAGAAAGTGCATAAAACCTAATGAAACAAGTGAAAAATGCTTGAAAAGCTAGCATAAGATGACTTGTCATGACAACACCAAACTTAAATCTTGCTTTTCCCCAAGCAAGTACTAAACATAAGAAGAAATGAAATGAAACAGAGAAGCATACATGTCCTTATTTAGCAGATAATTGAACTTGATTCATGGGATTTTATGCAGACAAATATAGCTCAATTATTCTTATCTATCTGATATGAAATGTTTCCTTGATGGCTCACTAGAGTTGCTGCTATACTACCTTGCTTTTTGATTGATCCCTTGCTAGCTTTTTCTTTCTTTCTTTTGCTTTAGAAAGCTTATTTATTAATGAAAGCTTGGTGGCAAGTGTTGCAGTGGCCTTTTGGCTCGATTTTTTTTTCAATACTTCTTCACCACAGACACTTGGCTCACAATTTCTTCCTAGGAACATTGATGCCCATCATCTCTTTGGATTACTAAATGCTTTGTAACTAGGTTGCTCTTGATAATGGACTTTCTGTTGGCAATCCCAGATTAGTTAATCCAAGTGGCCAAGTTTTAAAATACTCCTCAGAACCTAATTGTCCAAGCATATCCTAGTACAAAAGCACCACAAGCATATGTCCTAGGGTCCAAGCTATTGGTGTCTAGCCTTATTGTTTGTTTCTTTGCCAATTCTTGGCTTTTATCTTTCTTTTTCTTTCTTATTTGGCTTCATTCTCAAGGGATATTCATTGATAAAAGGCTTTATAGTAGCAGCTTAGTTCACACTACAAGGAACATTCTATCATGCAGCTTTTATTATTGAGCTAATCATTAAATCAAATAAGTACCACCACTGAATTTCATTCTAATTTCTACAATCACTTTCTTGTTTCAAACATTTTTCTTTTATTTATGTAGAAGAGAACAAAACAGAATTTAAGCTAATGAGTTATGACAAGCACAATGCAGGCTAGCATTTTTGGTAAACATCTCCACTTACACCTAATTGAACACTTCAGCAAGACATATAGGAATCCCCAAGTTAAAATACTTCAAAGCAACAAGGATTAAGTGTCAATACAACCTGTTGGGAATGTCTCTTAGCTTTTCCTTCTGTCATCATTATTTCTCTCTGTTGTTCCTCCTTTGGATGATGATGCAGAACCCTTTTCAAGGTTGAATGTTTTCCTACACAATCCTTAGAAGTTGCTTGTTTCCCAAGCCCTTAGGTAAATGGTTAGTATGCATGAATTGTTTGTGGGCTTTTGAACTTACTTTGGTGTGTGAACACCTAACTTAGTTCCTTGCCAAGGTTTCTGATGGAACAAGTCAACCATTTATATAAAACCTTGTGCCTTTGCTGAAGGTTACAAAACTAAAAACTAGAAAACAGACAATGGCTAAGTAGTTTTTCTAATTGCTTGGAGCTAGCAACTATTTATGCAGAAGGTGAAAATGTGTTTTTAAATGAGATTTTTGGTGGAACACCAAACTTAGCATTCTTCATTCTCCCTTAGATTGTATTGGTGTGCAACACCAAACTTAGCTCCTTGCAATACAGATAAAACTACTCAACCTTTTTATTGAAATGGTTAGGAAAAAAAACTACCTCAGGTTGGGTTGTCTCCCAACAAGTGTGATGAGCGAATAATTTATACCCTTTTTGGCATTGTTTTTACATAGTTTTTAGTATGTTTTAGTTACTTTTTATTATATTTTTATTAGTTTTTATTCAAAAATCACATTTCTGGACTTTACTATGAGTTTGTGTGTTTTTTTGTAATTTCAGATATTTTCTGGCTGAAATTGAGGGACCTGAGCAAAAATCTGATTCAGAGGCTGAAAAAGGACTGCAGATGCTGTTGGATTTTGACCCTCCTGCACTCGAAGTGGATTTTCTGGGGCTACAGAAGCCCAATTAGCGCGCTCTTAATTGCGTTGAAAAGTAGACATTCTGGGCTTTCCAGAATTATATAATAGTCCATACTTTGCCCAAGATTTGATGGCCCAAATTGGTGCTCAAAGCCAGCCTAAAACTTTCTGGCGTAAAACGCCAGAACTAGCACCAGAATTGGAGTTAAATGCCCAAACTGGCACCCAAGCTGGCGTTTAATTCCAGGAACAGCCTATGCATGTGAAGGCTTCAATGCTCAGCCCAAGCACACACCAAGTGGGCCCTGGAAGTGGATTTTTGCACTATCTGCACTTAGTTACTTAATTTCTGTAAACCCTAGTAACTAGTTTAGTATAAATAGAACTTTTTACTATTGTATTCACATCTCTGGATGTTTAGTCCTTAGACCAGAGAGGCTGGCCTCACGGCCATGCCTAGACTATTTTCACTTATGTATTTTCCACGGTGGAGTTTCTACACCCTATAGATTAAGGTGTGGAGCTCTGCTGTTCTTCATGAATTAATGCAAGTACTATTGTTT
Organism: Arachis hypogaea; assembly: GCF_003086295.3. NCBI lineage: Eukaryota > Viridiplantae > Streptophyta > Magnoliopsida > Fabales > Fabaceae > Arachis > Arachis hypogaea. Next base: position 47,156,124 of record NC_092051.1, read on the forward strand.
TTCTATTCAATTCACGCCTACTTCTTCTCCAAAATATACTCTCGTACTTAATTCAATTAATTCAGAATGAAGGGGTGACCCATGACAATCACTCAATCTTTGTTACTCGCTTAGCCAAGATCCGCGTGCCTAACAACCACAAAGCGGTCTACATGATATTCAACGTAGTCATTGGACGACAGCCGGAGTATATTCTCTTGGATATCTAGTACATGGACCGAGTTCGTGAGATTAGTATCTTCGTGGTATAGGCTAAAACCAATTGGCAGCCATTCCTGGGATCCGAAAAGTCTAAACCTTGTCTGTGGTATTCTGAGTAGGATCCGGGAAGGGATGACTGTGACGAGCTTCAAACCTGCGAATGTTGGGCGTGGTGACAGTGTGCAAAAGGATCAATGGATCCTATTCCGACACTAGTGGAAACCGACAGATGATTAGCCATGAGGTAGCTGTACCTGGTATTTTTCATCCGAGACGAGAAATCCGACAGTTGATTAGCCGTGCAGAAACCGTAGAAGACCATTTTTACTGAGAGGATCCTACAACTTGCCATGGAAGGGAGCACGCATGATTGGAGGAAGGCAATAGGAAAGTAGAGGTTCAAAAGCAACAAAGCATCTCCAAACGCTTATCTGAAATTTCCACCAATGAATCACATAAGTATCTTTATCTTATTTTATGTTTTATTTATATTTTAATTATCAAAACCTCATAACCATTTGAATCCGCCTGACTGAGATTTACAAGATGACCATAGCTTGCTTTAAGCCGACAATCTCCGTGGGATCGACTCTTACTCACGTAAGGTATTACTTGGACGACCCAGTGCACTTGCTGGTTAGTTGTGCGGATATGTGAAAAGTGTGAATCACAATTTCCCCATTACCAAGTTTTTGGCGCCTTTGCCGGGGATTGTTCGAGTTTGGACAACTGACGGTTCATCTTGTTGCTTAGATTGGGTAATTTTATTTTATGTTTAAGCTTTTTATTTTTAATTTAAAAAAATAATAAAATCATAAAAACCAAAAAAATTGTGTTTCTTGTTTGAGTCTTGTGTCAAATTTTAAAGTTTGGTGTCAATTGCATGTTTTTAATTTTTCTTTAATTTTCGAAAATATATGCATTGTGCTCTTCATTGATCTTCAAGTTGTTCTTGATGATTCTCTATGTTTAATCTTTAAACTTTCTTGTTTTGTGTCTTTCCTTGTTTTTCATATGCATTTTTGAATTATTAGCGTCTGACCATTGAAAATTTCTAAGTTTGGTGTCTTGCATATTTTTCTTTTCTTAAAAATTTTCAAAAACATGTTCTTGATGTTCATCATGATCTTCAAACTGTTCTTGGTGTTCATCTTGACATTCAAAGTGTTCTTGCATTTGTTATTTGTTTTGATCTTAATTTCTTATGCTTTGCATCATTTAGTTATTTTTTTGTCTCTTCATTAATTCAAAAATAAAAAATATCTTTCTCTTATTTTACTCATAATTTTCGAAATTTTGAATTGATTTGGTCAAAAATTTTTAAAATTTAGTTGTTTCTTGTTAGTCAAGTCAAAATTTCAATTTAAAAATTCTATCTTTTCAAATCTTTTTCAAAATCAATTCTTTTTCATTTATCTTTCTTGTTTTTCGAAAATTCTTCAAAAATTGATTTTCAAAATCTTTTTTTTTTATTTTTATTTTATAATTTTCGAAATTAATGCTAATATTTAATGTTTTAATTCAAAAATTTCAAGTTGTTACTTGCCTATTAAGAAAGGTTCAATCTTTAAATTCTAGAATCATATCTTTTAGTTTCTTGTTAGTCAAGTAATCAACTTTAATTTCAAAAATTAAATCTTTTTAATTTCCTTTTCAAATCTTTTTCAAAATAGATTTCAATCATATCTTTTAAAAAACTTAATTTCAAAACTTTTTCTAACTTCTTATCTTTTCAAAATTGATTTTCAAATCTTTTTCAATCAACCACTTGACTTTTTGTTTGTTTTACTATTTCTTAGCTTTTTCAAAACCACCTAACTACTTTTCTCTTTCTCTAATTTTTGAAAATCACTAACCACTTTTTCAAAATTCTTTTTAATTAACTAATTGTTTTAAATTCTAATTTTATTTTATTTTCCTTCTTAAATTCGAATTCTAACTAATAATTAAACTAAAAATAAAAATATTTTTCTTTTCTTTTAATTAAAAATTCGAATATTCTTCTCTCTCTTATCTCTTTATTTTATTTATTTACTATCACTTCTCTTCTTCTTAAAAATTTGAACCCTCTCTCTCCCTCTGTGTTCGAATTCTTCTTCTCCCTTCTTCATTCAATTCTTCTATTCTTCTACTCACATAAAGGAATATCTATACTGTGACATAGAGGATTCCTCTTCTTTTCTATTCTCTTCTTTTTCAGATGAGCAGGAACAAGGATAAAAACATTCTTGTTGAAGCTGATCCTGAACCTGAAAGGACTCTGAAGAGGAAGCTAAGAGAAGCTAAAGCACAAAACTCTGGAGAGGACCTAACAGAAATTTTCGAAAAAGAATGTAGAGATGGCAGCCGAAAATAACAACAATGGTGGAGATGCAAGGAAGATGCTTGGTGACTTTACTGCACCCACTTCTGACTTCTATGGAAGAAGCATCTCAATTCCTGCAATTAAAGCAAACAACTTTGAGCTTAAGCCTCAATTAGTTTCTCTAATGTAGCAGAATTGCAAGTTTCATGGACTTCCATTGGAAGATCCTCATCAGTTCTTAGCTAAATTCTTGTAAATCTGTGACACTGTTAAGACCAATGGGGTTAATCCTGAGGTCTACAGACATATGCTTTTCCCCTTCGCTGTAAGAGACAGAGCTAGGACATGGTTGGACTCACAACCTAAAGAAAGCCTGAACTCTTGGGAAAAGTTAGTCAATGCTTTCTTGGCCAAATTCTTTCCACCTCAAAAATTGAGCAAGCTTAGAGTAGAAGTCCAAACCTTCAGACAGAAGAAAGGTGAATCCCTCTATGAAGCTTGGGAAAGATACAAGCAATTGATCAGAAGGTATCCTTCTGACATGCTTTCAGAATGGAGCATCCTATGTATATTCTATGATGGTCTGTCTGAATTGTCCAAGATGTCATTGGACCACTCTGCTGGTGGATCTCTTCATCTGAAGAAGACGCCTGCAGAAGCCCAGGAACTCATTGAAATGGTTACAAATAACCAGTTCATGTACACTTCTGAAAGAAATCCTGTGAATAATGGGACAACTCAGAAGAAAGGAGTTCTTGAGATTGATACTTTGAATACAATATTGGCTTAGAATAAAATATTGACTCAACATGTCAATATGATTTCTCAGAGTCTGACTGGAATGCAAGCTGCATCCGGTAGTACTAAAGAAGCTTCCTCTGAAGAAGAAGCCTATGACCTTGAGAATCCTACAATAGAAGAGGTGAATTACATGGGAGAATCCTATGGAAACACCTATAATCCTTCATGGAGAAATCATCCTAATTTCTCATGGAAGGATCAGCAGAAGCTTAATCAAGGCTTCAATAATAATAATGGTGGGAGAAACAGGTTTGGAAATAGCAAGCCTTTTCCATCATCTTCTGAGCAATAGACAGAGAATTCTAAGCAGAGTCACTCTAACTAAGCAGCCATAGTTTCTGATCTATCTAAGACCACTCATAGTTTCATGACTGAAACAAGGTCCTCCATTAGAAATTTGGAGGCACAAGTGGGTCAGCTGAGTAAAAGAGTTACTAAAATCCCTCCTAGTACTCTCCCAGGCAATACAGAAGAGAATCCAAAAAGAGAGTGCAAGGCCATCAACACGTCCAACATGGCCGAACTTGTAGAGGAGGGAAAGGCAGTGATTTCCACTAAGGAAGACCTCAATGGACGTCCACTGGCCATTAAGGAGTTCCCTGTTGAGGAACCAAAGGAATCTGAGGCTCATACAGAGACCATAGAGATTCCACTGAACTTACTGTTGCCATTCATGAGCTCTGATGAGTATTCTTCCTCTGAAGAGGATGAAGATATTATTGAAGAGCAAGTTGCTCAGTATCTATGAGCAATCATGAAGCTGAATGCCAAGGTATTTGTTAATGAAACTTGGGAGGATGAACCTCAATTGCTCATCAATGAACTGAATGCCTTGGTTCAACATAAATTACCTCAAAAGAAACCGGATTCCGGAAAGTTCTTAATACCTTGCATCATAGGCACCATGGCCTTTAAGAAGGCTCTGTGTGACCTTGGTTCAAGTATAAACCTCATGCCACTCTCTGTAATGGAGAAACTAGGGATCATTGAGGTACAAGCTGTAAGAATTTCACTAGAGATGGCAGACAATTCAAGGAAACAGGCTTATGGACTTGTAGAGGATGTCTTAGCGAAGGTTGAAGGCTTTTACATCCCTGCTGATTTCATAACCCTAGACACTGGGAAGGATGAAGATGAATCCATCATCCTTGGAAGACCCTTCCTAGCCACAGCAAGAGCTGTGATTGATGTGGACAGAGGAGAGTTAGTCCTTCAATTGAATGAGGACTACCTTGTATTTAAGGCTCAAGGATCTTCTTCTGTAACCATGGAGAGGAAGCATGAAAGGCTTCTCTCAATACAGAGTCAAACAGAGCCCCCACACTTAACTTCTACGTTTGGTGTTGGGAGGCCAACATCAAGCTCTAAGTCTCTGTGAGGCTCTCTAAGAGCTCACTGTCAAGCTATTGACATTAAAGAAGCGCTTGTTGGGAGGCAACCCAATATTATTTAATTATATTTATTTATATTCCATTGTCATTTTATGTTTTCTTTAGGTTGATGATCATGTGAAGTCATAAAAACAACTACAGAATTAAAGCAAAATCAAAAATAGCATAAAAAACAACACACCCTGGAGGACAGGCTTACTGGCGTTTAAACGCCAGTAAGGATAGCAGAATGGGCGTTTAACGCCCAGCCTGGCAGCATTCTAGGCATTAAACGCCAGAATGGGCAGCACTCTGGGCGTTTAACGCCAGAAAAGGGTGTCTGGCGTCTGGCTGGCGTTAAACGCAAGAATGGCAGACAGACTGGCGTTTAATGCCAGAAAAGGGTGTCTGGCTGGCGTTAAACACCAGCAAGGGACAGCAGACTGTCGTTTAACACCAGGAAAGGTAGCAGAGCTGGCATTTAATGCCAGAATTGGCACACAGAGGGTGTTTGAATGCCAGAATGGTGCAAGGAGCAGAATTCCTTGACACCTCAGGATCTGTGGACCCCACAGGATCCCCACCTACCCCACCTCTTCTTCTTTCCTCTTCACACCTTTCCATAACACTCTTCCCCAAATACTCTTGACCAATCACATCAATACCTCCTCCCCAAACACCATTTACCTATCAAATCCTACCCTCTTCCCCATATCCTCTTCACCACTCACATCCATCCATCATAAACCCCACCTACCTCACCATTCAAATTCAAACCATTTCCCTCCCAAACCCACCCCTTCATGATCGAATTCCCTCTCTCTCCTACCTTATTAATAGCCCTCCTCACTACCTTCAATTTCACACATCATACACACTACTACCCCCCTTGGCCGAAACCACTACTACCCTCCATCTCCTCCATTTCTTCTTCTTCTACTCATTTCTTCCTTCCTTTTGCTCGAGGACGAGCAAACATTCTAAGTTTGGTGTGGGAAAAGATCTATTTTTTTGTTTTTTCATAACTATTAATGACACCTAAGACCGGAGAAACCTCTAGAAAGAGGAAAGGGAGGGCAATTGCTTCCACCTCCGAGTCATGGGAGATGGAGAGATTCATCACAAAATTCATCAAGACCACTTCTATGAAGTTGTGGCCAAGAAAAAAGTGATTCCCAAAGTCCCCTTCAAGCTCAAAAAGAGTGAATATCCAGAGATCCGACGTGAGATTCGAAGAAGAGGTTGGGAACCTCTCATTAACCCAATCCAACAAGTCGGAATCTTAATGGTTCAAGAGTTCTATGCCAATGCATGGATCACTAAGAACCATGATCAAAGTATGAACCCGAACCCAAAGAATTGGCTCACAATGGTTCGGGGGAATTACTTGGATTTCAGTCCGAAAAATATGAGGTTGGCATTTAACTTGCCAACGATGAGAGGAGATCCTCATCCTTCAACTAAAAGAGTCAACTTTGATCAAAGGTTGGACCAAGTCCTCATGGACATCTGTATGGAAGGAGCTCAATGGAAGAGAGACTCAAGAGGCAAGCCAGTTCAACTAAGAAGGCTTGACCTCAAACCCGTGGCTAGGGAATGGTTGGAGTTCATTCAACGCTCTATCATTCCTACTAGCAACCGGTCTGAAGTTACTATAGACCGGGCTATCATGATCCATAGCATCATGAATGGAGAGGAAGTAGAAGTTCATGAGATCATACCTCTAGAACTCTACAAGGTGGTGGACAAGTCCTCTACTTTGGCAAGGTTAGCCTTCCCTTATCTCATCTATACCCTATGCAATTCAGCTGGAATTGTCATAGAGGAAGACATTCTCATTGATGAGGACAAGCCCATTGGTGCACGAAATTGTGATCATCAATGGCGCCAACAACTTGGTACGCACAATTGTAATCTCAATTCTTTATCACAACTCCACACAACTAACCAGAAAGTGCACTAGGTCGTCCAAGTAATAAACCTTACGTGAGTAAGGGTCGATCCCATGGAGACTGTCGGCTTGAAGCAAGCTATGGTCATCTTGTAAATCTCAGTCAGGCGGATTCAAATGGTTATGGAGAATTGATAATTAAAAGATGAATAAAATATAAAATAGGATAGAGATACTTATGTAATTCATTGGTGAGAATTTCAGATAAGCGTATGAAGATGCTTTGTCCCTCTTAAACTTCTGCTTTCCTATTGCCTTCATCCAATCATTCATACTCCTTTCCATGGCAAGCTTTATGTTGGGCATCACCGTTGTCAATGGCTACTTCCCGTCCTCTCAGTGAAAATATTCCAAATGCGCTGTCACCGCACGGCTAATCATCCATCGGTTCTCGATCATGTTGGAATAGGATCCATTGATCCTTTTGCGTCTGTCACACGCCCAACACTTGCGAGTTTGAATCTCGTCACAATCGTCCCTTCCCAGATCCTACTCGGAATACCACAGACAAGGTTTAGACTTTTCGGATCTCAAGAATGACCGCCAAAGATTCTAGCCTATACCATGAAGGTTTTAATCTTAGATTAGAAACCCAAGAGATACACATTCAAGCTTGATTGCATGTAGAACAGAAGTGGTTGTCAGGCACGCGTTCATAGGTGAGAATGGTGATGAGTGTCACGGATCATCACATTCATCATGTTGAAGAACGAATGGATATCTTAGAACAGAAATAGGCTTGAGTTGAATAGAAAAACAATAGTACTTTGCATTAATTCATGAAGAACAGCAGAGCTCCACACCTTAATCTATGGTGTGTAGAAACTCCACCGTTGAAAATACAAAAGTGATAATGGTGATCATTGGCTTCGGCCCCAAAGAGGAAACCAGAAGAACCAAGATGAAAATACAATAGCAAAAGGTCCTATTTATAGAGAACTAGTAGCATAGGGTTTACAGAAATAAGTAATTAATGCAGAAATCTTCTTCCGGGCCCACTTGGTGTGTGCTTGGGCTGAGCATCAAAGCTTTCACGTGTAGAGACTTTTCTTGGAGTTAAACGCCAGCTTTTGTGCCAGTTTGGGCGTTTAACTCCAGCTTTTTTGCCAGTTCTGGCGTTTTGACGCCAGAATTTCTATGCTGACTTGGAACGCCGATTTGGGCCATCAAATCTTCGGCAAAGTATGAACTATTATATATTACTGGAAATCCCAGGATGTATACTTTCCAAAGCAATTGAGAGCCCGCCTATTGGGCTTCTGTAGCTCCAGAAAATCTACTTCGAGTGCAGGGAGGTCAGAATCCAACAGCATCTGCAGTCCTTTTTCAGCCTCTGAATCAGATTTTTGCTCAGGTCCCTCAATTTCAGCTAGAAAATACCTGAAATCACAGAAAAACACACAAACTCATAGTAAAGTCCAGAAATGTGATTTTTATTTAAAAACTAATAAAAACATAATAAAAACTAACTAAAATATACTAAAAACCATACAAAAATCAATGCCAAAAAGCGTATAAATTATCCGCATATCACAACACCAAACTTAAATTGTTGCTTGTCCCCAAGCAACTGAAAATCAAATAGGATAAAAAGAAGAGAATATACAATGAATTCCAAAAACATCTATGAAGATCAGTCTTAATTAGATGAGCGGGGCTATTAGCATTTTGCTTCCGAATAGTTTTGGCATCTCACTTCATCCTTTGAAGTTCAGAATGATTGGCGTCTATAGGAGCTCAGAATTCAGATAGTGTTATTGATCCTCCTAGCTCAGTATGTTGATTCTTGAACACAATTACTTTATGAGTCTTGGCCGTGACCCTAAGCATTTTGTTTTTCAGTATTACCACCAGATACATAAATGCCATAGACACATAACTGGGTGAACCTTTTCAGATTGTGACTCAGCTTTGCTAGAGTCCCCAATTAGAGGTGTCCAGAGCTCTTAAGCACACTATTTTTGCTTTAGACCATGACTTTAACTGCTCAGTCTCAAGTTTTCACTTGACACCTTCACGCCACAAGCACATGGTTAGGGACAGCTTGGTTTAGCCGCTTAGGCCAGGATTTTATTCCTGTTGGTCCTCCTATCCACTGATGCTCAAAGCCTTAGATCCTTTTGATTTTACCCTTGCCTTTTGGTTTAAAGGGCTATTGGCTTTTTCTGCTTGTTTTTTCTTTTTCTTTCTTTTTCTCTTTTTTTTTTCTTTTTTTTTGCATATATTTTTTTCTGCAAGCTTTTCACTGCTTTTTCTTGCTTCAAGGATCAATTTTATGATTTTTCAGATTATCAAATAACATTTCTCCTTTTCCATCATTCTTTCAAGAGCCAACAATTTTAACATTCATGTACAACAAATTCAAAAATATGCACTGTTCAAGCATTCATTCAGAAGAACAAAGAGTATTGCCACCACATCAAAATAATTAAACTATTTTAAAATTTGAAATTCAAGTACTTCTTTTTCTTTTTCAATTAAAAACATTTTTCATTTAAGAAAGGTGATGGATTCATATTCATGGCTTTAAGGCATAGACACTAGTGATCATGTAATAAGACACAAACATAAATAAACATAAAGCATCAAAATTCGAAAAATAGAAAATAAGGAACAAGGAGATTAAAGAACGGGTCCACCTTAGTGATGGCGGCTTGTTCTTCCTCTTGAAGATCTTATGGAGTGCTTGAGCTCCTCAATGTCTCTTCCTTGCCTTTGTTTCTCCTCTCTCATGACTCTTTGATCTTCTCTAATTTCATGAAGGAGGATGGAATGTTCTTGGTGCTCCACCCTTAGTTGTCCCATATTGGAACTTAATTCTCCTAGGAAGGTGTTAATTTGCTCCCAATAGTTTTGTGGAGGAAAATGCATCTCTTGAGGCATCTCAGGGATTTCATGATGAGGAATTTCCTCATGTTCATGTCCATGAGTGGGCTCTCTTGTTTGCTCCATCCTTTTCTTAGTGATGGGCTTGTCCTTATCAATGAGGATGTCTTTCTCTATGTCCATTCCAGTTGAATTGCAGAGGTGACAAATAAGATGAGGGAAGGCTAACCTTGCCAAAGTAGAAGACTTGTCCGCCACCTTGTAAAGTTCTAGGGATATAACCTCATGAACTTCTACTTCCTCTCCAATCATGATGCTATGGATCATGATAGCCCGGTCTATAGTAACTTCAGACTGGTTGCTAGTGGGAATGATTAAGCGTTGGATGTACTCCAACCATCCCCTAGCCACAGGCTTGAGGTCATGCCTTCTTAGTTGAACCGGCTTTCCTCTTGAATCTCTCTTCCATTGAGCGCCCTCTTCACAAATGTCTATGAGGACTTGGTCCAACCTTTGATCAAAGTTGACCCTTCTAGTGTAGGGGTGTGCATCTCCTTGCATCATTGGCAAGTTGAATGCCAACCTTACATTTTCTGAACTGAAATCTAAGTATTTCCTCCGAACCATTGTAAGCCAATTCTTTGGGTCCGGGTTCACACTTTGATCATGGTTCTTGGTGATCCATGCATTGGCATAGAACTTTTGAACCATTAAGATTCTGACTTGTTGAATGGGGTTGGTGAGAATTTCCCAACCTCTTCTTCGAATCTCATGTTGGATCTCCGGATATTCACCCTTTTTGAGCTTGAAAGGGACCTCTGGGATCACTTTCTTCTTGGCCACAACTTCATAGAAGTGGTCTTGATGCACCCTTGAGATGAATCTCTCCATCTCCCATGACTCGGAGGTGGAAGCTTTTGCCTTCCCTTTCCTCTTTCTAGAGATTTCTCTGGCCTTTGGTGCCATAAATGGTTATGAAAAACAAAAAGCAACGCTTTTACCACACCAAACTTAGAAGGTTTGCTCGTCCACGAGCAAAAAAAAGAATGAAGAGAGTAGAGGAAGAAGAAATAGAGGAGATGGAGGGGGTTAAGTAGTGTTTAAGATGTGTGAAAATGAAGAAGTGAAGATGGGTTTATATAGGAGTGGAGAGGGGGGTTTGGTTCGGCCATGTATGGGTGGGTTTGGGAGGGAAAGTGGTTTGAATTTGAATGGTGAGGTAGGTGGGGTTTATGATGGATGGATGTGGATTGGTGAAGGGTTTATGGAGAAGAGGTATTGAGGTGATTGGTGAAGGATATTTGGGGAAGAGTATTATGAAAAGGTGTGAAGAAGAGAGAGTGAGTTGAGGTTGGTGGGGATCCTGTGGGGTCCACAGATCCTGAGGTGTCAAGGATTTCTCATCCCTACACCAATTAGGCGTGCAAAATGCCCTCTGCTGCCAATCCTGGCGTTAAACGCCAGGTTGCTGCCTATTTCTGGCGTTTAACGCCAGCTTCTTGCCCTTTTTTGGCGTTAAACGCCAGTCTGGTGCCCATTTCTGGCGTTAAACGCCCAGAATAGTGCCAGACTGGGCGTTTAACGCCCATTCTGCTGCCCTTACTGGCGTTTAAATGCCAGTAGGCTTCTCCTCCAGGGTGTGCCGTTTTTCATTCTGTTTTTCAGTTTGTTTTTGCTTTTTCAATTGTTTTTGTGACTTCATATGATCATCAACCTATAGAAAACATAAAATAACAATGGAAAATAGAAATATAACATAGATAAGTAAAATTGGGTTTCCTCCCAACAAGCGCTTCTTTAATGTCAATAGCTTGACAGTGGGCTCTCATGGAGCCTCAGAGATACTCAGAGCATGATGATGGCCTCTCAACACCAAACTTAGAGTTTGGTTATGGCCTCCCAACACCAAACTTAGAGTTTGAATGTGGGGATTTTGTTTGACTCTGCATTGAGAGAAGCTTTTCATGCTTCCTCTCCATGGTTACAGAGGGAGATCCTTGAGCTTTAAACACAAGGGGGTCCTTATTCACTTGAAAGACCAATTCTCCTCTGTCAACATCAATCACAGCTTTTGCTGTGGCTAGGAAGGGTCTGCCAAGGATGATGGATTCATCTATACACTTCCCAGTATCTAGGATTATAAAATCAGCAGGGATGTAGTGGCCTTCAACATTTACTAAGACATCCTCTACAAGTCCATAAGCTTGTTTTTCTGAATTGTCTGCAATCTCTAGTAAAATTCTTGCAGCTTGTACCTCAAGGATTCCTAGCTTCTCCATCACAGAGAGATGCATGAGGCTTATACTTGACCCTAGGTCACACAGAGCCTTCTCAAAGGTCATGATGCCTATGGTACAAGGTATTGAGAACTTTCCAGGATCTTGTCTCTTCAGAGGTAATTTCTGCCTAGTCAAGTCATCCAGTTCTTTGTTGAGCAAGGGGGGTTCATCTTCCCAAGTCTCATTACCAAATAGCTTGGCATTTAGCTTCATGATTGCTCCAAAGTACTTAGCAACTTGTTCTTCAGTAACATCTTCATTCTCTTCAGAGGATGAATATTCATCAGAGCTCATGAATGGCAAAAGTAAATTCAATGGAATCTCTATGGTCTCAGTGTGAGCCTCAGATTCCCATGGTTTCTTATTAGGAAACTCCTTGGAGGCCAGTGGACGTCCATTGAGGTCTTCCTCAGTGGAAATCACTGCCTCTTCCTCCTCTCCAGGTTCGGCCGTGTGGGTTATTTGATGGTCTTGCACTCTCCTTTTGGATTCTCTTCTGTATTGCTTGGAAGAGTACTAGGAGGGAGTTTAGTAACTTTCTTGCTCAGCTGACCCACTTGTGCCTCCAAATTTCTAATGGAGGACCTTTTTTCAGTCATGAAACTTTGAGTGGTTTTAATTAGATCAGAGACTACAATTGCTAAGTAAGAGTGGCTCTGCTTAGAATTCTCTATTTGTTGCTGAGAAGATGATGAAAAGGCTTGCTATTGGTAAACCTATTTCTTCCACCATTAGTGTTGTTGAAGCCTTGTTGAGGCCTCTGTTGGTCCTTCCATGAGAGGTTTGGATGATTTTTCCATGAAAGATTATAGGTATTTCCATAGGGTTCTCCCATGTAATTTACCTTTTCCATTGCTAGGTTCTCAGGATCATAAGCTTCTTCTTCAGATGAAGCTTCTTTGGTACTGCCTGTTGCTGCTTGCATTCCAGACAGACTTTGAGAAATCATATTGACTTGCTGAGTCAATATTTTGTTCTGAGCCAATATGGCATTCAAAGTATTAATCTCAAGAACTCCTTTCTTCTGACTTGTCCCATTATTCACAGGATTCCTTTCAGAAGTGTACATGAATTGGTTATTTGCAACCATTTCAATGGGTTTTTGAGCTTCTGCAGGCGTCTTCTTCAGACGAAGAGATCCTCCAGCAGAGCTGTCCAATGACATCTTGGACAGTTCAGATAGACCATCATAGAAAATACCTATGATGCTCCATTCTGAAAGCATGTCAGAAGGACACCTTCTGATCAATTGCTTGTATCTTTCCCAAGCTTCATAGAGGGATTCACCTTCCTTCTGTCTGAAGGTTTGGACTTCCATTCTAAGCTTGCTCAATTTTTGAGGTGGAAAAAACTTTGCCAAGAAGGCATTGACTAGCTTTTCCCAGGAGTTCAGGCTATCTTTGGGCTGTGAATCCAACCATGTTCTAGCTCTGTCTCTTACAGCAAAGGGAAAAGGCATAAGTTTATAGACCTCGGGATCAACCCCATTGGTCTTGACAGTGTCACAGATTTGCAAGAATTCAGCTAAGACCTGATGAGGATCTTGCAATGGAAGTCGACGAAACTTGCAATTCTGTTGCATCAGAGAAACTAATTGAGGCTTAAGCTCAAAGTTGTTTGCTCCAATGGCAGGGATTGAGATGCTTCTCCCATAGAAGTCAGGAGTAGGTGCAGTAAAGTCACCAAGCACCTTCCTTGCATTGTTGTTGTTTTCGGCTGCCTTGGCTTCTTCTTGTTTGAAAAGTTTTGTTTGGTCCTCTACAGAGAGTTGTACTTTAGCTTCTCTTAGCTTTCTTTTCAAGGTCCTTTCAGGTTCAGGATCAGCTTCAACAAGAATGCCTTTATCCTTGCTCCTGATCATATAAAAAGAGAAGAGAAGAAAATATGGAATCCTCTATGTCACAGTATAGAGATTCTTTGAGGTGTCAGAGGTAAAGAAGAATAGAAGGAGAAGGTAGAGAAGAAGGAATTCAAACTTATCAAGAGGGACAGAGTTCGAATTATACATTGAGGAGGAGTGTTAGTCCATAAATAGAAGGATGTGGGAAGAGGGAAAGAATTTTCAAAAATAAAGTAAAAAGATTTTGAAATAATAAGAGCAATTTTAAAAATTTGGGAAAGAAATTAAGTGATTTTTGAAAAAAATTTTGAAATTAGAAATCAAAAAGATATGATTGAAACTGAATTTTGAAAAAGATGTGATTGAAAAGATATGATTGAGAAGATATGATTAAGAATCAAATTAAAAAGAAGAAAGTTTTTAAAATTAAAGTTGATTACTTGACCAACAAGAAATTAAAAGATATGATTCTAGAATTAAAACTTTTGATCATTTCTTAATAGGCAAGTAACAACTTGAAAATTTTGAATTAAATCACTAATTGTAGCAAGGATTTTCGAAAATAGTAATAAATAAAAAAATTGAAAAGAAATTGATTTTGAAAAGATATGATTGAAAAGATATGATTTGAAAAAATTTGATTTTGAAAAATTATGAAAATTTGAAAAGGATTTGAATTAAAAACAAAATCTTTCCTCTAGCGTCCTCCTGGCATTAAACGCCCAGAATGGCATCCATTCTGGCGTTTAACGCCCAAAATGCTAACTTTTTGGGCGTTTAACGCCCAGCCAGGTACCCTGGCTGGCGTTTAAACGCCAGTTTTCCTTCTTCACTGGGCGTTTTGAACGCCCAGCTTTTTCTGTGTAATTCCTCTGCTGAATGTTCTGAATCTTCAATTCTCTGTGTTATTGACTTGAAAAGACACAATTAAAAAAATGCAACTAAGATCAAATAAACAATGCATGCAAGACACCAAACTCAGAATAAGGACTATAACAATTTAAAAATGCATGTGAGAAACAACAAAAGACACAAAATAAGAGAAATTAAAGATCAGAGCACTGGAATAATCAAGAACAACTTGAAGATTAATGAAGAACATATTGCATATATTTGAAAAATGCAAGAAGAATAAAGACATGCAATTGACACCAAACTTAAAAATTGACACTTGACTCAAACAAGAAACATAAAATATTTTTGATTTTAAGATTTTATAATTTTTTTTGTGATTTTTCAAAAATTATATGAAAAAGAAAATAAAGAGATTCAAAATTTTTAATAAGAATTCCAGGAATCATGCAATGTTAGTCTAAAAACTTCGGTCCAGGAATTAGACATGGCTTACTAGCCAGCCAAGCTTTCAATGAAAGCTTCGGTCCAAAACACTAGACATGGCCAATGGCCAGCCAAGCTTTAGCAGATCATTAATTTCAACAGCAAAATTGATAGAAATCAACAAGCTCTTATGATGAGAAGTTGAAACCTCGGTCCAAAAGATTAGACACGGCTTCTCAGCCAGCCAGACTTAAACAAATCATCATGAAATTCTAGAATCCATTCTTAAAAACTCTGAAGAACAGAATAGAAATTTTTTTTGTATTTTTGAAAATTTTTTTACAAAAATAAAAAGTAAAAAGCTTAAACATAAAATAAAATTACCTAATCTAAGCAACAAGATGAACCGTCAGTTGTCCAAACTCGACCAATCCCCGGCAACGGCACCAAAAACTTGGTGCACGAAATTGTAATCATCAATGGCGCCAACAACTTAGTACACACAATTGTAATCTCAATTCTTTATCACAACTCCGCACAACTAACCAGCAAGTGCACTGGGTCGTCCAAGTAATAAACCTTACGTGAGTAAAGGTCGATCCCACGAAGACTGTCAGCTTGAAGCAAGCTATGGTCATCTTGTAAATCTCAGTCAGGCGGATTCAAATGGTTATGGAGAATTGATAATTAAAAGATGAATAAAATATAAAATAGGATAGAGATACTTATGTAATTCAATTGTGAGAATTTCAGATAAGCGTATGAAGATGCTTTGTCCCTCCTAATCTTCTGCTTTCCTATTGCCTTCATCCAATCATTCATACTCCTTACCATGGCAAGCTTTATGTTGGGCATCATCGTTGTCAATGGCTACTTCCCGTCCTCTCAGTGAAAATGTTCCAAATGCGCTGTCACCGCAAGGCTAATCATCTGTCGGTTCTCGATCATGTTGGAATAGGATCCATTGATCCTTTTGCGTCTGTCACACGCCCAACACTTGCGAGTTTGAAGCTCGTCACAGTCGTCCCTTCCCAGATCCTACTCGGAATACCACAGACAAGGTTTAGACTTTCCGGATCTCAAGAATGACCACCAATGATTCTAGCCTATACCACGAAGGTTTTAGTCTTAGATTAGAAACCCAAGAGATACACATTCAAGCTTGATTGCATGTAGAACGGAAGTGGTTGTCAGGCACGCATTCAAAGGTGAAAATGGTGATGAGTGTCACGGATCATCACATTCATCATGTTGAAGAATGAATGGATATCTTAGAACAGAAATAGGCTTGAGTTGAATAGAAAAATAATAGTACTTTGCATTAATTCATGAAGAACAGCAGAGCTCCACACCTTAATCTATGGTGTGTAGAAACTCCACCGTTGAAAATACAAAAGTGATAATGGTGATTATTGGCTTTGGCCCTAGAGAGGGAACCATAAGAACCAAGATGAAAATACAATAGCAAAAGGTCCTATTTATAGAGAACTAGTAGCCTAGGGTTTACAAAAATAAGTAATTAATGCAGAAATCTTCTTCCGGGCCCACTTGGTGTGTGCTTGGGCTGAACATTGAAGCTTTCACGTGTAGAGACTTTTCTTGGAGTTAAACGCCAGCTTTTGTGCCAGTTTGGGCGTTTAACTCCAGCTTTTATGCCAGTTCTGGCGTTTTGATGCCAAAATTTCTATGCTGACTTGGAATACCGATTTGGGCCATCAAATCTTGGGCAAAGTATTGACTATTATATATTGCTGGAAAGCCCAGGATGTCTACCTTATAACGCAATTGAGAGCGCGCCAATTGGGCTTCGGTAGCTCCAGAAAATTCACTTCGAGTGTAGGGAGGTCAGAATCCAACAGCATCTGCAGTCCTTTTTCAGCCTCTGAATCAGATTTTTGCTCAGGTCCCTCAATTTCAGCCAGAAAATACCTGAAATCATAGAAAAACACACAAACTCATAGTAAAGTCCAGAAATGTGATTTTTATTTAAAAACTAATAAAAACATAATAAAAACTAACTAAAATATACTAAAAACATACTAAAAATAATGTCAAAAAGCGTATAAATTATCCGCTCATCACCCATCACTAAGAAGAGAATGGAGAAAACAAGAGAGTCCACTCATGGACCTCAACAAGAGTATGAGGAAATTCCTCATCAAGAAATCCCTGAGATGCCTCAAGGGATGCATTTTCCTCCACACAACTACTGGGAGCAACTCAACACTTCTTTAGGAGAATTGAGTTCTAACATGGGGCAGCTAGGGATTGAGCACTAAGAGCACTCCATTATCCTCCATAAAATTAGAGAGGACCAAAAAGCCATGAGAGAGAAGCAACAAAGGCAAGGAAGAGACATAGAGGTGCTCAAGCACTCCATAAGATCTTCAAGAGGAAGAACTAGTCGCCATCACTAAGGTGGACCCGTTCTTTAATTTCCTTATTCTTATTTTTCTGTTTTTTGAAATTTATGCTTTATGTTTTGTCTACGTTTGTGTCTTTATTACATGATCATTAGTGTCTAGTGTCTATGTCTTAAAGCTATGAATTTCCTATGAATCCTTCACCTTTCTTAAATGAAAAATGTTTTTAATTGCAAAAGAACAAGAAATGCATGATTTTGAATTCTATCTTGAAATTAGTTTAATTATTTTGTTGTGGTGGCAATACTTTTTGTTTTCTGAATGAATGCTTGAACAGTGCATATTTTTGAATTTGTTGTTTATGAATGTTAAAATTATTGGCTATTGAAAGAATAATGGAAAAAGAGAAATATTATTGATAATCTAAAAAATCATAAAATTGATTCTTGAAGCAAGAAAAAGCAGTGAAAAGCAAGGCTTGCGGAAAAAAATGGCGAAAAAATAAAAAAAAAAGAAAAAAAAGAAAAAGCAAGCAGAAAAAGCCAATAGCTCTTTAAACCAAAAGGCAAGGGTAAAAAGGATTCAAGACTTTGAGCATTAATGGATAGGAGAGCCCAAAGGAATAAAATCCTGGCCTAAGCGGCTAAATCAAGCTGTCCCTAACCATGTGCTTGTGGCGTGAAGGTGTCAAGTGAAAAGCTTGAGACTGAGTGGTTAAAGTCGTGGTCCAAAGCAAAAAGAGTGTGCTTAAGAGCTCTGGGCACCTCTAACTGGGGACTCTAGCAAAGCTGAGTCACAATCTGAAAAGGTTTACCCAGTTATGTGTTTGTGGTATTTATGTATCCGGTGGTAATACTGGAAAATAAAATGCTTAGGGTCACGGCCAAGACTCATAAAGTAGCTGTGTTCAAGAATCAACATACTAAACTAAGAGAATCAACACTATCTAAATTCTACGTTCCTATGGATGCCAATCATTCTGAACTTCAAAAGATGAAGTGAGATGCCAAAACTGTTCAGAAGCAAAAAGGCTACAAGTCCCGCTCATCTAATTGGAACTAAGTTCATTGATAAGTTTGGAATTTATTGTATATTCTCTTCTTTTTATCCTATTTTGTTTTTAGTTGCTTGGGGATAAGCAACAATTTAAGTTTGGTGTTGTGATGAGTGGATAATTTATACCCTTTTTGGCATTGTTTTTACATAGTTTTTAGTATGTTTTAGTTACTTTTTATTATATTTTTATTAGTTTTTATTCAAAAATTACATTTCTGGACTTTACTATGAGTTTGTGTGTTTTTCTGTAATTTCAGGTATTTTCTGGCTGCAATTGAGGAACCTGAGCAAAAATCTTATTCAGAGGCTGAAAAAGGATTGCAGATGCTATTGGATTCTGACCCTCCTGCACTCAAAGTAAATTTTCTGGAGCTAAAGAAGTCCAATTGGCACGCTCTGAATTGCGTTAGAAAGTAGACATTCTGGGCTTTCCAGCAATATATAATAGTCTATACTTTGCCCGAGATTTGATGGCCCAAACTGGCGCTCAAAGCCAGCCTAAAACTTTCTGGCGTAAAACGCCAGAACTGGCACCAGAATTGGAGTTAAACGCCCAAACTGGTACCCAAGCTGGCGTTTAACTCCAGGAACAGCCTATGTACATGAAAGCTTCAATTCTCAACCCAAGCACACACCAAGTGGGCCCCGGAGATAGATTTCTGCACTATCTGCACTTAGTTACTTAATTTCTGTAAACCCTAGTAACTAGTTTAGTATAAATATCACTTTTTACTATTGTATTCACATCTATGGACGTTTAGTCCTTAGACCAGAGAGGTTGGCCTCATGGCCATGCCTAGACTATTTTCACTTATGTATTTTCTACGGTGGAGTTTCTACACCCCATAGATTAAGGTGTGGAGCTCTGCTGTTTTTCATGAATTTATGCAAGTACTATTGTTTTTCTATTCAATTCACCCCTACTTCTTCTCCAAGATATACTCTCGTAATTAATTCAGTTAAGTCAGAATGAAGGGATGATCAGTCACAATCACCCAATCTTTGTTACTCGCTTAGCCAAGATCTGCATGCCTGACAATCACAAAGCGGTCTACATGATGTTCAACGTAGTCATTGGACGACAGTCAAAGTATATTCTCTTGGATATCTAATACACGGACCGAGTCCGTGAGATTAGTATCTTCGTGGTATAGGGTAGAACCAATTGGCAGCCATTCCTAGGATCTGGAAAGTCTAAACCTTGTCTGTGGTATTCCGAGTAGGATCTGGGAAGGGATGACTGTGACGAGCTTTAAACTTGCGAATGTTGGGCGCAATGACAGTGTGCAAAAGGATCAATGGATCCTATTCCAACACTAGCGGGAACCGACAGATGATTAGCCATGCGGTAGCTGTACCTGGTATTTTTCATCTGAGACGAGAAATCCGACAGTTGATTAGCCGTGCAGAAACCTTAGAGGACCATTTTCACTGAGAGGATCCTACAGCTTGCATGGAAGGGAGCACGCATGATTGGAAGAAGGCAATAGGAAAGTGGAGGTTCAGAAGCAACAAAGTATCTCCAAACGCTTGTCTGAAATTCCCACCAATGAATCACATAAGTATCTTTATCTTATTTTATGTTTTATTTATATTTTAATTATCAAAACCTCATAACCAATTGAATCCGCCTGACTAAGATTTACAAGATGACCATAGCTTGCTTCAAGCCAACAATCTCTGTGGGATCGACCATTACTCACGTAAGGTATTACTTGGACGACCCAGTGCACTTGCTGGTTAGTTGTGCGGAGATGTGAAAAGTGTGAATCACGATTTCCGTGCACCAAAGCGCTTCTTTATTATCACTAGCTTGACATCTTATCCTTTGTTCATAGGGGCTAAAAATCATAGTGCCTTAGCTTTTCTCCTCTTACTGTGAACTTCCTTCCGGTCTCCTCTTTGATAATCTCTAGGTGTTCAAGTGAAAGGATCCGGTTCACAGTATAGTATTCAGACAATTGTGGAGACACCTTCATTGGTTGGTGGTTTAACATCACTTTATCCCCTGGTGAGAAGCCTTCAGTGGGGATCTTCTTGTTTCTCCATCCTCTTGGCCTCTTCTTCTTCTTCTCTTCTTTCTCAGGAGATAATTCATGCCTTGGTGGTTCTTTATCTGGAGTGTTGAGGTTCTCATCTGGGGGTTTTGGATCTAGTTCCTCCTTGATTTCTTTGGTCTGTTGTACCATCTCTACTTCTTTCAAGCATGGGTTTAGAAGTCTTGGAATTAACTCATTGAATACCTCCTTCAACCTCTGATCTCTGGCCTTATCCTTCATACAGTCTTCTTCTTGAGTGGGCTCATGCAGGGTTTTAAAAACATGAAATGCTAGGTGCTCGTCATGCACTCTCAGCAACAGTTTCCCTTTTTCAACATCTATCAATGCTCTGCCCGTAGCCAGGAAAGGCCTCCCCAGAATGATGGGAGTGTTAGGGTCATCCTCTATATCCAGGATTACAAAGTCAGCTGGGAGAAGGAATTTCCCCACTTTTACCAGTACATTCTCTACAACTCCGAGTGCTTGCTGAATGGATTTGTCAGCCATTTGAAGAGCTATTCGAGTGGATTTCAGCTCAAAAATTTGAAGCTTCCTCATAAGAGATAGAGGCATCAAGTTTATGCTTGCACCAAAGTCACAGAATGATTTCTCAATAGTTATGTTTCCTATGGTACAAGGTATATAAAACCTTCTAGGATCATCCTTCTTCTCTGGTAGACCTCTTTGGAGAATAGCACTACATTCCATTGTCATTTCAACAATCTGTCCTTCCTTCAAGGGTCTTTTCTTTGTTAGCACTTCTTTCATAAATTTGGCATATAATGGCATCTGTTCAAGTGCTTCTAAGAAGGGAATATTGATGCTGAGTGTCTTGAATATGTCCAAGAATTTTAGATATTGCTTATCCTCGTTCTCTTTCTTGAATCTTTGAGGATATGGGAGTTTGGGGATATATGGCTTCACCCCTTCCTTCTTCTCTTGTAATTGTGTTTCAAGGATGTTCTTATCTCTCTTTGAGCTTTTTGAATTCTTAGTCTTTCTATCCTCTTCACTTTTCTCTTCTGTCTCTTCTTGTGGAACTTCTCTGTTGTGTTCTTCCTGATTGATGGCTTCCTTCTCCCTAGTCTCCTCACTTCCCACTATAATTGCTTTGCACTCCTCCCACTTTGTAGCTTTTCTTTGTCCCTTGGGTGGTCTTGAGTGGCACTAGGGGATGCATTTGGTTGCTTCTCACCCATCTTTGCAATTTGTTTAGCCATTTATTCTATATGCCTCTCAAGATTTCTGATTGAAGCTTCTTGGTTTTTACTTGTTATGGCTTGATCTTTCCTTTCTGCTTCCTGATCTTGTCTTTCCATCTCTTGATTTTTCATGACTTTCTCCATCATTATCTCTAGACTAGAGATTCTTTAGGAGTCTGAATTTGGTTGTGGTTGTGTAAAATGAGATAGTTGTTGCTGAAAGTTGTTTGAACTATTTGCGGGATTATTTTTTGGGTGGAATGTGGATGTGGAAAAGTTATTCTGGTGGTTTTGTGAGTTGTTATGGGGTTGGTGATATGTGTTTTGTGGGTTTTTGAATTGGTTAGTATTATTAGATGAATGGCTTTGGTTGTTTGTGTTGTTGAGGCTGCCAGAGTTGAAGTCCCTTTGTCCTTGATTCTGATGCTCCCAGTACTCATAAAGAGTATCTGATTCTCCTTGAACAATGCAGATCTCTTTTCTCAATCTATCTGTAACTTCAGCTGGAAAGTATTTTTCTAGAAATTCTCTCCTGAGCGTATCCCAGTTGGTAACAGTTGCTTCAGGTTGGGAGTAGTACCAGTCCCTTGCCTTTCCTTCAAGAGAAAACGGGAAGGCAGTTAACAGAAGAGAAGTTTTATTTGCACCATGACGCCTAACAGTAGAACAGGCTGTCTGAAAATTCCTTAGGTGCTTGATAGGCTCCTGAGCAGGTAAGCCATGAAACTTGGGCATCAAGTTGATTAGTGCAGTCTTCAGTTCAAAATCTACAGCCAGAGTTGGATGATGTACTTGGTACGGCTGCAGTGTAAAATCTGGGGCTCCAGCTTCCTGGAGAGTAATCCTCCTAGATGCTGCCATTCTATCTGCACGTGAATCAACTGAATCAGTAGTAAAGGAGCTTGTTTCGCTCTCAGAGGGCGGTTCAGATTCGCCTTTAGATGAGACTGGTGAATTGATAACAATCACTTCACCACCCTCAGAGGCTATCCTGCGCCGAGCTCGCCTAATACGTGAAAGAGTTCTTTCAATTTCAGGATCAAATGCAGCTAATCTCGGATCATGTAGTGAACGCGTCATTCAATGAGAAAAACATATAGTTCATGATAAAACTAAAAATAAAATATGCAAATAAATTAAAATATGTATACTAATTAATAATTCAGCACACAATTGCAACTCCCCGGCAACGACGCCAAAAATTGACGAGAGGGCAGAAGTCGGCTAATTAAGAAATCAAAATTGGGAATATGTTGTGAGTATAGTTCTTAACTAGCTAAGATCCGCCTCATCAATTTAGAAGATTTGTCACAAAATTTTATAATAAAAATACTGGGAGTATGAGTCTCAGGTCGTCTCCCAACGAGTTGCAGGAAAAGGTGCTAATTTATTAATTAGGGGTTTTCAAGAGAGTTTGAGTTTGGATAATGAGCAATTAAATAATTGTAAATTAAAGAAATAAAAACTAAGAATGATTATTAATATTCTAAATAAAAAGGCCTTGACTGGGGGAATGATTAATTGGAAGTTCTATCCTTGTTGGGATCTCTTAGGTGCAGTATCAAAAAGGTTATTTTTTTCACTTAGTTAACCCTTACTAAATAAAGGAAAGTCAAGTGATTGAGCTAATCCTTATTCGCAAATCCTAGTCCTCTCCCTTGGGAAGGTCTAGTGTTAGTAAATACAGAACTAGCCAACAACTTCCAGTTTAACCATCACTTAAGCCTTCCAACTCAAGTGTCTCCTCTTAATCAACCCTCATGTCAAGTTTGGGAATCTACTCCATTGACATGAATATAATACTCAGAAAAATATATGAAGAAGAAGACATAATAAATTAAATAAAATAGAGACTGAAAATTAATTAAAAATAAAAGTAATCCTCTGTATCAACAATCCATGAAAATAATCCAATTGTAACTCTAAATAAAATAAATAGGATATGGAAGAGTAAGTGGCAAACTAAATAAGATAAATGGAATTTAAAAGAGTAAGGAAATAGGAAACAAACTAGAATAATATCTTCAACGGAGGCAATGACTCTTCAATATCCAAAAGGCAAAAGCAATAAACTATGGAACTATGAATGTAAATAAAACCTAGAGGAAGAGTAGTTTCTCTCTAGATTCAGATCTAAAATCCTAAAAACTATCCTAATGAGAATGTGTGTATGTATGTTGAGTCTCTGCATGTTCTCTGGCTTTATTCTGTATTTCTGGGCCGAAATCTGCGTCAAAATGCGGCCCAAAATCGCCCCCAACGTTTTTTGTTATTTCTGCAGATCGCGCAGGTCACGCGTACGCGTCAGTCATGCGTGCGCGTCATTCAGCGATTTTCCTTATCACGCGTACGCGTCGTCCATGCATGCGCATCATTCGTGCAGATTCCAATCTGCGCGTACGCGTCAGGCACGCGCTCGCGTTGCTGCAACTTTCTCCATTCTGCGCGCTCGCGTGAGCCATGCGCACGTCGATGCTCACTTGTCATCTCCTTAGTTTCTTGTGTTCCTTTCATTTTTGCAAGCTTCCTCTCTATTCTCTAACACTTAACACACGGATCACGGCATCGAATGGTATAAAGGAGAAAAAATACACAAATTAAAGATCTCTAAGAAGCAAGTTTTCAACCATAGAACAAACTTAGGAAGGGATTGTAAAATCATGCAAATCATATGAATAAGTGGGTAAAGACTTGATGAAACCACTCAATTAAACACAATATAAACCATAAAATAGTGGTTTATCAACCTCCCCACACTTAGACATTAGCATGTCCTCATGCTTGGCTTAAGGAGATAAAAATTAATGAGTAGGGAAAAGTAAGACTCATGCAATGCAATGCAACCTATGTATATGAATGCAACTATATGATTCTGTCTACTTGGTTAAAAGTAAATAAGTTCTTCAAGACAAATATAAATCAAATATTACTAATTCAAATTACACAGTAAAAAACAAGTAAACTTGTAAGAAGACAGCTCATGAAAGCAGGGAACATAGAATTAAGTATTGAACCCTCACTGGTGGTGTATATGTACTCTAATCACTCTTAGTGTATAGGGTAATCACTCTACTCTTCTCTAGTCATGCTTTCTAAATTTTGTTCTTCACTTAACCAATCAACAAATAATTAATGTACCAATGCAAACATCATGGGGTCTTTTCAAGGTTGTAATGGGGCCAAGGTAATGGTGAGGATATATATATGGTTAAGTGACCTATAAATTGAATCCTTGATTAACCTAAGCTCTTACCAATACATACTCTATAAACTTTTAAATTCATGCCTAGCTACCCAAAATTCTCACTTTTGCATTACATACTCATGCATCAACCTTTCCTTTAATCTTTATCACATATGCATTGATCTTTTCATTAACTTAACTTAGCATTGGGGTAATTTTGTCCCCTTATTTAATTACTTAATTACTTGAATATTTTTGGATTTTTCTTTTTTTTTTATTTTTTTAAGCATAAAAATAAACATAACATTATCAATGCACATGGATTTTTAATTTTTCTGGTCTTACATGGGTAGGTACCCAAATTCCCTTTATTTTATCATGACACATTCCTATATTAACCCATGTTCCCACAATCTTTCCATATTCAATTGATACACAATCTCTAACTTAAGCTAACCAAAGATTCAATTGGGATATTTAATTATTTTTCCGCTTAAGGCTAGTGATGTGGTAAAATATAGAACAAATGGGATTAAAAGGGCTCAAAGTGGCTAACAAAGGTAATTGAAAGGGTAGGCTATTTTGGGATAAGTGAGCTAAAACAATTAATGGCCTTAATCATATGCATGCATATAACACATTAAATATTGGACATATAGGATGGAACAAAATAAAGATTACAATCATAGAGAAGAAAACACACAAGAATAAAATATTATGGTTAAATAATGTAACCATGTAATTAAGCTCAAATCTCACAGGTTGTGTGTTCTTAGCTTTTTAAACTATGTTCCAATTTACAACTTCCAACAAGTTTTAACACAAAAAAAAAATTTTCAATTTAAATTAGTAAAATTTTTCAAAAATAGGGTCTTAAAAAGAAACTTATTATTTTTCAACCAATTAGAACATGCATGCAATTACCTATTACTATGCAATTTATCATATCCTAGCTAAAAGAAAAATAAATAAATATCCTATTCTATTGGTGTTAAGAAAAAGAAATTACCTCTGGGAGTCAGGTACTGAGCGACCTCCCCACACTTAAAGCTTTGCACCGTCCTCGGTGCAATCAGTCAGGAACAAAGGTGGGTTGGTAGCAGCATCTCCACAATCGGGACCGTCATGGCTCCCTGTGCTGGTAAATGAAGTGGAGTTTGGGGTGTCTGGGTTTTCTTCAAGTGGGTGGTTACCAATAATCAGCTCCTTGAGGTATGTAAATCAGCGCTTGTTACGGCTCTTCCTTTGCTTTCCTTTCCGGTCAAGCCGGTCTAACTTCTCAAGTATCTGATGGAGTAGCTGATTTGTTGAAGGTGCTTGTGATGTGGAAGGTGAAGGAATATCTTCTGCCAGTTCTGTGGTCCGGTTGATAGTGGCTGCTGGAGGTCTGATGTATTTCCCGTTAGAAACGTACTGATCATCCCACGGAAGTATGGTCTTAGTATCCCTAGCTCTGTAGGAGACTCCGGCTGCTGAGACTTGATCTGAAACCAAGGCGAAAAAAGGTAAGTTGCTTGCAATTTGTACGTGTTCCATAGCATTCCGAATGTGTCTTGGTAAATTGAGGTGCTGGTCTGTAAGGATACACCAGAGTAAAACAGCCATGTCTGCGGTGAAGGAGGATCATGAGTGCTCAGAAAGACGTAGTGGGACATAATCTGTGCCCATACTCGAGCCTCCAAGGTCAGTGATGAAGCCAATATTCCCTTAGGTCGGGATTGATGGTATCAATAGATCCATTTACTGCCAGGTTGTGCTATAACTTTGAGAACAGTATCCCAGTCAAATTGGTATGTCTGGCGTTTGAATGAGGCTTCTTGGAATGCGTCCAATCCTTCTGGAGCAGGGGAAAGATCTAAAGCTCAATGAATGGCCTTTTTAGTTATGGGGACTTGCTTCTGACGGACATAGACAGACTACAGGGTTGGCATGTGAAAGTTTGAGTAGAATTCAACTATCCATGATAGATTAACCTGCCGTGGCTATCTCCGTAGGAATTCCCATTGTCTTTGTTCAATTCGGGGCTCAACAAATTCAACAATGTTGGTCGGGAGGATAAGAAGGTACTCGTTATAATTCCTCTCAGCCAGGATGGGGAACATCTGCTCACAGTAGCGGTTAGTGAACCACGCAGTGTCTTTTGCTGGAAAGGCTTTTTCTTTTTCATCGACCTTGATGATCCTCTTAATTCGCTTTGTTGAGGGCTTTACAGCTGTTGAAGATGGCTCTGTCACTAGTGCTCTTTTTGTTCCTTTCCTTGCTGGTGGTTTGGGAGTAGCTTTCTCTTTACCCTTCTTGGTGGCTATCCTAAAAAGGAAAAAGGTTAGTAACTTTTAATGCTAAGGGTTAGGGCAAGGAAGAGGACAGGATATGTGATAATCGATGCACGGTAAAGAAGGATGTCATTAACACATGGTCGCGACTATACGTGAACAGTTCATCAATGGAAACATAGCAAGTGCATGTGATGGCAATTAGATGCAAGATGTTTATTGGCATGCCGGCAAAGGCATGAGTAGCATAGATCAAGCATTAAATGTCCAAGTTTGATTATCAACCCTTTCAAACTAACAATCTATTTGTATTGACAATTATATTTAATCAATAAAATATAAAAGGGATTTTGTGAAAAACATGCATTAGAATAGTAGAGTAGAATATTTAGATATGCACAATGCCATACGGGCTTTTTCACAAACACTTAGCATGCATGGTAAATATGTTGTTGAAAATATTAATTTAAATATGCAAGCAACCCTTTAAGGAGTAATATTTAATTGTCAAACAATTTCTTAATAATCCACAAGAAAAATATAAAAGAAAATAATCACCCAATTAAATTTTTAACACCAATCAAAAGAATAAAAAGAAAGAAAAAAGAAAACATAGATAATGGAATTAAAAAAAAAAGTAAAGGAAAACATAAATAAAAATAAAAATAATAATAAAAAAGTAAAGAACCTTGATAATGGATGTGAAAAATAAGGGAGAAGAAAGTAAAAAGTGAGAAAGAATAAAGGAGGAAGAAGGGAGAAGAAAGAAATAAGAAGGGATAAGAGAAATTAGGATTGGGGAAGAAAAGATAAGATATCTGGCTCTGATCTGGATAAGCTGTGCGTCGCATGTGACGCGGATGCGTGAAGCATGCGGTCGCGTGGTTTGTGATAATTTCAGGTGACCCAGACGCGTGGGTCACGTGTTCGCGTGATCTGATTTGTGCCATTGCCGCGAGAGCAGCCTCGCGTACGCACAACTCTCTGTTTCGTTTGCATATTGCCAAAATTTGGGGTGACGCGTGCGCGTGGGTGACGCGCACGCGTGAATGGCCTCTTTTTGAAAAATGACACGGACGCGTGGGGCACGCGTTCGCGTGATGGGGTTTGTGCTTCCAGCATTATTCCATCCCCACTCCATCACAACTCTCTGCCATACACCTCTTTACATCGATTTTGCAGGGTCACGCGTGCGCATGGGTGACGCGCACGCGTGGGAGGCTGAATTTTCGAATGACGCGGACGCGTGGATCACGCGTTCGCGTGGACGTGTTTTTGCCTAAGGCACGCCTCCAGCCACGCTCCCGCGTGACTTTCTGTTCAAATCCTTTTTTTCGCTCATACACCTTTGACGCGGACGCGTCGCGTGATCTATCCCTTTTTTTTTTATGCAGGATGCAAATGAAAATGCCTGCTATATGCAGAGATTATGAGAAGAGGCATTTACAAAAACAAAATAGAATAAAGTAAAATAAAACTAAGACTAAAACGGAACGATCATACCATGGTGGGTTGTCTCCCACCTAGCACTTTGCTATTACGTGCTTAAGTTGGACGGTCTTCAAGCTCATTCTGCTTCTGTTGGTGGGTCTTCCAAGAGGAAGACCTCTAGCTCTTTGTGATCCTTAATCTTCTCACCATGATAAAGCTTTAGGCGATGTCCATTGACCTTGATGAATTTGGAGCTAGAAGGATGACGCAGGTGAAAAACTTCGTACGGCTCTGCCTTTTCTACTCTGTATGGGCCTTCCCATCTTGATCTCAATTTGCCTAGCATGAGCCTCAGTCTGGAGTTTTAAAGAAGAACTAACTCCCCTGGTCTGAACTCTCTCCTTTTTATGTGCTTGTCATGGACAACCTTCATCTTCTCCTTGTATCGCCTGGAGTTGTCATATGCTTCTAGGTGAAGATTCTCCAATTCTGCTAGTTGCAGCTTCCTTTCAGCACCAGCTTCTTCAAAGTTCATGTTTCACTCCCTCACAGCCCAGAAAGCTTTGTGTTCCACCTCTACTGGAAGGTGGCAAGCCTTTCCGTATACCAAGCGCAAGGGACCCATCCCAATGGGTGTCTTGTACGCTGTTCTATATGCCCAGAGTGCATCTTGTAGCCTAGCACTCCAGTCCTTCCTATGAGGCTTTACTATCTTCTTCAGAATGTGTTTAATCTCTCTATTAGACACTTCTTCTTGCCCATTGGTTTGGGGATGATAAGCTATTGCTACTTTGTGAACTATTCCATGCTTCTTCAGTAATCCTGTTAGTCTCCTGTTACAAAAATGAGTGCCTTGATCACTCACGATTGCTCGTGGTGATCCAAAGCGACAAATAATATGGTTTCTAACAAAGGAAACAACAGTGTTAGCATCATCGGTACGGGTAGGAATTGCTTCCACCCATTTAGAAATATAATCTACAGCTAACAGTATATAAAGGTAACCACTAGAGTTTGGAAATGGACCCATGAAGTCAATGCCCCAAACATAAAAAATTTCAGAGAAAAGCATAATCTGTTGAGGCATCTCATCCCTCTTGGATATATTACCAAACCTTTGGCAAGGGGAACAAGATTTACAAAAATTAGCAGCATCTTTAAAAAGAGTAGGCCACCAGAATCCATAATCTAAGATTTTTCTAGCTGTTCTTTGAGGGCCAAAATGTCCTCCACTCTCAGAAGAGTGGCAGGCCTCTAAAATGGACTGGAATTCTGATTGAGGCACACACCTTCTAATTACCTGGTCAACACCACACCTCCATAAATATGAATCATCCCATATATAATATTTATACTCGCTTTTCAGCATGTCCCTTTGATGCTTAGTAAAATCTGGAGGGAAAGTGTGGCTAACTAGATAATTAGCTACAGGTGCATACCAAGGAACTACTTCAGATACTGCATGCAAATTATCAAATGGAAAAGTATCATTTATAGGAGTGGAGTCATCCTTAATGTGCTCAAGGCGACTCATGTGGTCAGCCACTAAATTCTGGTTATCACTCCTATCCTTAATTTCTAAATCAAATTCTTGCAGCAGCAGTATCCAACGTATCAGCCTTGGTTTGGACTCTTTTTTAGCTAATAGATATTTTAAAGCTACATGGTCTGAGTACACTACCACCTTAGTACCAAGTAAATAGGCTCGAAATTTATCCAAAGCAAAAACAATAGCTAGAAGCTCTTTTTCAGTAGTAGTGTAATTAGACTGAGCAGCGTCTAAAGTCTTATACGCATAAGCAATTACAAAAAGATCTTTACCTTCGCGCTGAGCCAGCGCCGCTCCTACTGCATGGTTGGAGGCATCACACATAATCTCAAATGGCTGGCTTCAGTCTGGTCCTCTCACAATTGGAGCTTGAGTCAGGGCGATTTTTAGCTTATCAAATGCTTGCATGCAATCCTCACTGAACTCGAACTCAATATCTTTCTGCAACAGTTTGGATAAAGGTAATGCTACCTTACTGAAGTCCTTAATGAATCTCCTGTAGAAACCTGCATGGCCAAGGAACGAACAGACTTCCCTCACGGAGGAGGGGTAAGGTAAACTAGAAATGACATCCACCTTTGCTGGATCCACAGAAATACCAGTATTAGATACAACATGTCCTAGTACAATCCCTTGTTTTACCATGAAGTGACATTTTTCAAAATTCAATACAAGGTTTGAACTAACATACCTTCCTAATACTCCAGATAAAATATCCAAGCAAAGGTTAAAGGAATCACCATATACGCTAAAATCATCCATGAAAACTTCCATACATTTTTCAATGAGATCTGAAAAGATACTCATCATGCATATTTGGAAAGTAGCCAGTGCATTACATAAGCCAAAGGGCATCCTTTTATATGCATACGTTCCAAAGGGACATGTAAAAGTAGTCTTCTCCTAATCTTCAGGAGCTATGTGGATTGAAAGTAACCTGTATAACCATCTAAAAAACAGTAATGGGATTTGTTTCGAGGGTTACCTGAAACCGTAGGTCGATCTCGGATGAGATCTTCTGTACTTGGTCGAAGCTGACGTGTCCGGCTGGTGAGTGGTGGCCGGAGCTGTGGTGTCCAACTTATTGGACTGGCTATGCTGCTGATCCTTTGTCACCGGAGGGTGGTGGTACCTGCAAGGGACTCTGATGCTTAAGTTAGCAAGGGTATTAAGCAGGTTTTTAGTAGAATCAGAGTATGAGTTATTCCTGGGTGCTCCAGTGTATTTATAATGGTATGGAGTGACCTTTTTAGATAAGATAAGTTAGTTATCTTATCTTATCTTATCTTATCTTATCTTATCTTATCTTTGGGTGAGGTCAGCTTATCTTCAAGGAAACCGCCCTTCTCTCTGTAGGCTTGGGCTGCCTTTGGATTTGGGTCGTGTTCCTCGATTTTGGGCCCTCTTTGGGCTTTCCTGTCGATTTGGCCAACCTCTTTGAGAAGAGGTCGAATGGTCTGACCTGAAGAGGTCGGTCGCTTTGTCGCTAATCACCCCGGGTCGGACAGCTCGACCCAGGGTATGAACAGTACCCCTGCTCGAGCTTGGTCTTTCTTTTGAGGTCTAGTCTTGATTTTAGGACTTCGATCCTTTTCTAGTGAAAGCCAAACTCGAGCATCTGTCGATTTCCTCTTTGTAGAGTCTTCTTTTAAATGTGGAACATTTTCTTTATTTTTTAAAGTGCGCGCTTTGCATTAGCGCTCTGGTCTTGGGAATGCGCGAGGGTTTAATACCCTCATTAATTGGTTTTTAATGCCCCGTTTCTCTAGCCTCTTTATTTTGAATTTTTCACTCAGGAAGACGGTTTCTCTTCTCTTGTTACCGTAACTTCCCTTTTCTTTCTCACCTTCTGTTTTCGCCTGAAGTTTGTAGTTTTACGTTTCTTCCTGTGACATTGCTTGGTGATTGTTAGTGCTTTTCCTTGCTGTGAAAGGGCGATTCCGGATTCCATCTCCCATCTTCAACTTTCTTTGAAGCTTTCTGCTTTTTCTAGGTTGGTTCTACTTTCAGGTTTTTTACTTTTTTGTCGCTTTGTCTTCGGTTCTTTGGTGAAGCTTTGATTTTTTGTTTGTGAGCTTGAAAGTTTGAACCTTTTGGCGTCGTGATGTTCAATCTTTGCTGTGATGCGTGTTTCTTGGTATTTCTCCCGGTGCTTGAGGGTTTTTGGGTTTTTGCATGTTTTGTTGCCTTTCTATTTGATGTTGTAGCTTTCTGGGAAAATAGCTTCATTTTTTTCTTTTTGAAAGAAAAAGGTTGCGTCTTTGACGTTCTCTGCTTGGCGCGTTGTTTTGGTTTTCTAATTGAACTACTACTTTGCTACTCCTTTGATGACTTTGTTTTGACTTTCCTTTTTTCTCGGGATGTTCCCTTTTGAAAAAGGGCTTTTCTTTGCTGAAAGTTTTGTTGGGATGTTAGTCTTACGGGTTTTCCTGAATCCTTGTTCCATGATTGCCTCCAAAGGATGCCCCTGGATCTTCGGTGTGGGTCCTGGGGTTTCCTTTTGTTGTTTGTGCTGTCCTGAATCATGCGGGCCGAGTTGTTTTGATTTCACCCAAGATGTTTTTTAGTAATCCATCTTCTTTTCTTTGTTTGTAGGACTAGTTGGCCATGTCTTCTCGCAAAAATATTGTAGAGACGTCTTCTAAGGTTCCTGAGGGGATGTCCGATTGGTTGGACTCCCTTGTTTTAATGTGTGTTTCTGTGGTGAATGCTGAGTTTTGTGTGGAGCTTAGGAAACATTACCGCCTCTGTAAGAGTAGAGATCAGGAAAGGAATTATGAATTAGTAGCACCTAATTCCAAGGAGAGGGTTTGCTTCCCTGCTCTGACCCGGGGGGAGCGCCCTTTCTTTTATGCTTACGACTATTTTTTCAGCCAGTTGGACATCACTTTTCCCTTCACTTCTTTTGAGACCGATTTGTTGTGGTCGTGTAATGTAGCTCCATCCCAGCTCCGTCCGAACTCCTGGGGCTTTATCAAGATTTTTCAACTTCTTTGCCAAGAGTTGGACGTTACTCATCTCAAACTCTTTTCCTTTATCTATTTGTTTTAACTAAGCCCGGGATTTCTTCAAAAAAGAAAGCCTCATGGGTTTCTTTTAGATCTGCACAAGGGCATAAGGTTTTTTCCATGTATGATGAGTCCTTTAGGGACTTCAAGAATTATTTTTTCAAGGTCCGAGCAGTTGAGGGAGCTCGACCCTTTTTTCTGGATGCGAATGATGAGCCAGCCTTCCCCTTGTGTTGGCAGCAAAATATAGTGGTATCCCGTTATACGTGGGAGATGCTCGATGAAATTGAGCAGGCTTTTGTAACTGTTTTGGAGGACATTTGGGGGGAACCTCCTCATCTGGACACTAAAAAATCTTTGGGGGACCCATCCCTTGTCCGAACTGCATTGGGTATTTACTTGATATATTTTGTTTCTTGTTTTTTCTTTGCTTTCTTCTTCTTTTCTGGTTTGTAAAACTGTTGATTTTCATTTTTCAAAGATGGCCAAAAATAATGACTTGATGAAGGTTTTCAAGAAGGCGAGAAAAGCTACTGCAGCTTAGAACATCTCGACCAGGGCGGATGGGGAAGGGTCTTTTCAGGTTCCGCCGAAGCCATCTGTGCCGAGCTCGCCTGGACCGAGGAGAATGATCTCTACTCCTCGAGTCCAGGTAGTTGATCCTCCGCAGTCTTCTGCCGCTGTTTCTTCACCCCCAGCCGTTTTTCCTTCCAAAAGACCTCGGACTGTTGAACCCTTCAATCTGGATGCGCCTGATTTCAACGCTATTGGGTTTGTCGACCAGCAGATCGGTCCTTATGGTGCCCTCTTTATGGATGATGTTTCTCTCCTTCGTCATTAGATTTTATAACTCAGAGTAGCATCAAGATGGCACATATGGGAGCTGCCCTGTACCGAACTGCCCAAGATCTTCCCTTACCAAAGCTTTTATGGAGGAGGCTAAGCAAGAGTTTGACCGGATGAGGGGTTTGAAGGAGGAGCTCGAAGTGAAAGTGACCAAGCTGGGGAAGGAGTTGGAGGGCAAAAAGGCTAGTTCTGTTGCCTTGGCGGCTTCTGTGAAGTTGGCTGAAGACACGGCATTGAGGCACAAGGAAAGCTATGTCACGACCTACAGGGAAGTGATGCGTCTCAGGGAGGAGTTGGAGTCTGCCCGAGCTTATTATGCCGAGCTCCAGGATCACCTTGTAGGCAACGTAAATGCTGCTTATGAGAACTTGAAGGAGCAGGTTTGGGTTCTTGCCCCCGAGCTTGACCTTAGTCTCTTCAGCCTGGACAACCTTGTAAAGGACGGCAAGATTGTCCCTGACGACCCTGATGATGATGATGTTGAACCCCCTTTTGTGCCTGCCGCCAAAGCTTCTATTGTGCCGACTTCTTCAGCTCCTTCATCTGAGGTTGGTCATCCCGAATCAGATCCTGATTGTCAAATCTTGAATCGGGATGACGGGATAGTGGATGCGGTGCCTCTTCAGACTCGCCCTAAATGTTTGTGTAGATAGCCCGGCTTGTGGGCTTTTGAACCCTTTATTTTGTAGATGGTGGTTGCTGACTTTTGATACTTTCTGAGTTGCTTGTTTAGCAACTTCATTTTGAAAAACAAAGTAGTTTCCAAGCTCTTGGGGCTGATTTTGGTAGCCTCTTGAGTTTGTTATTATTATAACTTGTGTTTTTCGTAACATATCTGTCTGCATCTGTCTTGGTACCTTTTTAGGTTTTTTGGAAGTGTTGGAGCCTTCTTGCTCGACCTTTTTAACTTGCCTTTATATTTCATACTTGTGGCTTGATTCTTCCGAGTTTGAGGATGTTTGGGTCCACCTTGTATGTCGGCTTCCTCATTTTGGCCTAAAGTTATTTCTAGTAATCCATTTTGTTTGGACCTTGTTCAGGTCTCTTTCAGGGATTACTTTTATAACTTTATGTTTTGGGCCGACTTCATCATGTCGGGCCCTTTCTGAGCTATTTTAGTAATCCTCTTTCATGGACCTTGTTCAGGTCTTTTTCAGGGATTACTTTTATGTTTTGGGCCGACTTCGTCGTGTCGGGCCCTTTCTAAGTTATTTTAGTAATCCTCTTTTTTGAACCTTGTTCAGGTCTCTTTCAGGGATTACTTTTATAACTTTATGTTTTGGGCCGACTTCATCATGTCGGGCCCTTCGAAGTTATTTTAGTAATCCTCTTTTTTGGACCTTGTTCAGGTCTCTTTCAGGGATTACTTTTATAACTTCATGTTTTGGGCCGACTTCATCATGTCGGGCCCTTCGAAGTTATTTTAGTAATCCTCTTTTTTGGACCTTGTTCAGGTCTCTTTCAGGGATAACTTTATGTTTTGGGCCGACTTCATCATGTCGGGCCCTTCAAAGTTATTTTAGTAATCCTCTTTTTTGGACCTTGTTCAGGTCTCTTTTAAGGATTACTTTTATAACTTTATATTTTGGACCGACTTCATCATGTCGGGCCCTTCTAAGTTATTTTCATAATCCTCTTTCTTGAACCTTATTCAGGTCTCTTTCAGGTATTACTTTTTATAACTTGTATGTTTTGGGCCGACCTCATTATGTCGGGCCCTTCTAAGTTATTTTAGTAATCCTCTTTTATAGGGCTGGCCAGACCTCTTTCCAGGGATTTACTTTTTATAACTTTGGCTTTGTGACTTGATCCGACTTTTTTACGTCGGCCAGTCTTTAAGTTATTTTTTAGCAATCCATTTTATTAAGACCTCGTCAAGTCCTTTCTACGGATCACTTTCTATAAATTCTTGCATTATTCTGTTTTCATCTTTGCCAATTTCGTAGAAATTAGGTTTAATCCTCGTTTGATCGACCTTTTGATGAATTTTGGTTTTCATCCTTGTTGGTCTTTATCATGATCGTGCAGTGAATTTGGTTTTTCACTTTCTGCCGATCTGTGGCTTTATAATCGGACGATGAGTGTTTCAGATTAATGCGCCTTGAGACTTTGTAGAAGATCTAAACAAATTTTATTCAAAAGGAAATGCAGATATATACATGTGGGAGTTTTATACCTCTAAGTCGGGCAATTTGTAGGTCTTTGGCTTGGCACCTCATTAAGAAACCTTTTCAGGAAAAAGAGTGTGCCTTGTCCTAAGATCCTTTATCCCCCCTAACTATAGTACCTTCTTAGCTTGTAAGCGTGCGATGACCTAGGGAGCTCTCGCCCTTCAAGTTCAGACAGTCTGTAGTAGCCCTTTCCAAGTACTTCTATGACTCGGTAGGGTCCTTTCCAGTTTGCTGCCAGCTTTTCTTCTCCAGGTCGAGTTGTTCCGATATCATTTCGGATTTGGATGAGGTCGTTCTCAGAAAAACTTCGTGGCACTACCTTTTGGTTGTATCTCGAAGCCATTCGACGTTTTAATGCCTCTTCCTTGATCCGAGTTCTTTCTTGGATTTTTGGAAGTAGGTCGAGTTCTTCCCTTTGAAGTTGGGAGTTGGCTTTTTCATTATAGTGGATCACTCTAGGCGACCCTTCTTCAATCTCTATTGGAATCATTGCCTCCATTCCATACGCTAATCGGAAGGGTGATTCCTTTGTGGTGGAATGTGGCGTTGTTCGATATGCCCATAGGACATGTGGGAGTTCCTCAGCCCAGGCTCCCTTTGCGTCTTGTAATCTCCGATTTAGCCCAGCCAATATGAC
Source organism: Arachis hypogaea (assembly GCF_003086295.3). Taxonomy (NCBI): domain Eukaryota; kingdom Viridiplantae; phylum Streptophyta; class Magnoliopsida; order Fabales; family Fabaceae; genus Arachis; species Arachis hypogaea. The sequence continues at coordinate 47,192,734 of NC_092051.1, forward strand.
TTTGTTGGCAGCTTCGGCTTGTCCATTGGCCTAGGTATGTTCTACGGAAATGAATCGGCGTTTTATGTTCAAGTCAGCCACTAACTTTCTGAAGCCTGCATTTGTGAATTGGGTGCCATTGTATATGGTGATAGAGTATGGAACCCCGAACCTTGTAACAATGTTTCTATATAGGAACTTTCAACTTATTTGAGCAGTGGCGTTAGCTAGAGGTTATGCCTCGATCCATTTTGTGAAGTAGTCTACCCCTACTATAAGGAATTTGACTTGTTCCGATCCCTAAGGGAAAGGTCCGAGAAGGTCGAGTCCCCATTTTACGAATGGCCAGGGTGAGGTTACGCTGATGAGCTCCTCTGGCGGGGCGATGTGAAAGTTGGCATGTTTCTGACATGGTGGACACGTCTTTACAAACTCTGTGGCTTCTTTTTGTAGAGTTGGCCAATAAAATCCGGCCCGAAGTACTTTTTTGGTAAGTGCCTGCACTCTGAGATGATTGCCACAGATGCCACTGTGTACTTCTTCTAGAACTTTCTTTGTGTTGGAAGTCAGTACACATTTTAACAATGGTATTGAAATCCCTCTTTTGTATAGAGTATTATTTATGATAGTGTAGTATTGTGCCTCCCTTTTTAACCTCTTTGCCTCCTTTTTATCTATGGAAAGTGTTTTTGTTTTGAGGTAGTTAATTATGGGGGTCATCCATCCTTGATCCGGACTTGATATGGCTAGGACTTTTTCTTCTTCCGAGATTGACGGATTCTGCAGCATTTCTTGGATGAGGCTTCTATTGTTGCCCCCTAGTTGGGTACTGGCTAGTTTTGAGAGTGTGTCAGCTCGGGCATTCTGTTCTCGGGGTATGTGGCAGACCTCATATTCCCTGAGTTGTCCGAGCTGTTCCCTGGTTTTATCCAGGTACTTTTTCATGGTGGGATCTTTGGCTTGGTAGCTCCCTGCTATTTGTGAAGTGACTACTTATGAGTCGCTGAAGATGATAAGCTTTTGAGCTCCAACCTCTCTAGCCAGTTTCAAACCAGCTAGTAGTGCCTCATATTCAACTTGGTTGTTTGAGGCAAGGAACCCGAGTTTGAGGGAAAGTTCGATTTGGGTTCCCTGGTCGCTTTCTATTATCACACCCGCGCCACTTCCAGTTTTATTTGAGGAACCATCTACATAGAGATTCCATTCTGTAGGGATTTCTGGGGTGTCTGTAAATTCTGCAATAAAGTCGGCCAGGTATTGTGATTTGATGGCTGTCCGAGCTTTATATTGAAGGTCGAATTCAGATAACTCGACTGCCCATTGTAAGATTCTGCCTGCTAAGTCTGTTTTCTGCAAAATCCCTTTTATGGGTTGGTTGGTTCGAACCCTAATGGTGTGAGCCTGGAAGTACAGACGCAGTCGTCGAGATGTTAGTATGAGAACGTAGGCGAATTTTTCTATTTTTTGGTAGTTCAGCTCGGATCCTTGTAATGCTTTGGTGATGAAATATACAGGTTATTGCCCATTGTCGTCTTCTCGGACTAATGCTAAGGCTACTGCCCGACTTCCTACTGCGAGGTATAATATAAGTGGTTCTCCTTCCCGTGGCCGAGATAGGATAGGTGGCTATCCCAGGAATCTTTTGAAATCTTGGAATGCCTGCTCGCACTCCGTTGTCCATTCAAACCTCTTTCCCTTCCTTAGAGTAGCATAGAAGGGGAGAGATCTTATTGTTGATCCCGCTAGAAATCTGGACAAGGCTGCCAATCTTCCATTGAGCTGTTGTACCTCTTTGACACAAGTTAGGCTCTTCATATCAAGTATGGCTTGGCATTTATCCGGATTTGCCTCGATTCCTCTTTGTGTGAGCATAAAACCCAAGAATTTGCCAGCTTCTACTGCGAAGGTGTATTTTGCAGGATTAAGTTGCATGTCATGCCTTCTTATAGTGTCGAATACTTGGGCGAGGTCGGACAGTAACGTCTCTTCACTCTGTGTCTTTATTAACATGTCGTCCACAAAGACTTTCATGATTTTTCCGATGTGATCTGTAAAGACATTATTCATCAATCTCTGGTAAGTAGCTCCTGCAATTTTAAGTCCAAAAGGCATGACGACGTAGCAGTAGTTTGCCTTTGGGGTTAAGAATGAAGTTTTTTCTTAGTCGGGTGGGTACATCGGGATTTGATTGTATCCCAAATATGCATCCATAAATGAGAGTTATTTATATCCAGAGGAGGCATCCACCAGAGCGTCGATGCTTGGGAGTGGATAAGGATCTTTTGGGCAGGCTTTATTGAGATCAGTGTAGTTGGTGCAAATCCGCCACTTCCCATTTGATTTTTTCACCAAGACGACGTTAGCTAGCCATAGTGGGTACTTGACTTCTCTTATGAATCCTGCCTCCAGTAGAGCTTGTACCTGCTCTTCCACAGCATGGGATCACTCTGGTCTGAGCTTTCTACGTCTCTGTTGTACTGACCGAGATCCTGGGTAGACTGCTAGCTTGTGGCACATTAACTTAGGGTCTATGCCTGGCATGTCTGCAGCCTTCCATGCAAAGAGGTCGACGTTATCTCGTAAGAACTGTACGAGAGATTCTTTTGTGTCTCCTTTTAGGATTGTACCGATATTGGTTGTTTTGTCCGGGATATCTCCGATCTAGACTTTTTCTACTTCACCTTCGGGTTGTGGGCGGAGTTCTTCCCGTCTCCAAAATCCACCGAGTTCGATGGTGTAGAATTCTTCTCCTCTGCCTCTAAGGTTTAGACTTTCATTGTAACAGCGGCGCGCCGTCTTTTGGTCTGCTTTTATTGTAGCTATCCCTTCTGTAGTTGGGAACTTCATGCATAGATGTGGGGTCGAGACTACTGCGCCGAGCTAATTTAATGTTGTCCGACCTATTAAGGCGTTGTAGGCTGAACTCACGTCGACCATGATGTAGTCTATCTTGAGTGTTCTTGATTGGTTTCCTTTTCCGAAGGTCGTGCATAGTGAGATGTATCCGAGGGGCTGAATTGGAGTGTCTCCCAGTCCGAACAAATTGTTTGGATACGCTCGGAGTTCTTTTTCTTCTAGGCTGAGTTTGTCGAAGGCCGTTTTGAACAAGATGTCGGCGGTGAAGATTTGTGTTTGCCAGTATGATAGTGATGACCATGGGATCTTCGTGTTCCGAGATGATACCAGATGCGTCCTCTTTGGTAAAAGTAATTGTGGGGATGTCGGGTGCTTCCTCTTTTCCTTCGACATGATATACTTCTTTAAGATATCTTTTGCAAGATGATTTGGAAATTCCTCCCCCTGCGAATCCTCTGTGTATCATATGGACATGTCTCTCTGGTATACGAGGTGATCGCTCAGTTCGTCCGACATCTTCGTCCCTTCTTCTTTTTCTTTGGTCGTCGACTCGGTTAGCGAGGTACCGATCTAATTTTCCTTCTCTTACCAATTTTTCTATGACATTTTTTAAGTCAAAGCAGTCGTTGGTGGAATGTCCACGGATTCGGTGGTACTCGCAATATTTGGTCCGATTTCCTCATCCTTTTTTTGCCTTTGAGTGGTCGAGCTGGGGGTATTTTTTCAGTATGGCAAACTTCTCTGTAGACATCCACAAAGGACACCCGAAGATGGGTGTAATTCTGGTATTTTTTTATTTTTTCCCCATGTTGATCTTCTTTATTTTTGGACTCTTTATCCTTATCTCGGGAGGAGTAGGTGAGTCCGGATTTCGAGGTCTCTCCTAGTCGAGAGTTTTCCTCCATGTTGATATACTTCTCTGCTCGTTCTTGTACTTCGTTTAGAGATGTGGGGTGTTTTTTCGATATAGATTGGCTAAAAGGTCCCTCTCGCAAGCCATTGATGAGACCCATAATGGCGGCCTCTATTGGTAGGCTTTATATGTCCAAACATGCTTTGTTGAATCTTTCCATGTAGCTGTGGAGACTTTCTCGATATCCTTGCTTGATTCCTAATAGACTTGGGGCGTGCTTAGCCTTGTCTTTTTGGATGGAGAATCTGGCCAAAAACTTCTTGGCTAAGTCGTCAAAACTTGAGATGGACCTAGGAGGTAGATTGTCGAACCATTTAATTGCTGTCTTTGTTAAAGTAGTTGGGAAGGCTTTGCAGCGAACTGCATCTGAGGCGTCGGTGAGGTACATTCTACTTCTGAAATTACTGAGATGATGGCTGGGATCTGCTGTGCCATCATACAAAGTCATGTCGGGAAGTTTGAAGTCTATTGGGATTTTGGTCCTCATGATCTCTTTAGTGAATGGGTCTTGGTCCTTACGGGAGTCGTCTTCGTGCCCAGACCGAGTATTTTTGGCATTGAGATCTGCTTCAAGTTTTAGGAGCTTGTCCTCTAACTCGCGGTGTCGCCTAACTTCCCTTCGTAGATCTCTCTCAGCTTCTCGTTAATGCTCCACCTCTTTTTCGAGTTGCTTTAAGCGATCTTGAAGTGCCTCCATGGCCTCCTCGTTCGGCGAATTCTTGTCTTTGTTATGTTGAGAAGTATCTTTTGGTGTAGTATCCGCGTTTTTGTGCGGCATCCTGTCTTCTAGATCAGAGTCGTGGTCATTGTCATGGTCGTCTGCCATGGTGGTGGGATGACTTCCAGATTCCCCGGCAACGGCACCAATGTTCCGAGGGTTACCTGAAACCGTAGGTCGATCTCGGATGAGATCTTCTGTACTTGGTCGGAGCTGACGTGTCCGGCTGGTGAGTGGCAACCGAAGCTGTGGTGTCCGACTTGTTGGACTGGCTATGCTGCTGATCCTTTGTCACCGGATGGTGGTGGTACCTGCAAGGGACTCCGATGCTTAAGTTAGCAAGGGTATTAAGCAGGTTTTTAGTAGAATCAGAGTATGAGTTATACCTGAGTGCTCCAGTGTATTTATAATGGTATGGAGTGACCTTTTTAGATAAGATAAGTTAGTTATCTTATCTTATCTTATCTTATCTTTGGGTGAGGTCAGCTTATCTTCAAGGGAACCGCCTTTCTCTTTGTAGGCTTGGGCTGCATTTGGATTTGGGTCATGTTCCTTGATTTTGGGCCTTCTTTGGGCTTTCCTGTCGATTTGGCCGACCTCTTTGAGAAGAGGTCGGATGGTCTGACCTGAAGAGGTCGGTTGCTTTGTCGCTAATCATCCCGGGTCAAACAGCTCGACCCAGGGTAAGAACAGGATTTACTTGACAGGCGATCAAGCATCTGATTAATAAATGGCAAGGGGTAATGATCCATGCGAGTGGCTTGGTTGAGACGCCTATAGTCAATGCAAACCCTCCATGAATTCTGCACTCTAGTTGTCAGGAGCTCTCCATGCTCATTCTTTACTGTTGTGACTCTAGACTTCTTGGGCACCACTTGTACTGGACTGACCCATTCACTATCTGAGATGGGGTAAATGACATCTGCTTCAAGTAGCCTGGTCACTTCTTTCTTGACAACTTCTAAGATAGTGGGATTCAATCTTCTTTGAGGTTGACGGACAGGCTTTGATCCCTCTTCTAAGAATATTCTGTGCTCGCGAATCTGAGGGCTGATGCCTTCTATATCTGCCAAGCTCCACCCAATTGCTCTTTTGTGTTTTCTCAGCACACTAAGCAGCTGTTCTTCCTGTTGGGAAGTGAGTTCCCTTGCAATGATAACCGGGAATTTCTGATTATCCTCAAGGTAAGCATACTTGAGGTGTGGAGGAAGGGGCTTCAATTCCAATTTCTGCTCATAGCTAGGCTCTGGATTATCTTGAGCTAATGATAGTGGTAAAGTGTCTTCATTATGTTCAGAGGGTGTCCCCACACTTAGACCTTGCTCCAAGTGCTTCTCTTCTATTTCTTCTTGGTGAACTTCAGCTACAGTTTCATCAATGATATTGCACTGGAAGGAATGATCTTTCGGAGGGTGTTTCATAGCTTCATTTAAACTGAAACTCATTGCTCTGCCATCTATCTCAAAGGAGTAAGTTCCTAAGAATGCATCCAGCTTGAACTTTGAAGTCTTCAGGAATGATCTTCCAAGCAGGATTGATGATGGTCTTCCTGAGTCATTAGGGGGCATTTCCAGAATATAGAAGTCAATGGGAAATGTGAGCCCCTTAATGTTCACTAATACATCTTCAGCAATTCCAACTACTGTAATAATGCTTTTATCTACTAACACAAAACGAGCTGCCGACCTTTTTAAAGGAGGGAGCCTCAAAGCATTATATATAGACAATGGCATTATACTAACATACGCTCCTAAATCACACATGCAATCAGAAAATATTACACCTCCAATGGTACAATTAACCATGCATGGACCTGGATCACTACATTTTTCAAGTATACCTCCCATTAAAGCAGATATAGAACTACCTAAAGAAATAGTTTCTAATTCATTAATTTATCTTTATGTATGCATAAATCCTTCAGAAACTTTGCATATTTAGGTACTTGCTGAATAACATCAAAAAGGAGAATAGTTACCTCAACCTTTTTAAAAATTTCTACCATTTTGGGATCAAGTTCCATCTGCTTCCTGGACTTCCTTGCAAGGTGTGGGAATGGGATACGGATGGTGCCACTTATAGCCTCTGCATCCTTTGGTTCTCCATTCCTCGGCTGAGCTACTTCTTCTTCAACCTTGTCCTGTACTTCATCTTCCTCTTCAGCATCTTCCATTTCAGCATCTTCCATGTTCACTGAATCTTCAATTTGGGTGTGTTCTATTGGGCTTGGCTCCTCCTGGGTCCTCTCTGGCAGTGTGGTTCCGGACCTCAAAGTGATGGCATTGATGCCACCCTTGGAGTTAGGTAAAGGTTGAGAAGGAATTCCACTGGAGCTTAAAGGCTGGTTAGTGGAAGTAGGTAATGAATCTATCGGGCGGCAAAAGCTTGTAATGTGGCATTCAGACCATTTAAGGTAGAGTTCAGTGTGGTCTGCATGTCTTGTTGTCCTTGTGCAAGAGAACAAAGCATCTCGTCATTTGATGAGGAAGTGGGATAAGTGATCTGAGGGACCTGTTGTTGGTTGTGCTGGGGTCCTTGGGAATGTCTTAGGTGAGGTGCTCTGTAAGGCTGGTTCTGATTCTGCTGTCTGTTATTGTTATTCCACCTCTGATTTTCATTGTTATCTCTGTCTCCTCTGTTATAGTTTTCCCTCCAGCCATGGTTGGAATTATCTCTCCAACCTTGGTTGGAGTTGTCCTGCCATCCTTGGTTATAGTTCCCACCTTGGTTATAGTTGCCGCCTTGTTGATTGTACCCTTGATTTGGGCGGTCATAGAAGTTGTGAGTAGCTGCCACAGTGTTGTCTTCTTGTTGGAGCTGTGGGCATTCATCAGTATAATGACTATAATCAGCACAGATTCTGCATACTCTTTGTAGGACTAACTGTTGGCTTTGTTGTGGTGGGGCAGGCTGAGCTTGTTGTTGATTTAATTGCATCTGCTTCAGTAGGTTGGTCATTTTACATATACTCTGTGTAAGAGCAGTAGTCTCATTGCTAGAGGAAATCTCTGCAATAGTCTTTGAGTGGTTGTTCCTATGCTTGTGATTCCTAGTGGACTCAGCTAGGTCGCTGATCAGTTGCCATGCTTCATCTGCGGTCTCGTACTTTTTCATAGAACCATTACTAGAACCATCCAGTGTAGTTTTATCTTGAGGCTTCATGCCTTGAGTGAAGTAGATGATCAACACTAGCCTATCAATCATGTGATGAGGGCATGCATCCAGAGGGTTCTTAAAACGCTTCCAGTACTCATAAAGAGTCTCTAATTCTCCTTGAACAATGTAGGAGATCTCTTTTCTCAATCTATCTGTAACTTCAGCTGGAAAGTATTTTTCTAGGAATTCTCTCCTGAGCGTATCCCAGTTGGTAACAGTTGCTTCAGGTTGGGAGTAGTACCACTCCCTTGCCTTTTCTTCAAGAGAAAATGGGAAGGCAGTTAACAGAATAGAAGTTTCATTTGCACCATGACGCCTAACAGTAGAACAGGCTGTCTGAAAATCCCTTAGGTGCTTGATAGGCTCCTGAGCAGGTAAGCCATGAAACTTAGGCATCAAGTTGATTAGTGCAGTCTTCAGTTCAAAATCTGCAGCCAGAGTTGGATGATGTACTTGGTACGACTGCAGTGTAAAATCTGGGGGCTCCAGCTTCCTGGAGAGTAATCCTCCTAGGTGCTACCATTCTATCTGCACGTGAATCAACTGAATCAGTAGTAAAGGAGCTTGTTTCACTCTCAGATGGTGGTTCAGATTTGCCCTCAGATGAGACTGGTGAATTGATAACAATCACTTCACCACCCTCAGAGGCTATCCTACGCCGAGCTCGCATAATACGTGAAAGAGTTCTTTCAATTTCAGGATCAAATGCAGCTAAGCTCGGATTAGGTAGTGAACGCGTCCTTCAATGAGAAAAACATATAGCTCATGGTAAAAATAAAAAAAATATGCAAATAAAATAAAAAATGTACACTAATTAATAATTCAGCACACAATTGCAACTCCTCGGCAATGGTGCCAAAAATTGACGAGAGGACAGAAGTCGGCTAATTAAGAAATCAAAATTGGGAATACGTTGTATAGTTCTTAACCAGCTAAGATCCGCCTCATCAATTTAGAAGAGTTGTCACAAAATTTTATAATAAAAATACTGGGAGTATGAGTCCCAGGTCGTCTCCCAACGAGTTACAGGAAAGGGTGCTAATTTATTAATTAGGGGTTTTCAAGAGAGTTTGAGTTTGGATAATGAGCAATTAAATAATTGTAAATTAAAGAAATAAAAACTAAGAATGATTATTAATATTCTAAATAAAAAGGCCTTGACTGGGGGAATGATTAATTGGAAGTTCTATCCTTGTTGGGATATCTTAGGTGCAGCATCAAAAAGGTTGTTGTTTTCACTTAGTTAACCCTTACTAAATAAAGGAAAGTCAAGTGATTGAGCTAATCCTTATTCGCAAATCCTAGTCCTCTACCTTCGAAAGGTCTAGCGTTTGTAAATACAGAACTAGCCAACAACTTCCAGTTTAACCATCACTTAAGCCTTCCAACTCAAGTGTCTCCTCTTAATCAACCCCCATGTCAAGTTTGGGAATTTACTCCATTGACATGAATTTAATACTCAGAAAAATATAAGAAGAAGACATAATAAATTAAATAAAATAGAGACTGAAAATTAATTAAAAATAAAAGTAATCCTATGTATCAACAATCCATGAAAATAATCCAATTGTAACTCTAAATAAAATAAATAGGATATGGAAGAGTAAGTGGTAAACTAAATAAGATAAATGGAATTTAAAAGAGTAAGGAAATAGGAAACAAACTAGAATAATATCTTCAACGGAGGCGATGACTCTTCAATATCCAAAAGGCAAAAGCAATAAACTATGGAACTATGAATGTAAATAAAACCTAGAGGAAGAGTAGTTTCTCTCTAGATTCAGATCTAAAATCCTAAAAACTATTCTAATGAGAATGTGTGTATGTATGTTGAGTCTCTGCATGTTCCCTGGCTTTATTCTGTGTTTCTGGGCCGAAAACTGGGTCAAAACGCGGCCCAAAATTGCCCCCAGCATTTTTTGTTATTTCTGTAGATCACGCAGGTCACGCGTACGGATCAGTCACGCGTGCGCGTCATTCAGCGATTTTCCTTGTCACGCATACACGTTGTCCATGCCTGCGTGTCATTCGTGCAGATTCCAATCTGTGCGTACGCGTCAGGCATGCGCTCGCGTCGCTGCAGCTTTCTCCATTCCGTGCGCTCGCGTGAGCCATGCGCGCGCGTCGATGCTCGCTGGTCATCTCCTTAGTTTCTTGTGTTCCTTCCATTTTTGCAAGCTTCCACTCCATTCTTTAAGTCATTCCTGCCCTATAAAGCCTGAAACACTTAACACACGGATCACGGCATCGAATGGTATAAAGGAGAGAAAATACACAAATTAAAGATCTCTAGGAAGCAAGTTTTCAACCATAGAACAAACCTAGGAAGGGATTGTAAAATCATGCAAATCATATGAATAAGTAGGTAAAGACTTGATGAAACCACTCAATTAAACACAAGATAAACCATAAAATAGTGGTTTATCAGTATGCTACTCCCACAGTGCCTTGGATTAGGAATGATATAAGAGGCCAACACTCTCTTTGCAGGTTGAGCATTGTTGGTTACTTCATCCTCATCCTCCATGACCTGCACAATCACAAACAATCCAAATGGAAAGTGGATATTCTCATGCCAGAATATAGTTAGAGGGTTAGTTGACACAATGCGTCAAACAGTTAATATGCTTAAAAGAAAAACAAAAGAAAATTGCTTAATCTAGATTATCTCCCTACTTAATCATTGTCAATCTAAATCAATCCCCGGTAACGGCGCCAAAAACTGGATGGGTGGAAATCAGATTCCAACACAAAATTCACCGGCAAGTGTACCGGGTCGCATCAAGTAGTAATTTCTCACAAGAGTGAGGTCGATCCCACAGGGATTGATGGATTGAGCAATTTTAGTTAGGAGATGAATTTAGTTAAGCAAACAATTGATGATTTGAGTGAAACTTGAATAGCAGAGGCTAAATTGCATGAAAATAAAAGGGAGAGGGGAAATTGATAGAATCTAAAGTGCAGGAAATGTAAATTGAGCTTAAACTTAAAGTGCAAGAAAGTAAAAGAGCTGAAACTTAGAGTGCAAGTAATGTAAATGACTGAAACTTAGATTGTAAGAAATGTAAATAGCTGAAGCTTAAATTGCAAGAAAACTAAATTACTGAATCTAAACTACTGAGAAACTTAAATTGCTGGAAGATTAAAGGGATTTGGGAGCTGGGATTTAGAATTTAACAAGAAAATGCAAAATGTAATCATTCAGAGAAGTAGAAGATGAAATGAGTTGCAGAAGATCTAAATAGAAAAGGAAAATTTCTTGAAGAAGTAAACAGAAAGAAAATTCAACTCAATTATGAAATCTAAAAGAAAAATTGATGATCTAAGAGGAGCAATGAGATTAGAACACAGATCTAGATCTCAATTACACCCTTGATCAAACAGAAAATAAATTGCAGAAGAAATGTAAATGAAACTCAAATCCAATTTCTCAATTCTTAGAATTTTGCAGAAAAAGAACAAAAATGAATTTCAGATCAAGACTTGAAATAGAATTCCTTCAATCTCAATCCAAAATTTGAAGCAGAAAGTAAAGGTTGCAGAAGAAAGTAAAATGAAAACTAGAGAGCAAGACTCAGATCCAATCTCCGTTTCAGAGCTCTCAATGAAAACTAAAGTTAAAGAAAATGAAAAATGAGCTAAAAATTAGAAGAAGGTCCTTTACAAATCAAACTAACTCCTATTTATACACTTTCTATTTTTGATTTTCAGAATTTGGAGTGGACTTTTCAAATTGGTGAAGAAGTGGATCCAAACTTGGCTTTTGATTGAAATTGGACCAAGGGTCACCTTCCAGTGGAGCGCTCAGTTAAGAAAGGTAACGCAATGCTCAATGGCTTTGTCCCAGGCTCGTGCCAACCTTCTTGGCATAGTGCTCAGTTAGGAAATCTAACGTAGCGCCCCTTGCTTTGGAGTGAGGCTCCCACTTTCGAGCCCTGCTGAAGCCATTTTGGCCAATTTCCTTGTGCCAAGCCTTGTAGCGCTTCTCTTGGTCCCCATTTCAAACCTCGCTGCTCCCTTTGGTGTGTGTCGCGCCTTGATTTTCTTTTGGTTGGGCCACGAAAATGTTAACAAAGTTAATGTAGCGCCCTTGCTTTCTTTATGCAGCACTTGGGTGCTTCGTTTGGTAATTGAGCGTAGCGCCCTTGCTTTCAAAATAAAGGAGCCCGAAAAAGTAAAAATAATTGAACATGGCGCTCTATTTATTGAGGGCTTGGCTTCCTTTTAATTCACCTAGTGTTCCATTGCTTTAATGAACTCTAATGTTCATTCATGCTTTTAATCAATAATGCCAATGTAGAAATGTTAAAGCATTTGCCAATTGGCTTTAATTTAATAATGAAATGCATGCTTTAAGTAATGCTGTTGCCAATTTTAATGCTTCATTCACTTGGCATTAATGATTTAATGTTTCATGCATGCCTTTGTTAATGCATTAACATAAAGCTTTGAATTGCCAATTGCATTAGAAATGCATAAGGCTAATGCTTTAACGTTGCTTTCATTCAAGTTAAATGCATGCATGATTTATTAATTTCATGATGCATGCATAAGGCATTAATGCATGCCATGGCTTCATGATCATGGGCCACACTTTTAAAAGCACGCTTTCCTTGTTCTTTCTTTTCTTCACCTACAAGCAACCAAATAAACATATCAAAGTATCACCAAATTCACAAGGTTTCTAATTCATTCATAAAATCAACTAATTCTAGCTTAAACCCTATGATTTTGTGTCAATTAAATATTGGTTTATTGATTTAACATGACCATGTAAATCTACTCCAAATCACTTATTTATGGTGCAAGAAAGTGCATAAAACCTAATGAAACAAATGAAAAATGCTTGAAAAGCTAGCATAAGATGACTTGTCATCAATAAGAAAGCTAAAAGATGTGAATTTTACCCACTTGAATGGTGTGAAGGATGATGGTAACCTAGGGAGAAATGTTTCCAACGGTCTTAGTAAGGCAATTTCTACTCCTATCCATCCTTTTTGAGGAGCTTCAACTACTTGATAAGCTTTTTCAATCCCACCACTTGCCAAGGGGTAAGAACTAGCTTGTCTTATTTTATATTTTTTTATTATTTTTTAGGACAATTCTAGAGAGTGAAGCTCCAACTTCTCTCTAGAATTTAGGGTTTCTTAGTTTAATTTCTCCTTAGATTTATGTTTTAATCTTGTTTTAGTTTAGTTTTCTTTATATTTTCTTGTTCTATCATCTTAATTCACTTAGTTTTTGCTGTTAGTTTCTTGTTTTATGCTATTTTAGTTTTATAAATTCTTGTGAATTTTTGTTTTCTTTAATGCAATTTTGATGTTTTTCATGTTATTGATGCTTAATTGAATTGTTGTTATTGCTTTCTTGTGTTTGGTATGCAATTTATGATGTTTTCCTTTTATGCCTTCCAAGTATTTGATAAAATGCCTCTTTCAATTATAAAGTAGATTTTACACTCTTGGCTTGGGATTGAGGACTTAGGTGACCTTTAGTCATTGATGTCTAATATTGATTGGTAATTTAGTGTTGTTAGTTGATTTTGTTTCTACTAACACTAGTCTTTCACTAAGCTAATTAGTGGGTTGGCTAGGATTTGTGGATTAAGATCAATTATGCCTATTTGACTTACCCTCAATGTTAGGGTTGACTAAGTGAGATTAACTCTTCATCATTGCCATGTTTGTAGTCAATAACTAGGATAGAAAATCTTGACTCTCAACCTTTATCAAGACCCTTTTTTGCCATTTGAATTTTCTTTCCTTTGATTAATTGCTTTGAGTTTAATTGCCTTTTTTTTTTTACTTTTTTGTCTTTTAAATTCTTGCTTATCATTATCATCTGCCTTTTTTCATAGCCAATGATGTGTACACCTCACTGCAATTCAGTGGGAGAATGACATGGGATTTAAAACTCCTGATTATTATTGATTTGGATTTGTGACAAACAAAATTAAACTTTGATTCAGATGAACTATACTACTAACGAAGCAATTCTTTTTGAGAAATTCTAAACCGACGTTTGGCTCGCATCACATGGTTAAACATAAGAACCACAAACACAGACATCTGCAATATTTTAAACAGAAATCATTAAAAGTTTTCCCTAACGTACATCACACATCAACGACAGCTAGAAAAACCAGAATTAAAAATAATACATTGTATCAATAACTTGAATATTAACTTTTTTTTCTGAAAACATGAAATTAATGAACCCTAATAAAAAATAGTGTTCTATTGTATCACAACACATGGACTAACTCAGATTTAGCATAAAGAATGAGACCCAGTTCATGCAATCAGTTTATTCTTCTAAGACATGCATACCAAAGAAGTTCATTATCAACTCAAAATAGAGAAAACTAAATAGGGGAACTAACCTTTCACATGTGCTACGACGCTGCCGTCAAAACCTTCTGAATGTTCGTCAATAACTCGTAACCAGGCCAACAGTTGTAATGTGTTCCCTAACTTTTGGAGGGAAACAATGGTAGAAGAAGATGTGTTAGGACTTTTCTGTGAATGAGTAAGGAGATGAAGGAGATTAATGTAAATACAGCTAGGCTAAGCGACGATGTTTGGGATCCAAGGAGGGGCATATAGCCCCATTAACAATTTTGTTCTGCCACTTGGTACTTGGCATGACACATCAGACATCAACGGACACATCACATGGGCAACCCTTTGGCATCTAGTGACAAGGGTCAATTTGTACATTTCTTTTCATGGATGGAAGCCTGAATGAGATTTCAAGAAGATCAAGGTGCGCGTTGTCCCTCAGGTAAAAGGTCAGGGGCCGAAAAGAGTATTTACCAATATTTTTAAAACTGGACCAGACCGGCCTGTTAAACCAGTTCAACTAGAAACCGCTCGTGAATCGTTGAACCGGCCGGTAATCGGCTGATCAGACCAAACCAGAACCCGGCCGGTTTATAAAAAACGACGTCATTTCCTTCCTTGAAAGAGAAAAAGGGATTTCACGCGTTATCCCCCCTTCTCCAACTCCTTCCTTTAGCAAACTGCCCTAGCCACCACCAAAGAAAGCAAACCCTAGCCTCCACCCATTGTTGTTGCCGTCTGTCAGAGTGAGAAATTGTTGCCGCCATCTGTTCAACTGAAGAACTTTCATTTTTGTGCTCTCGGGCCTCTCGCCGGGTCCTCCCTATCATGTACTTGTATCTCGCCTCTCTCCTCTATGCCCAGCTGCTTGCACCTCCCTCCGCCAGTGAGTGCTCGAGCTGTGCGTGTTGGTTGCTGCTCGTCGTCCGTAGTTGTCTATGCTCGATTCTTCCTCCCAGTCTCACTCAAGTCTCGTCTCAGTCACTGGTATCTCGTGGTTCGTCTATCTCGTCGCCAGCGGCAGAAGTAACTCGTGGTGTTGTTGTAAGAACCGCGGCTAATTAACTGCCTAATTAGTTAATTAATATTGTCCAAATTAGGTTCCAAAAAATTAGAATGAGAATTTTAGGATTTAAATATGATTTTTGGACTCAGTAGGCTTTTCTGAGTCAGAAAATATATTTTCTGCGAAAAACCAAGAAAGACCGCGAATCGACAGTTGAACCGGTTGAACCGGTTCAAGTCTGCCCAGTACTATGTGAGAAAAAATTTAAAACAGTCAAAAACCTTAGAAAAATATTAGAAGTCAAAAACCGGGCGTTAATTTTAAAGGTTTGGCCCAAAGTTGGGCCAAACGGGCAAAAAATGCTAACGGGTTAGACCGGGCTCAAGTTGGGCCCAAGCCCAACATATATAAAGCCACTTAAGTGGAAAACTCAGCCATTTTGACCCATTTCTAGCAGCAGCAACGTGAAATAGAAGAGAGGAGAGGTGAGGGTTTCATTCACTATTCATCTTCTCCTTCTTTCTCTTATAACTTGAGCTACGAAACTCCGATTCACGTCCCGTCAGTTACTACGCGAAGCTCTCGTCGAGCTCTTCAATTTCATCCAAACAAAGTGGTAAGAGATTTCCAATCTCTTGCCCAGTTCTTTCTTCCATTACAGACTCGGTTTTTGGCTATAGTGAATAAATGGTTCTTGTGATTTTGATTATTTAGGTACACTCTAGCACTTGATTATTATTGGGTTTTGTCCCAATCATCATTGGCTAAGGTGAGCCTACTTGATCTCTTGTGGTTTTGTGTATATATGAAACCCTAGGTTGATTAGTTATAATTTGTGTGTACATAGCTTGATTATTGTGAGTTTGGAGCTTGTTGGTGCTTGTTGGAGTGGAATTGGAGGCTTGCTTGCGGTGGAAAGCTTGAGTTGAGCTCAATTTAGGGTTTTGGTTCATATAGGGAATCGGCCAAGGTATGGTTTCGATTTCCTCTATGTAGTATATAATATTCATGGACACTTAGGCTAGTGACCTATAGGATAGGATTGAATAAAATGGTTGATGAGTTATTGAATGTTGATGTATAATGGTTTATGATGAGTTGATGAATTTTGAGTTCAATTATGATGATTGATAATGATATGATGATATTGAATGATTGTGTGGATTGGAAAAGTGGTTTGTTATGATAGATGTGATGTTGAGGTTGATGAAATGGTAATGTGGATGGTAAATTTGAATGTAGATTGATCATAAATGTTATATAGTTGATGTTGAGGTTGAGAATAATGAAATGTGAAGGAAAATGTGGTAAGATTGGTGTAATATGACACAAAGGGTTGATTTTGATGAAAAATGGAGTTTGGAATGGTTTGGTATGGTTTTGATTGTGTATGATAAAAAATTGAGCAAATTATGAACTTTTGGTAAAAATTGGTTTTTTTTGGCGAATTTTGATTGATCATAACTTATGCCTCAGTTTTCAAAAAATTGTTACAACTTGTTGAGAATTAAAGTTTATTGAAAACTCTTTAAATTGATAAAAAGATTGTAAGATTTGGATTTTTGTAGAGGAAGTTATGATCATTCAAAGTCTGTTGTTGAAAATCTGAAATTCTACAAAGTTGTAAAATTTTGTGATTTCTGGTATGTGTGCACGCACACCTCTGTGAAATTTTACATCTGTGCGCATGCACAGACCTGTGCGTACGCACATGCAGAGGAAGGCAAACTGTTTGGAGTGCTAGCACAGCTTGTGCGCGCACAAACCCAATGAATGTTTACAACCTGTGCGTACGCACAGCCCTGTGCGCACGCACACGTTGGAAGTTCAGTCTATTGAGGGCGCTAGCACAGGTTGTGCGAGCGAACAAACATTGTGAATTTTGGCACCTGTGCGTATGCACAACTCTATGCATACGCACACGTTTTAAAATCTTCTTAGCCGTGCGCGCGCACACTCCTGTGCGTACGCACACGTCCTGTTTCTCAAATTTAAGTTTGTTTTCAACTATTCCACCTTTCCAACAAGATTGTATGCTTCTATGACACTATTTTAAGACTCTTGGGCCTAGTTTTAGGCATTTAAAGCATGGGAAAGAATTTAAGAGGTTTAATTTGTTATTGTTTTGAAAAATTAGAACACGGAGGATTAGGTTTCTGGTGTACTGAGGATGGGTTTGATGGCGTGTGAAGAATGATTGGTATGTAAAATGAGAACTGATGAACTGTTGAGTTCAAAACTGAAATGTCGACTGATAGTAGTTGAGATGAGTCAAGGACTCGGAATGGAAATGTTGATTTACAGTGGTTGAGATGAGTTGAGGACTCGAATGTGCAATGATGAATCATTGATGTATTGAAAATGTTTTCTGAAAAACCACTGAACTACTGTTCTATACTGAGAAATGATGAGACGCTATGCGCCCGGCAGGGACGGCGGTTGGATCCCGCCTGTCGAGATAGCGGCGGCGGCGTAAGGACGGTGGTTAAATCCCGCTTATGTTGAGATGTTAGGTCTGTGGCAAGGGTATCCCGCTCGCATCCCTTCGGATCACTAGAGTGTGCAGGCACAAAACCCTGGACGATGTTCCGAGCACCATATCTCGGGGTTCTTGATAAACCCAATTTTATGGTTTATCTTGTGCTTATTTTAGGGGATTTCATCATCTTTTTTCCACATTTATTCAATGAAATAGCATGGTTTTGTAATTCTCCCTTGATTTGTGCTTAAGTGTAAAAACATGCTTTTTAGGCCCTTAAATTGGTGATTTTAATTCACTTTAATTCCATTCGATGCCTTGATGTGTTTGTTGAGTGATTTCAGGTTCATAAGGCAAGTATTGGATGGAAGAAATGAGGAGAAAAGCATACAAAGTGGAGAATTCATGAAGAAACAAAGATTAGGAATACTTCAATGGACGCGCAAGCGTACAAGGCGCGCGCGCACAGAAGTGGAGTCGCATTGCGACGCGTACGCGTACCATGCGCGTATGCGCGGATGAGAAAACACGCGCACATGGCGCGTACGCGTCGATACTCGCACGTGACTCACTTAAAGGAAAAACGCTGGGGGCGATTTCTGAGCTGCCTAGGCCCAAATCCAACTTGTTTCTGAGGATATTTCATACAGAATTGAAGCTTGAGCAAAGGGGGGAGCACTTAGTTAGTCAACATGAGCCTTTAGTTAGTTTTCTAGAGAGCGAAGCTCCCTCTTCTCTCTAGAATTAGGTTAGGATTAGGTTAATTTCTCTTAGATCTTGCATTAATTACTTGATTCCATCTTGTTTTCGTGACAATTTCTTGTTTCTACATCTTGTTTCTCTTAGTTGTAGTGTTAATCTCTTGTTTTTCTCTCTTTTATGTTAATGAACAATTGTTGGATCTTAATTTTTTTTAATGCAATTTTATGTTCCATGTCTCTTTTATGTTTATCTTCATTGTTATTGTTGATTTCTTGCCTATGTTAGTTATGGGTTTCATTAATTCTTGCATTTTATGATATTTACTCTTATTGCACTCTAGGTGTTTGATAGAATATTTCCTTTAGCTCTTGAGTAGTTCTCTCTACTCTTGGCCTAGGCTAAGGAAATTGAGTGATCTTGAGTCATTGAGTCTCATTGGATTGATGATTTGAGAACCCTTGGGAATCAATTTGATAACCATTGACTCTAGCCTACTACTAAGTTAATTAGTAGCTAGGTTAGGACTTATGAATTGATGTTGATCAAGCCATTTGACGTACTCCAAACCTAGGAGTAAATGTTACGTACTTAAGGCTGTAGTGAGTAGACCTAATGAGCTCGGTTCCTCATAATTATCAATACTTGCATTGTAGACAAGGATGGTAATCTCAATTTCCCATGTCTTAGCCAAGAGTTCTTTATTTTGCTTTCTTTAATTGCTTGTTTGATTTACTTTTCTTGTCCTATTATAAATCAAACCCCCTTGTCCTTCATAGCCAATAATTGCCCACTTCATTGCAATTCCTTGTGAGACGATCCAGAGTCTAAATACTTCGATTAATTCTTATTGAGGTTTGTACTTGTGACAACCAATATTTTTGCATGTGAGGATTCTTTGTCGGGTTAGAACTATACTTGCAACGAGAATTCATTTGTGAAATTCTAAACTGTACGAGAAATCGAACATCAGTTCCCAATTATGATTCCGAAGGGCGACATCTCCATGGAGATGTGTCGGGTTGGTGATGAACGAGACTTTTGTGTGGTCTAGAATTTCACTAATGAATGAATTCTTGTTGTAAAGTATAGTTCTAAACCAAACAATAGTCCTTTCATACAAAAATTTTGTTTGTCACTTGTACAAACCCCTAAATTTTATAAACCGAAGTATTTAAACCTCGGGTTGTTCTCCCTAGGAATTGCAATAAAGTGCCTTGTTATTGGTTATGGAGTATGTTTTGGGGTTTTTGAGATGATGGACAAGAAATATAAATGGCAAAGGAAATAAACTAACAAAAAGGTCTTGGCAAGGTAAGGTGGTCAAGGATCTCTATCCTAATCACTAACCACAACATGAGAATTGGCAAGGATCAACCCCACTAAGTTAACCTCTAACTAGTAGTAAAGGAAAGTCAAGTGAGCTATGTCAATCCAAGTCCATAAGTCCTAGTTCTACACCTAATCAATTGGTGAGATCTAGCATTAATGGCTCCCAATCGTCAATCACTTGGACATTAGCAACTCAAGAGTTCCTAAGTTACCTTCCCAAGCCAAGAACATAAAATTCTACTCTAAAATCCAACTAAGCATTTTATCAAACACTTAGAAGGCATAAAAGAAAAGCATAGTAAAAAGTGCAAGGAATGTAAATCTACACTACTCAATTTCAAGGAATTAAACAACAATAAAGCAAATCAATAATAAAAGAACATGAATCATAAGTTGCATTAAAGGAAAATGGAAGAACAAAAATGCATCAACAATAAAGTAAGCACTTTCAAGAATGAACTACAAAATTAGAAAGAGAAAGAGTAAAAGAACAAGAAATTGTAAAGGAAAAGTAAATCAAAGCATGAATTAAACCTAGATCTAAGATGGGAATATCCTAAGAACCCTAATTCTAGAGAGAAGAGGGAGCTTCTCTCTCTAGAAACTAAACTACATGATGCTACACTACAAACAATTGTTCCCCCTTGCCCAAGCTTGAATTCTGCATGAAATAGCATTAGAAATGAGTTGGGTTGGGCCTAAAGTCCTTCAGAAATCGCTGGAGGCGATTTCACCTTAGTGGGCCATGGCAGAATCGGCGCGCATGCGTGCACGCCCCTGAGCATGAAGCAACATATGGAAAAATTTATATCATTTCGAAGCCCCAGATGTTAGCTTTCCAACGCAACTGGAACCGCCTCATTTGGACCTCTGTAGCTCAAGTTATGGTCGATTGAGTGCGAAGAGGTCGTGCTTGACAGCTTTCCGGTTCCTTCATTTTTTCATGTGTTCTCCCGCTTTGCATGCTTTTCTCCTCACTCCTTCCATCCGATACTTGCCTTATGAACCTGAAATCACTCAACAAACACATCAAGGCATCAAATGGAATTAAAGTGAATTAAAATCACCAATTTTAGGGCCTAAAAAGCATGTTTTCACATTTAAGCACAATTCAAGGGAGAATTACAAAACCATGCTATTTCATTGAATAAATGTGGGAAAATGTGATAAAATCCCCCAAATTAAGCAGAAGATAAACCACACAATTGGGGTTTATCAAATAAGCAAAGGAGTATCAATATTTATTCAATGCAAACTAACTAAATGCAACCTATCTATATGCAATCTATCTATATGAATGCATCCACTTGGTCAAAACAAGTCAATTTCCAAGAATATATATACAAACACAAGGGCTAAGGCAATAGCAATCAAATCAACCCACAATTGAATTGAATCATTGAAAGATTTTACAAACTTGCAAGAGAAGATGATCATGGGTGAGGACATGTAATTGAGCGATCGAACCCTCACCGGATGTGTGTCCGCTCTAGTCACTCAAGTGTATGGAGTTGATTCACTCAATTCTCCCCTAATCATGCTTTCCAATATTTGTTTTTCATCTAACAATCAACAATTACTTTATGCATGCATACAAATATCATGAGGGCTTTTCCATAGGTTGTAATGGGGCTAGGGTCAAGGTAGGATGCATATGGTCAAGTGAGCTTGAAATTCGAATCTTTGATTAACTTAAACTTCCCACCTAACCTATGACAACCTATACAATTTTAAACAAATCTAACTACCCATTCTTCACTTTTTCATACACTCATGCATTCTCTTTTTGATCACCACCCATATACATTGACTTTTATTGAACCTTGCTTTGGGGCATTTTGTCCCCTTTTTATTGCAATTCTTTGTCTTTATTTTTCTATTTATATTATTTATTTTCATTCATTTTTTTTCTTTTCTCTTTTTTTTTTATTATAATTTTTTTTCATTAAATTTTTTTTCGAACTGAAATATATATATACAAGAACATCAATGCATATGGTTTACACATGATTAATACATGAGTATGTACCCAATTCCCATGATTTTTCAACAAAAACATAAACACACTTTTATCTCTACCCAATGTTCCCAACTCTCCCAAAATCAAATGATGAACACTCTCACTAGCCTAAGCTAATCATAGATCCAAATAAGGGACATTTATTATTTTTCACTTAGGCTTGTAATGTGCTACAATTAAGAACAAATGGGTCAAGTATAGGCTCAAAATTGGCTAACAATAGAAGATAAAAGGTACGCTATTTGGGTAAGTGAGCTATTTGAACAATGGCCTCAATCATGTAAATGCATGTATACACAAAATAATGGACATATAGAATTAAACAAATCAAAGATTACAATCATAGGAAGAGAATAATGCACACAAGAATAAAAATAAGTGGTTATATATGATGTAACCACACAATTAGGCTCAAATCTCACATGCTTGTGTTTTTAGCTCAAAAATCATGTTCCACAAAGTATATAATTCAAGCAAGTTCTAAAATTTTTTTTTCAATCAATTGGGGTGCCCTATAGATAAAATCCTTGGAAAATATCATGATTTTGACTACACTTAATATATACATATGCAAAATAAGAAAATGCAACTAAAAATCCTAAAATGAAATTCAAAAGTGTTGGGATTAGGAACTTGTCACCCAAAAATGCCGAGCGGTCGGACGACCTCCCCGCACTTAAAAGTTTGCACCGTCCTCGGTGCACTAAATGAGCAAGGGGGTACGGCGACTCTCCGAGTTGCCACCTTCAGCTGGTAGGTCAACCGGTTGCTGCGTGTTCTTCCTTCCGCTTCCATTTTTGCTTATGGTGCATCGATCATGAAAAACAAAATAAACACCGTAAGATGAGAAAATACAAAAGCAAGGAAGCGTGAATTGTTGGAATGAGGTGAATCACTAGAATTGAGCGAGTGAATTAGTGTGACATTGATGAAAATAAGTATGTGGGTTCTAAAATTGGGCGCGGTTTAGAATACACACACACTAGTACAAAAAGTTATGTCACAATTACACAAAAGAAAACATGCACTTCACTCATTCTAGTGTGCTTGAGATACTTTAAAAGACTTGTAGGCTAAAACAACCCAACAAGTAGTGAAAAAGCATAAAAGCATTCAAGCAAAAATCAAGCAATTGTGAAATTGGATAATGCATGGACATTGATTGATGTGTAAGTAAATTTAGTGAACAAAATGGTATATGAAACTCACACAACAATCAATGACACATGTTGAAGTTGTTGCAACACCTAAGTGACATAGAGGTGAAACACATGGATGCTATGGAGCTTAGGAAAAAGAAGATAGAAGTGAAAATCATTCACATAGCAAGCATGGTCCACAAAGCTTAGAAAGCTCAAAAATATGTCGCTAGGTAAGCTTTCGATCCAATTTCACAATTCATCAATCTTAATGCATAAAATAGGTGATGGTCACTTAGAACAAGCATCCTAAAAAAAATGCATTGGTAATGTACAATTGCCTAACAATAGATGATGAATACATGGTGGCCATAATATGCAATTCAAAGGAGTTAAGAAGCTTAAAGGCAATGTAACATTCACTTGGTGCTCACAAATGTTCAACATGAAAATTCAAAACCAAGTAATAAATTGAAACCTCAATAAAGGAATCCAACAATGACAATAACAACAATGATGTTAAACTAACATACTATCAATAAGCAGTAGCAGTAAACAGTAAACAAGATTAGTAATCCAACACTTATAATGGAAAACAAAAATTAAACTAACTAACTAACTAAAAGAAATGGTGTTATATGGTACTTGGTAGTGTTGGATGACGATTGAAGAGTGGAAAGAGAAGAGAAGACGGAGAGAAATGGAAAGAGGAGAAGAGAAGAAGGTGAGTGAAACAGGGCAATCCATGCGTGCGCGTCATGTGTGTGTAAGCGTGGATTGATGAAAATGGAAGCGATGCGTACGCGTGCATGGCAAGGCAGAGAGTTGACGCGGACGCGCAAGGTACGCGTTCGCGTGCCCTAGGGCACAAAGTTGGCACACTTCAGGCACAACTCTCAGGTAAATGTATGGAAAGTGGAAAAATTCAATCCACGCGTACGCGTACATGGCGCGTGCGCGTGGATGGCCGAAAATACTTGGGCACGCGTACGCGTAGAGTGCGTGTGCGCGTGGATGGTGCTCTGTTTTTCAAATTTTTTTTATGTTTTTGCACCAAACCAAGCATCCCAAACCTCCAAACAACTACCAAAACATCATAAAACCTTATTTAACCTACTAGACTACCAGACAAACTTAACAAATCAATCAAAACATGAGATTAAACTAACTCTACCAATATTTACAAAAGAGAAAATGAAAAGATGTTACCATGGTGGAGTGTCTCCCACCTAGCACTTTTATTTATTGTCCTTAAGTTGGACTTATGGGGAGCTCCTCATCAAGATGGCTTGTACTTGAATCCATCCTTGAACATCCACCAATGCTTGGACTTCCATTGTGCTTCATCATTCAAAGTTAATAACCCCAAGCTTTGATGGAGTTCTTCAAAACCCACGGGCTCCCAAAGTTAATCCTCGTCTTGTGATCCGGGATCCCACACTTTATTTTCACACCCGTCTTCAAGTTGATCATCATTATTAGACCAACCGGGTGGTGAGTAAGGTGAATTCTCAATAAAGTGGCCGACAATCCTCCTAGACCCCTCTAGGTGAGCACTACTCCAACCTTTATATCTCATGTTTGATGCATCAACCATAATGAGCCTTGATTTACAACGCCAACCACGAAACATCTTTTTTTTACGCTTCATCCCACAAAGCATCCTAAGTTGACCATCCGTTTCAAGCAAGCCATATTCAAGTGGGATAATAAAGATAATAGAAATGAGTTTCACCCACTCAAATGAAGGTGTAGATGGCAACCTAGGCAAAGGTGATTCCAAAGGTCTTGACAAGGCGTATTCAATTCCCATCCTCCTTTTTCTAAGGACCTCCACCTCTTCACAAGATCTCTTAATTTCAATTCTTTGTTCGATAATTTTATCTAAACATTTTCCCTTACTCAAATCACAAATGGGAGGACAAGAGAGATTTACCTCCACATTGCTTTCCATCTCCTTGGGAGAAGGTTCTTCATGCTCAAAGAATTCTTCACCACTAAGACTTCATGCTTGATCTTCATCACCAAGGGGACTCAATTCTTGCTCTATCCCATCCAAGTCTTCACAAGGGATAAGCCTTGGAGGTTGTGCACATTCCTCCTTAGCATCAAATTCAATCATCTTGGAGGGATCTTCTCCAATCCTAGACTCCCAAGGTGGTTTCGCATCTCCTAAGTCTTCAACCACTTCTTCCTCTTCTTCAATAATCTCTACTTCCTCCTCTTGTTGCATTTCTTGCTTTAACTCCTCTTCTTCACCTTGGAGCTTCAAGTTCACTCCCTCACTAAGCTCCTTCGTTGCTTCTCCACATTCCACAATAGAAGTGCCTTGATCGCATAGGCTTAGGCGGGATGAGACTATGTTGCCAATGGCTTCTACCATGATGGCCATTTTTGCTCTTAACTCCTCAAAATTCTTTTCATCCTCCTCGTGTTGCCTTAAGATATGAGATTCAAGATCCCTTAATTCTAGCATAGAGGCTTCATCGGGGGTAATGGTGGAAGAGAGGGTTCATTGTTTGAGGGGAAGCTATTATAGTCGGAAGGTGGTTGTGGCGAAAAGTAGAATTCATCTTGTGGTTGAAAATTTGCATGTGTTGGAGGTGGTTCTACTTGGTAATAGTATGAAGGGGATGGCTCTTGAAAATGTTGATGTTGGAGTGGTGGTGGCTCTATGTGTGGTTCATATGGCTCATATGATTGTTGGTATGGTGGGTATGGATTAGGGTCATATGAAGATGGTTGGTGAAAGGTGGCTTGTGAGTATGGTTGATGGTTATGTTGGGGATATGGCTCATAGGCATATGGTGGTGGTTCTTGAAAGTCACAAGAGGATTCACCATAGCCATTGGATTGATATGCATCATAGAATGGCTCCTCTTCATAGTGCATTGGTGGAGGTTGTTGCCATGAGAATTGATCATATGCATATGGCTCCTCCCACCTTTGATTGTCCCATCCTTGATACACATCCTCATTGAAGTTCCCATTTCCTGCAACATAGTTGTAATCACACTCATAGCCAAAGTGAGAATTCATAGTGAAAAGTGAAATTAAGAAATAAAAGCTAACAAGAAATAATGAAATAAAGTCCTAAAACTAGCAAAAACTAACAAGCAATCCAAAAATCAAGCTATTCACAATATTCACATATATACAATAACCAATAATATAACACCATTGCAACTCCCCGGCAACGACGCCATTAATTTGATAGCGAAAATTGTTGTCGGTCTAGAACACCAAGAACACTAATGAATGAACACAAAAGTCTCTTCCACCATCACCCCCCGATGAAGCCTTTATGCTAGAATTAAAGGGATCTTGAATCTCATATCTTAAGGCAACACGAGGAGGATGAAAAGCAATTTGAGGAGTTAAGGGCAAAAATGGTTATCATGGTAGAAGCCATTGGCAACATAGTCTCATCCCGCCTAAGCCTATGCGATCAAGGCACTTCCATTGTGGAATGTGGAGAAGCAACCAAGGAGCTTAGTGAGGGAGTGAACTTGAAGCTCCAAGGTGAGGAAGAGGAGTTAAAGCAAGAAATGCAACAAGAGGAGGAGGTAGAGATTATTGAAGAAGAGGAAGAAGTGGTTGAAGATTTAGGAGATGCGGAACCACCTTGGGAGTCTAGGATTGAAGAAAACCCCTCCAAGATGATTGAATTTGATGCTAAGGAGGAATATGCACAACCTCCAAGGCATATCCCTTATGAAGAATCGTATGGGATAGAGAAAGAATTGAGTTCCCTTGGTGATGGAGATCAAGCATCAAGTCTTAGTGGTGAAGAATCCTTTGAGCATGAAGAACCTTCTCCCAAGGAGATGGAAAGCAATGTGGAGGTAAATCTCTCTTGTCCTCCCATTTGTGATTTGAGTAAGGGAAAATGTTTAGATAAAATTGTCGAACAAAGGATTGAAATTAAGAGATCTTGTGAAGAGGTGGAGATCCTTAGAAAAAGGAGGATGGGAATTGAATACGCTTTGTCAAGACTCTTGGACACTACTCTACCTAGTTTGCCATCTATTCCTTCATTTGAGTGGGTGAAATTCATTTCTATTAGCTTTGTTATACCACTTGAATATGGTTTACTTGAAACGGATGGCCAACTTAGGATGCTTTGTGGGATGAAGCGTAAAAGAAAAATATTTTGTGGTTGGCGTTGCAAATCAATTCTCATTATGGTTGAAGCTTCAAGGAGTAAAGGTTGGACTAGTGCTCAATTGGATGGGTCTAGGAGAATAGTTTGGTGTTTCCATGAGAATTCATCTCTCTTGCCACCCGGAGGAAATCACCATGATCAACTCAAGAACGGGTGTGAAAAAAAAGTGTGAGATCCCGGATCACACAAGGAAGATCAACTTTGGGAGCCTATGGTTTGTGAAGAACTCCATCAAAGCTTGGAGTTACCAACTTTGAATGATGAAGCACAATGGAAATCCAAGCATTGGTGGATGTTCAAGGATGAATTCAAGCACAAGCCACCTTGATGAATAGCTCCCCATAAGTCCAACTTAAGGACAATGAACAAAAGTGCTAGGTGGGAGACACCCCACCATGGTAACATCTTGTCATTTTCCCTTTTGTACATATTGGTAAAATAGGTTTAATCTCATGTTTTGATTGATTTGTTAAGTTTGTTTGGTAATCTAGTAGGTTAAATAAGATTTTATGATGTTTTGGTAGTTGTTTGGAGGTTTGGGATGCTTGGTTTAGTGCAAAAACATAGAAAAATTTTGAAAAATAGAGCACCATCCACGCGCACGTGCAATCTACGCGTATGCGTGCCCAAGTATTTTCGGCCATCCACGCGCACGCACCATGTACGCGTATGCGTGGATTGAATTTTTCCACTTTCCATATGTTTATCCGAGAGTTGTGCCTGAAGTGTGCCAACTTTGTGCCCCAGGGCACGCGAACGCGTACCTTACGCGTCCGCGCAACTCTCTGCCTTGCCATGCACGCGTACGCGTCGCTTCCATTTTCATCAATCCACGCTTACACACACATGACGCGCACGCGTGGATTGCCCTGTTTCACTCACCTTCTTCTCTTCTCCTTTTTCCATTTCTCTCCTTCTTCTCTTCTCTTTCCACTCTTCAATCATCATCCAACACTACCAAGCATCATACGATACCATTTCTTTTAGTTAGTTAGTTTGTTTAATTTTTGTTTTCCATTATAAGTGTTGGATTACTAATCTTATTTACTATTTACTGCTGCTGCTTATTGATAGGATGTTAATTTAACATCATTATTGTTAATTGTCGTTGTTGGATTCCTTTGTTGAGGTTGTATTTGGTTACCTGGTTTAGAATTTTTCATATTTAACACTTTTGAATACCAAGTACTTGTTACATTGCCTTCATGCATCTTAACTCTTTGAATTGCATATTTTGGCCACCATGCATTCATCATCCATTGTTAGGCAATTGTATATTATCAATGCATTTTTTTAGGATGCTTGTTCTAAGTGACCATCACCTGTTTTATGCATTGAGATTGTGGAATTGTGAGATTGGATCGAAAGCTTACCTAGCGACATATTTTTGAGCTTTCTAAGCTTTGTGGACCATGCTTGCTATGTGATTGATTTTCACTTCTATCTTCGTTTTCCTAAGCTCCATAGCATCCATGTGTTTCACCTCTATGTCACTTAGGTGTTGCAACAACTTCAATATGTGTCATTGTTTGATGTGTGAGCTCTCTAGACCATTTTGTTCATCAAATTTACTTACACATCAGTCAATGTCCATGCATTATCCAATTTCACAATTGCTTGATTTTTGCTTGAATGCTTTTATGCTTCTTCACCACTTGTTGGATTGTTTTAGCCTACAAGTCTTTTAAAGTATCTCAAGCACACTAGAATGAGTGAAGTGCATGTTTTATTTTGTATAATTGTGACACGATTTTTAAATACTAGGGTGTGAGTTCTAAACCGCATGCAAGTTAGGACCCACACACTTATTTTTCATCAATGTCACACTAATTCACTCACTCATTTCTAGTGATTTACCTCATTCCAACAATCCATGCTTCCTTGCTTGTGCATTTACTTGTCTTATTATCTCCTGTTTTCTATGTTCAGGATGAGTCATCATAAGCAAAAACGGTAGTGGGAGAAGAACACGCAGCATCGGTTGACCTACCAACTGAAGGTAGCAACTAGGAAAGTCGGCGAACCCCTTGTTCATCTTTAGATGCACCGAGGACGATGCAAACTTTTAAGTGTGGGGAGGTCATCCGATCGCTCGGTATTTTTGGGTGACAAGTTTCTAATCCTAACACTTTTGCATTTCATTTTTAGGTCTTTTAGGATATTCAGTTGCATTGCATATGTATATATTAAGCTTAGTCAAAATCATGATATTTTCCAAGGATTTTATCTATAGGGCACCCCAATTGAAAAAAAAAATTTTTAGAACTTGCTTGAATTATATACTTTGTGGAACATGATTTTTGAGCTAAGAACACAAGCATGTGAGATTTGAGCCTAACTGTGTGGTTACATCATATATAACCACTTATTTTCATTCTTGTGTGCATTATTCTCTTCCTATGATTGTAATCTTTGATTTGTTTAATTCTATATGTCCATTATTTTGTGTATACATGCATTCATATGATTGAGGCCATTGTTCAAATAGCTCACTTACCCAAATAGCCTACCTTTTATCTTCCATTGATAACCAATTTGAGCCTATGCTTAACCCATTTGTTCTTAATTGTATCACATTACAAGCCTAAGTGAAAAATAATAAATATCCCTTAATTTGGATCTTTGATTAGCTTAGGCTAGAGAGAGTGTTTATCATTTGATTTTGGAAAGTTGGGAACATGGGGTAAAGATAAAAGTGTGTTTGTTGAAAAATCTTGGGAATTGGGTACATACTCATGTATTAATCATGTGTAAACCATATATGCATTGATGTTCTTGTATATATTTTAGTTGAAAAGAAAAAAAATAATAAAAAAATGAGAAAAACAAAAAGAAAAAAAAAAATATATATATATATATATATAAAGAATTACAATAAAAGGGGACAAAAATGCCCCAAAAGTTCAAAGTTCAATAAAAGTCAATGCATATGGGTAGTGATCAAAAAGAGAATGCATGAGTGTGTGAAAAAGTGAAGAATTGGTAGTTAGGTTTGTTTAAAATTGTATAGGTTGTCATAGGTTAGGTGGGAAGTTTAAGTTAATCAAAGATTCGAATTTCAAGCTCACTTGACCATATGCATCCTACCTTGACCCTAGCCCCATTACGACCTATGGGAAAGTCCTCATGATATTTGTATGCATGCATGAAATAATTGTTGATTGTTAGATGAAAAATAAATCTTGGAAAGCATGATTAGGCGAGAATTGAGTGAATCAACCCCATACACTTGAGTGCCTAGAGCAGATACACATCCGGTGAGGGTTCGATCGCTCAATTACATGTTTCCACCCATAATCATCTTTTCTTGCAAGTTTGGAAAATTTTTTTTAATAATTCAATTCAATTGTGGGTTTGATTTGATTGCTATGACTTTCGCCCTTGTACTTAAATATGTTTTCTTAGAAATTGATTTATTTTGACTAAGTAGATGCATTCATGTAGATAGATTGCATATAGATAGAGTGTATTTAGTTAGCTTGCATTGAATAAATGTGATACCCCTTGCTTCTTTCTTGATTTTAGCATGAGGACATGCTTAGTTTAAGTGTGGGGAGATTTGATAAATCCCGATTTTGTGGTTTATCTTGTGCTTAATTTGGGAGATTTTATCACCTTTTTCCACATTTATTCAATGAAATAGCATGGTTTTGTAATTCTCCCTTGATTTGTGCTTAAGTGTAAAAACATGATTTTTTGGCCCTAAAATTGGTGATTTTAATTCACTTTAATTCCATTCGATGCCTTGATGTGTTTGTTGAGTGATTTCAGGTTCATAAGGCAAGCATTGGATGAAAGGAATGAAGAAAAAGCATGCAAAGTGGGAAAACTCATGAAGAAATGAAGGAACTGTAAAGTTGTCAAGTCTGACCTCTTCGCACTCAATCGACCATAACTTGAGCTACAGAGGTCCAAACGAGGCGGTTCTAGTTGCGGTGGAAAGCTAACATCCGGGGCTTCGAAATGATATAAAATTTGCCATATGTTACTTCGCCCTCAGGGGTGCGCACGCGTCATGTACGCGTGTGCGCCGATTCTGCCATGGCCCACTAAGGTGAAATCGCCCCCAGCGATTTCTGAAATACTTTGGGCCCAACCCAACTCATTTCTAATGCTATTTCATGCAGAATTCAAGCTTGGGCAAGGGGGGAGCAATTGTTTGGAGGATTAGCATCATGTAAGTTAGTTTCTAGAGAGAGAAGCTCCCTCTTCTCTCTAGAATTAGGTTAGGTTAATTTCTCCTAGATCTAGGTTTAATTACATGTTTTCATCTTGTTTCTTTTATGAATTCTTGCTTCTACTCTTTCATTCTCATGATTTGTAGTGTTAATTTCCCTTTTTGCTCTCTTTTATGTTCATGAATGTTCATGTTGAATTTGATTTTCTTTTAATGAAATTTATGTTTGATGTTTCTTTTATTGATGATTTGAGTTATGATCTTGTTTCCTTGCAATTTGTAGTTAGTAGATTTTACTATTCTTGCACATTTTACTATGCTTTCCATTTGTACCCACCAAGTGTTTGACAAAATACTTGGTTGGGCCTTAGAGTAGATTTTTGAGCATTCTTGGCTTGAAGAGAGTAATTAGGCAATCTTGAGTCATGAAAACCCAACTCATGTTGGTGATCTAGAGTTGTTAGCTAATATTGTTTCCATTGACGCTAATCTTTTGCTAATAAAATTAGTGAGTTAATTAGGACTTTTGGAATATTGTTTCCATCGACGCTAATCTTTTTCTAATTAAATTAGTGAGTTGATTAGGACTTTTGGAATATTGTTTCCATCGACACTAATCTTTTGCTAATTAAATTAGTGAGTTGATTAGGACTTTTGGATTGAGATTAGCTAGTCTTGTTAGACTTTCTCTCATGGAAGGTAATATGATACCTTCTTCCAATGTTGGAGATGACGTAATAAGATAAATTCTTGTTATCATTGTGGTATGATTGATTAATCTTGTTTGACTTTCTCCCTATTTGTTGTTGACTAAATAAGATGAATTAATCATTGCATGACTAGGATAGAAAGCCTATGATCTCAACCCTTGCCATGAATGTATCTCTTTATTAATTGCTTTCTTTAATTGCTCATTTTACTTTATTGTCATTTAATTTCTTGCCCTCTTATCAATCAAAAACCCCCATTGATCTTCATAGCCAATAATTAGACACTTCATTGCAATTCCTTGTGAGACGACCCGGAGTCTAAATACTTCGGTTAATTTTCATTTGGGGTTTGTACATGTGACAAAATCATATTTTAATTTAATGCGACAGTTGTTTGTTGGTTTGGAGCTATGCTTACAATGAAATTCTTATTTCTACAAGAGAAAATCTAGACCAACAACAATTTTCGCTATCAGTTCATCTTGACATTCAAAGTTTTCTTGTTTGTTTTCTTTGTTTTGATCTAAAAATTCTAAGTTTGATGTCATTTTATTATTTTTCTCTTTCCTCATTAAATTAAAAAATATCTTTTCTCTTTATTTTAATTGAATTTTTGAAATTTTCATTTAAAAATTCAAATTTTTATTTTAAAATTTTTATCTTATCTTATCTTAGTTTTAAATTTCAAAATTCAAATCTTTTTCAAAATCATATCTTATCTTATTTCAAATTCAAATTTCAAATTTCAAAATTATTTAAAAACTTATCTTCTCTTACCTAACTTATCTTATCTTTTCTAATTTCAAATTTTAAAATCAAATCTTTTTCAAATCTTTTCTTTTATTTATTTTTACAAGTATCTTTAATTTTAAGACATATCTTTTTCAAAACTCCCTAACCACTTTCTCTCTCTCCAATTTTCGAAAATCATATCCAAAATTTTTCAAATCTTTTTAATTAATTAGCACTTTTAGTATTCAAATTTTTCTTATTTATTTTAACTTATTTTATTTTATTTTATTTTTTTCCTTTAAGTTTTCAAAACTTATTTTATAGTTTCCAATTATTTTATTGTCTTATTTCTTTCTTATTTGGTTTATCCTTAATTAAATTAAATAAAAACAAAAATACAATTTATTTGCAATCCACATCATCTCCCTTTCTCCATCATAGACCTAAGTGAAAATGAACAGTCCTGAAGAACTCTGGGGTCATATGCTAACCCCACTACTGCTGCATATGGGAGTAGTATCTGTATACCCCCCATAAGGGCCAACAATTTTGAGCTAAACCCTCATCTCATTATCATGGTGCAGCAAAATTGCCAGTATTCCAGTCTTCCACAAGAAGAACCTACTGAGTTTCTGGCACAGTTCTTACAAATTGCTGATACAGTACGTGATAAGGAAGTAGATCAGGATGTCTACAGATTATTACTTTTTCCATTTGCTGTAAAAGATCAAGCTAAGAGGTGGTTAAATAACGAACCCACAGCAAGCATAAAAACATGGAAACAGTTATCAGACAAATTCCTGAATCAATATTT
This sequence comes from Arachis hypogaea, assembly GCF_003086295.3. NCBI lineage: Eukaryota > Viridiplantae > Streptophyta > Magnoliopsida > Fabales > Fabaceae > Arachis > Arachis hypogaea. The sequence goes on from NC_092051.1 coordinate 47,225,970, forward strand.
CCCTCCAAAAAGGATGACACAGCTAAGGCTGGACATCCAAGGCTTTAAACAAGAGGATAATGAATCTCTTTATAATGCCTGGGAAAGGTACAGAGGAATGCTAAGGAAATGCCCCTCTGAAATATTTTCAAAGTGGGTGCAGTTAGACATCTTCTACTACGGGCTTACAGAAAAAGCCCAGATGTCTCTAGATCACTCAGCTGGTGGATCTATACACATGAGAAAGATAATTGAAGAGGCTCAAGAGCTCATTGATACAGTTGCTAGAAATTAGCACCTGTACTTAAGTAGTGAGTCCTCCATGAAAGAAGAGGCTAAAGCAGTATCCACTGAACTTAGTCTTCTAGAAAAAGTTGCTGAACTCAACCAGCAATTGCTTGTTATAACAAAACAATTAACAGAATTCAAAGAAATGCTACAAGACACTAAAAATGCTAACAGGAATATGGAGGCAAAATTGGATTAGACAAGACAGCAATTATCTAAACAGATAACAGAAGAGTGCCAAGCTGTTCAATTAAGGAGTGGAAAGACACTGAATGTATTAATTCAAGGCAGTAGAAAGCCAAGAAAGGAACAACGGACAGAGAATGACCAACCCACTGCCCAAAATCCCTCTGAGGACTCTAAGAGCCCAGAGAGGACTGATTCTGGCGTTCAAACACTAGAAAAGGGTGAGGAACTGGCATTAAACGCCCAATGGATGGCCAATTCTGGCGTCCAAATGCCAGAAAAAGGTGGCAACCTGGCGTTAAATGCCCAAAAAGCACCCAATTCTGGCGTTTAGAAGCCAATAAGGGGTCAAACACCTGCAAGTGCTGATAACAACCCCCTTAGGCAAGCTTCTCCAACCACTTCTGTAGGAAGTAAACCTGCAGCAACTAAGGTTGAAGAATATAAAGCCAATATGCGTTATCCTCAGAAACTCCGCCAAGCGAAACAGGATAAACAATTTGCCCGCTTTGCAGATTATCTCAGGACTCTTGAAATAAAGATTCCGTTTGCAGAGGCACTTGAGCAAATACCATCTTATGCTAAGTTCATGAAAAAGATCTTAAGTCATAAGAAGGATTGGAAAGAAACTGAAAAAATTTTCCTCACTGAAGAATGTAGTGCAGTCATTCTGAAAAGCTTACCAGAGAAGCTTAAAGATTCCGAAAGCTTTATGATACCATGCACATTAGAGGGTGCTTGTACCAAGACAGCTCTATGTGATCTTGGGGCAAGTATCAACCTAATACTTGCATCCACTATCAAAACGCTTGGTTTGACTGATGAAGTTAAACCAAGTCGGATATGCCTCCAACTTGCTGATGGCTCCATTAAAATTCCATCAGGCGTAATTGAGGACATGATTGTTAAGGTTGGGCCATTTGCCTTTCCCACTGACTTTGTAGTGCTGGAGATAGAGGAGCACAAGAGTGAAACTCTCATTCTAGGAAGACCATTCCTAGCAACTGGACGAACCCTCATTGATGTCCAAAAAGGGGAGATAACCTTGAGAGTCAATGAGGATGAGTTTAAGTTGAATGCTGTCAAAGCTATGCAGCATCCAAACACATCAAAAGACTGCATGAGCACTGATATTATTGACTCCCTGGTGGAAGAGGTCAATATGACTGAGAGTCTCAAATCAGAGCTAGAGGAAATTTTTAAAGATGTTCAGCCTGATACGGAGGAACCAGAGAAAATAGAAGAACCTCTGAAGACTCCTCAGGAAGAGGAGAAGCCTCCTAAACCTGAGCTCAAACCACTATCACCATCCCTAAAATATGCATTTCTGGGAGAAGATGCCACTTTACCTGTGATCATAAGCTCGACTTTAAAACCACAGGAAGAGAAAGCACTAATTCAGGTGCTAAGGACACACAAGACAGCTCTTGGGTGGTCCATAAGTGATCTTAAGGGATTAGCCCAGCCAGATGCATGCACAAGATCCTATTGGAGGATGATGCTAAGCTAGTGGTTCAACCACAGAGGCGGCTGAATCTAGCCATGAAGGAGGTGGTGCAGAAAGAGGTCACTAAGTTACTAGAGGCTGGGATTATTTATCCTATTTTTGATAGCCCCTGGGTTAGCCCTGTCCAAGTTGTCCCCAAGAAGGGAGGCATAACACTGGTTCATAATGAAAAAAATGAACTGGTTCCTACAAGAATAGTTACAGGGTGGCGTATGTGTATTGACTACAGAAAACTCAATACAGCCACCAGAAATGATCATTTTCCTTTACCATTCATAGACCAGATGCTAGAGAGACTAGCAGGTCATGAATACTACTGCTTTTTGGATGGCTATTGATGAGCGAATAATTTATACGCTTTTTGGCATTGTTTTTAGTATGCTTTTAGTAGAATCTGGTTGCTTTTAGGGATGTTTTCATTAGTTTTTATGTTAAATTCACATTTCTGGATTTTACTATGAGTTTGTGTGTTTTTCTGTGATTTCAGGTATTTTCTGGCTAAAATTGAGGGACTTGAGCAAAAATCAGATTCAGAGGTTGAAGAAGGACTGCTGATGCTGTTGGATTCTGACCTCCCTGCACTCAAAATGGATTTTCTGGAGCTACAGAACTCGTAATGGCGTGCTTCTAATTGCGTTGGAAAGTAGACATCCAGGGCTTTCCAGCAATATATAATAGTCCATACTTTGCCCAAGTTTAGATGACGCAAACTGGCGTTCAACGCCAGCTCTCTGCCCAATTCTGGCGTCCAGCGCCAGAAACAAGTTGCAAAGTGGAGTTCAACGCCCAAAATGGCACAAAAGCTGGCGTTCAACTCCAAGAATGACCTCTCCACGTGTAGACTTCAAGCTCAGCCCAAGCACACACCAAGTGGGCCCCGGAAGTGGATTTATGCATCAATTACTTACTTCTGTAAACCCTAGTAGCTAGTTTATTATAAATATGACTTTTTACTATTGTATTAGAGATCCTGGATCCTGGATTGTATTTTTGATCCTGTGATCACGTTTTGGGGGCTGGCCATTCAGCCATGCCTGGACCTTTCACTTATGTATTTTCATACGGTAGAATTTCTACACTCTATAGATTAAGGTGTGGAGCTCTGCTGTTCCTCATGAATTAATGCAAAGTACTACTGTTTTTCTATTCAATTTAATTTATTCCGCTTCTAAGATATTCATTCGCACTTCAACATGAATGTGATGAACGTGACAATCATCATCATTCCCGATGAACGCGTGCCTGACAACCACTTCCGTTCTACCTTCGATTGAATGGATATCTCTTGGATATCTAATACAGGGGACCGAGTCTGAGTTATTAGTGTCTTCATGGTATAAGTTAGAACCCATGGATGGCCATTCCTGAGATCCGGAAAGTCTAAACCTTGTCTGTGGTATTTCGAGTAGGATCTGGGAAGGGGTGGCTGTGACGAACTTCAAACTCGCGAGTGCTGGGTGTAGTGACAGACGCAAAAGGAGGGTGAATCCTATTCCAGTATGATCGAGAACCTCAGATGATTAGCCGTGCCGTGATAGAGCATTTGGACCTTTTTCACAAGAGGATGGGATGTAGCCATTGACAACGGTGATGCCCTTACATAAAGCCAGCCATGGAAAGGAGTAAGACTGATTGGATGAAGGCAGCAGGAAAGTAGAGGTTCAGAGGAACAAAAGCATCTCTGTGCGCTTATCTGAAATTCTCACCAATGATTTACATAAGTATTTCTATCCTTCTTTTATTATTTATTTTCGAAAACTCCATAACTATTTCATATCTGCCTGACTGAGATTTACAAGATGACCATAGCTTGCTTCATACCAACAATCTCCGTGGGATCGACCCTTACTCACGTAAGGTTTATTACTTGGACGACCCAGTGCACTTGCTGGTTAGTTGTATCGAAGTTGTGACAAATTATGAATTGAGATTAGAGCACCAAGTTTTTGGAGCCATTACCAGAGATCACAATTTCGTGCATCAGCTATTCAGGTTACAACCAAATTATAGTAGATCCTCAGGACCAAGAAAAAAAAACATTCACATGTTCATCTGGAGTATTTGCCTACAGAAGGAAGCCATTTGGTCTGTGTAATGCACCTGCAACCTTTCAGAGGTGCATGCTCTCCATTTTTCTGATATGGTAGAGAAATTTCTAGAAGTCTTCATAGATGACTTCTCAGTATTTAGAGACTCATTCAACTCCTGTCTTGACCATCTAGCACTTGTTCTGAAAAGCTGCCAAGAGACTAACCTGGTTTTAAACTGGGAAAAATGTCACTTTATGGTGACTGAAGGAATTGTCCTTGGGCACAAAATTTCAAACAAGGGAATAGAGGTGGATCAAGTTAAGGTAGAGGTAATTGAAAAATTACCACCACTTGCCATTGTTAAAGCAATCAGAAGCTTTCTGCGGCATGCAGGATTCTATAGGAGGTTTATAAAGGATTTTTCAAAAATTACAAAACCTCTGAGCAATCTGCTAGCTGCTGACACGCCATTTGTATTTGACATAGAGTGTCTGCAGGCGTTTGAAACTCAGAAAGCTAAGCTGGTCACAGCACCAGTCATTTTTGCACCAGACTGGACATTACCATTCGAACTAATGTGTGATGCCAGTGACCATGCCATTGGTGCAGTACTGGGACAGAGGCATAACAAGCTTCTGCACGTCATTTACTATGCTAGCCGTGTCTTGAATGACGCACAGAAGAATTACACAACCATAGAAAAGGAGTTGGTTGCAGTGGTTTATGCCATTGACAAGTTCAGATCTTATTTAGTAGAATCAAAAGTGATTGTGTACACTGACCATGCTGCTCTAAAATATCTCCTCACAAAGCATGATTCAAAACCCAGACTCATAAGATGGGTGTTACTTCTGCAAGAGTTTGATATAGAAATAAGAGACAGAAAAGGGACAGAGAACCTGGTAGCAGATCACCTGTTCCGGATAGAACCAATAGTAGGGGCATCCCTCCCTCCTACGGAGATCTCTGAAACCTTTCCGGATGAGCAACTCTTTGCCATTCAAGAATTACCATGGTTTGCAGACATTGCAAACTATAAAGCTGTGAGATTCATACCAAAAGAGTACAGTAAGCAACAAATGAAAAAATTGATTTCTAATGCAAAGTACTACTTGTGGGATGAACCATATATCTTTAAGAGGTGTGCAGACAGAATAATCCGTAGATGTGTACCTAGAGAAGAGGCACAGAAGATCCTATGGCATTGCCATGGATCACAGTATGGAGGACATTTCGGAGGTAAGCAAACAGCCACCAAGGTTCTCCAATGTGGCTTCTACTGGCCTACTCTCTATAGAGACTCCCGAGAGTTTGTACGTAACTGTGACAGTTGCCAGAGAGCTGGTAATCTGCCTCATGGTTATGCCATGCCTCAGCAAGGGATCTTAGAGATTGAATTGTTTGATGTATGGGGTATTGTCTTCATGGGGCCTTTCCCACCGTCATACTCAAACACTTATATTCTGATGGTAGTAGACTATGTATCTAAATGGGTAGAGGCAATTGCATTACCCTCTAATGATACTAAGACAGTGATGAAGTTCCTCCAGAAGTATATCTTCAGCAGGTTCGGTGTCCCTAGGATACTGATTAGTGATGGAGGCACTCATTTCTGCAATAAACAGCTTGAATCTGCTCTGGTCCAATATGGAATTAACCACAAAGTGGCAACTCCATATCATCCACAGACAAATGGGCAGGCTGAAGTCTCAAATAGAGAACTAAAATGAATCCTGGAACGAACTGTAAGTACCCGTAGAAAGGATTGGGCAAGAAGTCTGGATGATGCTCAGAACAGCATTCAAGACTCCTATAGGGACCTCTCCATACCAGCTTGTGTATGGAAAATCTTGTCATCTGCCAGTGGAACTGGAACACAAAGCCTACTGGGCAACCAGATTTCTCAACCTTGATGCTAAGGTAGCTGGAGAGAAAAGATTACTCCAGTTGAATGAGCTAGAGGAGTTCAAACTCAATGCTTTCGAAAATGCTAAAATTTATAAAGAGAAGGAAAAAAAGTGGCATGACAGAAAGCTGTCATCTAGAGTCTTTGAGCCAGGACAGGAGGTTCTGCTGTTTAACTCCAGGCTCAGATTGTTCCCTGGGAAATTGAAATCCCGGTAGAAGGGACCATATGTGATTACAAGTGTGTCACCATATGGATATGTGGAGCTTCAGGATATTGACTCTGACAAAAATTTCATTGTTAATGGACAAAGAGTCAAACATTATCTTGAAGGCAATGTTGAGCAAGAGTGCTCAAAACTGAGACTAAATTAACAGCTCAGTAAAAGTCCAGCTAAAGACAGTAAAGAAGCGGTTATTGGGAGGCAACCCAATGTTCTTTAATTATATATATTTATTTTCCATTGTTATTTTATGTTTTCTTTAGGTTGATGATCATATGAAGTCACAAAAACAACTGCAAAATTAAAATGGAATAAAAAACAGCATCAAAAATAGCACACCCTAGAGGACAGGCTTACTGGCGTTTAAACGCCAGTAAGGATAGTAGAATGGGCGTTTAACGCCCAGTCTGGTAGCATTCTGGGCGTTTAACACCAGAAAAGGGTGTCTGGTGTCTGGCTGGCGTTAAACGCCAAAAAGGAGCATTAGCCTAGTGTTTAACGCCAGGAAAGGTAGTAGAGTTGGCGTTAAACGCCAGAATGGATAGCATCTTGAGCGTTGAACACCAGGATGACACAAGGGAGGTAATTTTGTTTCCAATTCGATTTTTTTAATTTTTCATGTTTTAATTCATAATTTTTTGCATCAAACATATTTTAAACGTTCATCTTTCAATTTCTATTTTCAAAAATTAATGATCTTTCCAATTCTTTTTAATTCTTTTTTATTTCTTTTCAATTCCTTCCAAAATATTTTCAAAACTTACATATCTTTTCAAATCCTTTTCAAATCTTTTTAATTTCTCTTGTATACAGTAATAAGTTTTCAAAATTAATTGCATCATTCTTCTTCTACTCCCTTCTATCTTATTTTGCTCGAGGACGAGCAAACCTTTTAAGTTTGGTGTGGAAAAAGCTATGCTTTTTGTTATCCATAACCATTAATGGCACCTAAGGCCGGAGAAACCTCTAGGAAGAGGAAAGGGAAGGCAGTTACTTCCAACTCCGAGTCATGAGAGATGGAGAGATTCATCTCAAAAGCCCATCACTAGAAAGAGGATGGAGCAAACAAGAGAGCCCACTCATGGACCTCAAAAAGAGCCATGAGGGAAGAGCAACAAAGGTAAGGAAGAGATATAGAGGAGCTCAAGAACTCCATTGGTTCTTCAAGAGAAAGAAGAAGCCACCATCACTAAGGTTGACTCATTCTTTAATCTCCTTGTTTATTTTCTTTTTTGTTTTTGTTTCTATGCTTTGTGTTTTGTCTATGTTTGTGTCTTCATTACATGATCATTAGTGTCTAGTGTCTATGTCTTAAAGCTATAAATGTCCATGAATCCTTCACCTTTCTTGAATGAAAAATGTTTTTCTGAAAAAAAAAGAAGTACATGGATTTCGAAATTTATCTTGAAATTAGTTTAATTATTTTGATGTGGTAGCAATAATTTTTGTCTTCTGAATGAATGCTTGAACAGTGCATGTTTTTTATTTTATTTTTTATGAATGTTAAAATTATTGGCTCTTGAAAGAATAATGAAAAAGGAGAAATGTTATTGATAATCTGAAAAATCATAAAATTGATTCTTGAAGCAAGAAAAAGCAGTGAAAAGCTTGCAGAAAAAGAAAGAAAAGAAAAAAGTGGTGAAAAAAAAAGAAAAAGCAAGCAGAAAAAGCCAATAACCCTTTAAACCAAAAGGCAAGGGTAAAATGGATCCAAGGCTTTGAGCATTAATGGATAGGAGGGCCCAAGGGAATAAAATCCTGGCCTAAGCGGCTAAACCAAGCTGTCCCTAACCATGTGCTTGTGGCGTGAAGGTGTCAAGTGAAAAGTTTGAGACTGAGCGGTTAAAGTCGTGGTCCAAAGCAAAAAGAGTGTGCTTAAGAGCTCTGGGTACCTCTAACTGGGGACTCTAGCAAAGCTGAGTCACAATCTGAAAAGGTTCACCCAGTTATGTGTCTGTGGCATTTATGTATCCGGTGGTAATATTGGAAAACAAAATGCTTAGGGTCACGGCCAAGACTCATAAAGTAGCTGTGTTCAAGAATCAACATACTGAACTAGGAGAGTCAATAACACTATCTGAATTCTGAGTTCCTATAGATGCCAATCATTCTGAACTTCAAAGGATAAAGTGAGATCCAAAACTGTTCAGAAGCAAAAAGCTACTAGTCCCGCTCATCTAATTGGAACTGAGCTTCACTGATATTTGAATTTTATTGTACTTTCTCTTCTTTTTATCCTATTTTATTTTTAGTTGCTTGGAGACAAGCAACAATTTAAGTTTGGTGTTGTGATGAGCAAATAATTTATACCCATTTTGGCATTATTTTTATATAGTTTTTAGTATGTTTTATTTACTTTTTATTATATTTTTATTAGTTTTTATTCAAAAATCATATTTCTGGATTTTACTATGAGTTTGTGTGTTTTTCTGTAATTTTAGGTATTTTCTGGCTAAAATTGAGAGACTTGAGCAAAAATCTGACTCAGAGGCTAAAAAAGGACTACAGATGCTGTTGGATTCTGACCCTCCTGCACTCGAAGTGGATTTTCTGGAACCACAGAAGCCCAATTGGCACGGTCTCAGTTGCATTGGAAAATAGACATCTTGGGCTTTCCATCAATATTTAATAGTCCATACTTTGCTCGAGATTTGATGGCCCAAACTGACGTTGAAAGCCAACCTAAAACTTTCTGGTGTAAAACGCCAGAACTAGCATAATTCTTGGCGTTAAACACCCATTTTGGCACCCAGGGTGGCGTTTAACTCCAAAATTGGGCATATGCACGTGAAAGCTTGAAAGCTCAGCCCAGACACGCACCAAGTGGGTCCCGGAAGTGGATTTCTGCACTATCTGCACTTAGTTACTCATTTTCTGTAAATCTAAGTTACTAGTTTAGTATAAAAACTACTTTTAGAGATTCATTTTGCACCTTATGACATTTTTCACTTCATATTGTATCTTCTACGGCATGATTCTCTAAACCCCATAGGTGGGGGTGAGGAGCTCTGCTGTGTTTCAATGGATTAATACAATTACTACTATTTTTTATTCAATCACGCTTGATTCTATTATAAGATACTCATTCGTGACATTCATCATTATTCTCAATTCTATGAACGCGTGCCTGACAACCACTCCCGTTCTATCTGAGCTCAACGTAGTCATTGGGCGACAACTTGAGTGCGTATCTCTTGGATATCTAATACACGGACCGAGTCCGTGAGATTAGTATCTTCGTGGTATAGGCTAGAATCATTGGCAGCATTCCTGGGATCCGGAAAGTCTAAACCTTGTCTGTGGTATTCCGAGTAGGATCTGGGAGGGGATGACTATGACGAGCTCCAAACTTGCAAATGTTGGGCACAGTGACAGTGTGCAAAAGGACAAGGGTTCTATTCTGACGCTAGCGAGAACCGACAGATGATTAGCCGTGCGGTAGTTGTATTTGGTATTTTTCATCTGAAACGAGAAATCCGACAGTTGATTAGCCGTGCAGAGATTGGACTACAAGAAAAAACAGTATTTGTAACAAAAAAAGTTGTTACGAAAAATCAATATTTTAAAACAAAAAGATTTTGTAACAAAAAAAGGGGCCGTTGCAGTATGTCCCGTTACAAAAAGTTTTTGTAACAAAAAATGGAACTCTTACAATTCAAAGTAATATTTTGTAACAAATTTTTCTGATACAAAAAAACAAAAATCATTACAAAATTGATAACAAATTTTGATCTTCAAAATATTTTTGGTGACAATATATTTTTTCCTATCATAAAATTTTGTTACAAAATATAACTTGATTTTGAAACATTTTTTTCTTTAGTTGCAAAAAACTATTTATTTTGTAATAATTTTTTAATACAAATTACACGAATAATTTGCCAAATTATATTTTTTTAATTAATTAATATATTAACTAATTTACTCAACAAGTCAACATTTATATCATATATAATAACATAGATAGTTCAAATATATTTCATTTAACTAAGATTGTTTTATAAATATTCAACATATAAACCTTAAAGTACAAACTAACAAGATACATTGAAGAACCCTAATGAACTAGATAGATACATAGGACAAGAAAAACAAGAAATTATAAATCTCCAAAATATAAACTACAAATTAGAAACTCCATCATGTTCATACAGCTCCTTTCTCATGGAAAAACTTCTAATAAGTGCCACACCTGAAAAGACCACCAATAAAAAAACACTAGCTTAAGAAACAAGATTTGTTTCAATATGTATGTGATGCTTTTGTAGAAATGTGGCACGACATAGACAGTTTCAAATAAATGAGGAATATCAGCATACCACTTCAAGCTATGTATCCTCAGGAAATAGATTCATTATAAAGATCAATCACTTAGATGCCGAAATATAACAGTGGGGTGAGCCTCAAGCAGGAAATATTCTGCTCATCATTACATATTTAGTTATAGCAATATAAAAATCAATGATACAAATACTTACATGATCCTCAAAATCTAGGCTCCTTAAATTGATAGACAGATTTTTCATCAGCAGTAGCACCTAAACAGAGCATGATTTGGTAAGTACTTCTCTAACATAAATTTATAACTTCACATTTCTAATATCTGTCCACAAAGTCAATATTTCAAAGCATTTGTAGAAATAAAGTTTCAATATCTTAACTCCATTTAAGGAGTAGGAATTATTTGTTTGAAGCAAATGGAAATAGACTGTCAAAAGAAATGATTCATTGGACAGTAAGAACACAGGCAAACATACCATCTCAACATCTATAAGATCCATCCTTTTTAGTTTCTGTAAATGTAACCAAATGGTTCAACTCAAATTAAATGAGACCTGCAGCGGTGGTGGCCTCCATCATCCTTCTTCACATCCCTCTCTGTTTTGTTCTGCTTCTCGATAGTGACTACGCGGAATAGCAATTAATATCTAAGACAAGATCAATAATATGATGTCAATTAATGCAATTCTAAAAAATTGTCTAGAAAATTTGAGCTTTACTTGGCAAAGGAATAAAAAAATTTACAGCAACAAAAGATTTAGCTAAGTGATTTTTTAAGCAACACAACAACAAATTCAACTATTCAAGTATTAAAATCAACCCAGTGATGTTATCCAGCAACAAAATTCAACCCAGTGATATTATCCAGCAACAAAATTCAACTCAATGATGTTTAACAGCAACAAAAAAAATTTGCTCAGGTTCAGCAATAAGTATTACAACAACAACAACAACAACCAGTCCACCATCATAAAATTCTAATTTTAAACCCTAAGATACACTGAAATTGACACTGAAAGTCTGAAAGAACTGGGTCGAAGGGAGCTCACGTGGAAAGCTGACCAACTGAACTAATGGTCGAAACAAGAAGACCACCACTCAAGGGAGCAGATGCTGGTTCCGTCTGCTTCTGCAATTCACCATAATGGTATAAAAACAGCAACAAATTAACCTTAAACACTAATAATCAGAAAAACAAAAGCATCAATCAACCACTAAACCCACATATATTACAATGTATCAACAAAATTTGAATGATCTGCTAACAAAATTTGGGAGTAATTGGAACAGGAGAAAGATAAGGAACGGGATGGAACCAAGGTAAGAACTAAAGCTTACAGTCTCTACAATGGAGGAATTGGAACCGAATCAGCAACTTCAATGACATCTCTATTGATGGGAACAGGCGCAACCGCAACGATTCTGACCCCAATTGACGGCAGTGGCAGCGGTGGCGTCTTTGACGGCGATGGCGGCAGGACTTGTCAGCGGCTCGGCAGGAGCGGTGCGACGGAGGTCCCACGTAGCCCCCTGTTCTCTCTCCATGCATTTCTTTTCAGCTCAGACCGACGGCAGATTCGACTCCATCAGCAGCAACAAGGGATCCCGCCGAGGATGACGATGGCGAGCCTTAAGGCGACGGCGGCGACCTCGCGCAGCACAGTGACGGAGCACAGCTTCGACATCCCTCACAAGCGCGCTTTCTCTTTCTCCACTGCGGACTCTCTCTATCCCTCTGTCATCTCTCTCCTCATCCGTGACGGCACAGCCGCAATGACGCGACGGCGCTTGGCTCGGCGGCGACAACGGCGCGCAACGGTGGTAGCGGATCCAGCAGAACCGGCAATCTCCTTCCTTTCTTCCCTCTCCTTCTCCTCAGTTCCCCCTGCTTTCTCGAATCTCTCTCTCTTATCGGTTTCCTTTCTGTCTTCCTGCTTTTCTTTCTTTCTTTCTTTCTTTCTCAATGAATGGGTGAATAGCTGGGGGATTTTGGGGGGGGGGGTGGATGGCGGTGCTGTTAGTATTAGGGAGGTTAGGGTTTAATTTGGGGATAATTGGGTTAATTAGGATTTTTTTTTGGTGACTCATAGATATTTTTTTGTTACTGGATTAATTAGGATTTGGTAATTCTAATCAAATTAGGGTATATTTTTTTAATTTGAAATCTAATTTAACTTCTTGAAATTACTTTAAAAATATTACTTAATTATCAATTTGCTAATTAGATTTTAATCGAGTATCTTAATTTAAAATTAGAGATGATATAATTTATTTTCTTTTTTTATGAAATTAAAATATTAAATTCTAAAATCTCAATTATTTAAACTAAATCATATAAAATTCTTATTCTTTTACAACTACTAAATTTTATAATTTTAAGTATAGAAAATTATTCAATAATAATGAAATTAAGTAAAATTTATATTTTAATTATCAAAATCTGATTTAATTATTTTCAATGAAATAATTTCTAAAAATTTGGCTCATAATAAAATTTTTCAAAATTTCTGGGTCTTACACATTCCATTCAAAATATTTAAGAATATTATTTATCAATTACTAAAATTATAATTTCAATTATACCAAATATCCAATAAAGATTATATAAAAATTCTAATTAATTTAAACTTTAATTATTATAAAAATTACATATAACTCCTAATTATTTTTAAATTTAAAGTATCATAAAGCTTTATTTAATTTCTTTCAGTAAAATAATTTTCTTAAAATAAAACTCTCGACAAATATAATAAATTTAATTATCAAAAAATTTTTAATGCTACAGTTGAGTTATGGTAGGTTTAGGACTAGTAGAGAGAGAAAAAAACCAGAACTCGATATTTTATTCTTAAGGGAGTTTTTCAAAATTTTATTTAAATGGACAAAGATGGCAAACAGCAGAATGAAAAATAATAAAAGTGAGGGATAAAATTAAAATTTTTACTTTTATATTTGTTTTTATTTTTAAGTTTTAATTATTTTTATTTATGTTTAATAATTAATTTTTTAATTTAAAAAATTAATTTTTAATCAACATTTAAAACTTAATTATTAGTAAAATTATATATTAATTTTATAAAAAATATAAAATAATATATATCATTTTCAAAAATAAATCATTTAATCTTTAATTTTTTTATAAAATATAATTAATTAACACAAATAATATTTTAAAAAATAAAATTTTTAAAATAAAATAAAATTATCTTAAAGATTTTAACATTTTAAAATAATTTTTTTTAGTTACGAAAATTCTTGTATTTTGTGACAAACAAATAATTTGTTACAAACAATATTGAATTTTGTGACAAATTAGTTTTTTGTTACAAAATAATTGGAGTTTTTGAAACAAATGGATATTTTGTTACAAAATATTTTAAACTTTTGCAACAACTTCATCTTTTGTTACAAAATATTTTAAAATTTTGTAACAAAACACTGGTTCGTTACAAAAATCAATATAATTTGTAACAAAAAAATCAAATAGTTACAAAATATCAAAGCATTTTGTAACAAATTGTATTGTTGTTACAAAACATTATTATTTTGTAATAATTACTAATTTTTGTTACAAAAAAAAAAATCATTTTTTGTAACAATTTTAAATTTGTTACAAAGTTTTTGTTACAAATGTTTCATTTTCTTGTAGTGTCGTACCTAGTATTTTTCATCCGAGAGGATCATAAAGCTTGCCATTGAAGGAAGCCATGCGTGTTTGGAGAAGAAGACACTAGGAAAGCAGAGATTCAGACGACAGAGCATTTCCTGAACCTCAATCTGTTCCTTATTACTGAATCACAAGTACCATTTATTTCATGTTATTTACTTTTCATAAACAAAAATCATTTTTATCATTAATCTCCTGACTAAGATTTGAAAAATAATCATAGCTTGCTTCAAGCCGACAATCTCCGTGGGATCGACCCTTACTCACGTAAGGTATTACTTGGATGACCCAGTGCACTTGCTGGTTAGTTATGCGGAGTTGTGAAAAGTGTAATCATAATTTCATGCACCAACCACCTCAGCAGGTAAATTTTCAGCCCCAACAGAATTCTAACTGGGAGACAATGATGAATAAGTTTTATGCAGGAAACCAGAGCTTCTATTAGAAACTTGGAGGTGTAAATGGGCCAGTTGAGCAAGCAAATACCTGAGAGGTCCTCAAGTACATTTCTTAGTGATACAGTGGTAAACCCAAGAAAAGATTGCAAGGCTATTTAGTTGAGAAAAGGTAAAGTAGCTGGTTCTGATACCAAGGTCAATGAGGATCTAGTTGAAAAAGAAGCTCCAAAGGAGAAGAAGGAAGAAGTAGAGCACGCGCCTCCAAAGCGTGCAGACAACCCATTCCCAGACTCTCTTGACACCTATCCTACATTGTCCAAGGCTCCTGAGTACAAGCCAAAAATGCCTTACCCTCAAAGGCTTCAAAAGGCTTCCAAAGACAAGTAATTTTCTAGAATTTTAGAAGTCCTCAAGAAGCTGCAGATCAACATTCCTTATGTAGAGGCTCTTGAGCAAATACCTCTCTTTGCTAAATTTATGAAAGAATTGTTGACCAACAAGAGGAATTGGAAGGAACAAGAAACAGTGGTGTTAACCAAGGAATATAGTGCTATTATTCAACGTAACCTTCCTGAGAAGATGCAAGATCCAGGGAGCTTTGTAATTCCTTGCACCATTGGAGATGTCACCATTCAGAGAGCTTTATGTGATCTTGGAGCTAGCATCAATCTCATGCCACTTTCAGTGATGAAAAAGCTCAAAATTGAGGAGGTAAAATCCACTCGTGTTTCTCTTCAACTTGCTGATCTTTCCATTAAATTTCTTGTGGGTGTTGTTGAGGATTTACTTGTGAAAGTAGGACCATTTATTTTTCCTGCTGATTTTGTTATATTAGACATGGAAGAGGATGCAAAATCCTCTATCATTCTTGGTAGACCCTTTTTAGCTACAGGTAGAGCTTTGATTGATGTGCAAAAGGGTGAATTAACCCTGAGGATCAATGAAGAGCAGGCGGTCCTTAATGTATTTGAAGCTCTCAAACACCCTAATAATTCTGAAGAATGTATGAGAGTTGATGTTGTTGAACCACTAGTTCAAGAGGTACTGGAAACTGAGGTACTTGATGATATTCTGGATCCTATTTCTGAGTATGAGCTAGTTGAAATTGATGATTCACCACCCCAGAAGGAGCTAAAGCATACGCCTATAGTAGAGAAGAAAGTCCCCAAGCTTGAGCTCAAACCTTTGCCTCCTTCTCTGAAATATGTATTCTTGGGTGAAAATGATTTATATCCAGTGTTCATTAGCTCTTCCTTGAAGCCTGGAGAGGAAGAGGCGCTTATTGCAGTACTCAGGAGCGATAAAACAACTCTTGGGTGGACCATTGGTGACTTAAAGGGGATTAGTCCAACCAAGTTTTTGCACAAGATTCTTCTTGAAGATGATGCTAAACCGGTTATACAACCACAAAGGAGACACAATCCAACTATGAAAGAGGTGGTCCAAAAAGAGGTAATGAAACTATGGGAAGCAGGCATTATTTACCCTATTTCTGACAGCCCTTGAGTAAGTCCTGTGCAGGTAGTTCCCAAGAAAGGAGGGATGATAGTGATCAAGAATGAAAAGAATGAGCTTATTCCTACAAGAACAGTCACAGGATGGAGAATGTGCATAGACTACAGGAGGCTCAACACTATTACAAGGAAGGATCACTTCCCCTTACCTTTCATTGATCAGATGCTTGAGAGGTTAGCTGGCCATGCTTTTTATTGTTTTCTAGATGGATATTCTGGATATAATCAAATTGCAGTGGACCCTCAAGATTAGGAGAAGACAACATTCACAAGCCCTTTTGGAGTATTTGCTTATAGGAGAATGCCATTTGGACTTTGTAATGCTCTAGCAACTTTTCAGAGGTGTATGCTTTCTATTTTTTCTGATATGGTTGAAAAGTTCATTGAGGTATTTATGGATGATTTTTCTGTCTTTGGTAATTCTTTTGAATCCTGCCTTAAGCATTTGTCTTTGGTCTTGAAACGGTGTCAAGAATCAAACCTTGTTTTAAATTGGGAAAAATGTCATTTTATGGTTACAGAAGGTATTGTTCTTGGACACCGAATTTCAAGTAAAGGGATTGAGGTTGATAGAGCAAAGGTGGAGGTAATTGAAAAATTACCACCACCAGCTAATGTTAAGGTATTCAGGAGTTTCTTGGATCATGCAGGATTTTATAGAAGATTTATAAAGAATATTTCAAAAATTGCTAAACCATTGAGCAATCTATTAGTTGCTGATGTCCCTTTTGTATTTGATGCTGAATGTCTGCATGCTTTTGAAACTTTGAAAGCAAACCTTACCTCTGCTCCCATTATAGCTCCCCCTGACTGGGATTTACCATTTGAATTGATGTGTGATGCTAGTAATTTTGCTACAGGAGCTGTTTTAGGACCGAGGCATGGCAAGCTTGTACATGTCATTTACTATGCTAGCTGTGTGTTAAATGATGCTCAAAAGAATTACACAACTACAGAGAAAGAATTATTAGCTATTGTGTATGCTGTTGATAAGTTTAGGTCCTATTTAATTGGTTCTAAGGTTATTGTTTATACTGATCATGCTGCTTTGAAGTACCTTCTAACCAAATAGGATTCTAAATCAAGATTAATCAGATGGGTGTTATTCCTTCAGGAGTTTGATATTGAGATAAAGGACAGGAAATGGTCAGAAAATCAAGTAGCTGACCACCTTTCCAGAATTGAACCTGAGAAAGGAGTGCAACCACCCACAGATGTGACTGAGACATTTCCAAATGTGCAACTGTTCCTCATTCAGCAGGCTCCATGGTTTGCAGACATTGCAAATTACAAGGCCATGAATTTTATTCCCAATGAGTACAGTAGACAATAGGTGAAGAAGCTACTGACTGATGCTAAATACTATATTTGGGAGGAGCCATACCTTTTTAGAATATGCTTAGATGGTATAATCCGGAGATGTGTCCCAGATGAGGAAACACAATAGATTCTTTAGCACTGTCATGGCTCTAATTTTGGAGGCCACTTTGGTGGTGAAAGGACAGCTACAAAAGTCCTTCAGAGTAGTTTTTACTGGCCAACTCTCTTCTGGGATTCAAGAGTATTTGTGAAGAACTGTGACAGGTGTGAAAGAGCTAAGAATCTCCCTGCCAATCATAAGATACCACAACAGGGGTCTTGAGGTAGAGTTATTTGATGTGTGGGGTATTGATTTCATGGGACCTTTTCCACCCTCATATTCCAACAACTATATCCTAGTGGCAATTGATTATGTGTCCAAGTGGGTGGAAGTTGTGGCTCTGCCCACCAATGATGCCAAAGTGGTGATGAGCTTCCTTCAGAGATATATTTTTAGCCGGTATGGTGTCCCAAGGACACTCATTTGTGATGGTGGAAGTCACTTCTGCAACAGACAGTTGGACTCACTTCTGCAGATGAGTGGACAGGTTAGGTTTCCAACAGGGAACTCAAGCGAATTCTAGAGAAGACCGTCGGTGTCTCAAGAAAGGACTGGTCTAGGAAGCTTGATGATGCTCTCTAAGCATACCGCACAGCTTACAAGACTCCTATTGGCATGTCTCATTATCAGTTGGTCTATGATAAAGCTTGTCACTTACCAGTTGAGCTGGAGCATAAAGCTTACTGGACAATCAAGTATCTGAACCTTGATGCTCAGGCTGCAGGAATTAAGAGGATGCTTCAGTTGAACGAGCTTGATGAATTCAGATATTCAGCTTATGAGAATGCCAAGCTCTACAAGGAAAGAACCAAGATATGGCATGACAAGAAGATTGCCATCATAGTCTTTGAGCCAGGTCAGAGGGTACTTCTGTTCAATTCAAGGCTTAAACTCTTTCCTGGGAAGCTGAAATCCCAGTGGTCAGGACCATTTTTGGTTACTCAATGTTTTTGTATCCTTTAGTTTGATTTCTATTGGTTTGATTTCGTATTTATTTGGTTTTAGTTGAATTTTTACTGTTTCTCTTTTGTTTTATATATGTTTTGATCATGCAGAATTATTGAAACAGAAACAGATTCTGATGCCAAGGCATCTTAGGCTAGTTTCACTAGCATTTTTCATTAGTTTTCATTAGGTTTCATGCATTTCTTGAGCAATAAGTAAGTATTTGGATGGAAGTCTCATGCACACCTTGATTCATTCAAACATGGTTAAATTGATGCATTTTCATGAGATTTATACTATATTTACTTGTGTGTTAAGAGTAATGCAAACTCTTGTGAATCTAGCAAAGCTTTGATGCATGTGTTTGGTTGATGATAGGTGAAGAGAAGCAAAGAAGAAACAGAGAAAGAAGTAGAGGAAGAGGAAGTAACATTGGTAGCCAAGTTGGCTCACCAACGTTACCTCAAATGTTGGAGGAAAAGAGGTAGTATGCAACATTGGTGGCCAAAGTTGGCTCACCAATGTTGCTGGCAAAGTTCTTATGAATTTGATGCTAATGTTGGAGGGAATGTTGGCTCACCGACGTTACCTCCAACATTTTCGATACAGATTGCTTTCTGGAGTTGGAAAAATTGGCTGCGATGCGTACGCGTGGGCGACGCGCACGCGTGAACTGTGGAATTTTGATACTCCATGCATATGCATGGGTGACGCGCACGCGTGACAAAGCCAACGTTGGAGGGAACGTTGCCAAACCAACGTTACCTCAAAGGCTTGCGATAAAGAGTTCAATTCTGGAGTTGGAGAAATTAGCATCGACGCGCACGCGTGGGTGACGCGCATGCGTGAGTGAGCCAACGTTAGAGGGAACGTTGCCAAACCAACACCGAGCCCAACATTTGCGATAATTTTTCAAATCTGGAGTTGGGAAATTTGTAGTGATGCGTACGCGTCGATGACGCGTACGCGTAGACGTGCATTTTTGTTCCAACCTCGCGCATGCATAGGTGACGCGTACGCGTGACCAGGTGAACGTTGGTGGATCAATGTTGAGTCAAACGTTGAAGGCAAAACTCAATTCCTTTTTCACATAATGTCTGATTCAACGTTTTTCCACAAACGTTGATCACATACGTTGACACCAGCTTTAATGCAACTATGCACCCATGTAGATCAAGAACGTTAGCTGTTAAACATCCCTCTCAAACATCACTCAAGAGACTTTAGCCTGCTTCAACAAGGGGAAAAACCCAATCCAAAGACTTGAAGACTGAATGAAGAAATTGTATAAATAGCTTAGAGTTTAAGTTA
Organism: Arachis hypogaea; assembly: GCF_003086295.3. Taxonomy (NCBI): domain Eukaryota; kingdom Viridiplantae; phylum Streptophyta; class Magnoliopsida; order Fabales; family Fabaceae; genus Arachis; species Arachis hypogaea. Next base: position 47,245,625 of record NC_092051.1, read on the forward strand.
GAAAGTACGCTGGGGAGGATTGTAACTTTCTGCAGAATTTACTTTCTCTGCAAATTTTAGTTTACTTTTGCCATGTACTCTTTAATTTCATTTTCCATTCCCAGAGCTATGAACAACTAAACCCCTCTTCATTGGGTTAGGGAGCTCTGTTGTAATTCAATGGATCAATAACAATTTTCATTCTTCTTCCTTTGTCTTTTCTCTTGATTTTGCTAGAAAGCTTTCAATCTTTATTCAATTGAACAATTGTCTTGATAGAGAAATTGTTCATAATTGGATTTCCTCTGAACCTTGAGAGAGGAATGAGGAAATCATGCTAGAAATGCTTTCTCACATCAGATTAGGTTGGAGGTTGGATGGATATAGTGACATGTAATCCTACCAATACTTTGATCTATGAAAGTGTGTGGTATAATAAGTGACAAAACTTCATCTCTTCCCATGAGAAATTAAATCAAGACATTGGGCAATTGTTCAAGCTTAGAGAGATTGGTGAGCCAAGACATTGGGATCCAATCACCTAAGATTGCGAAGAAAATCAATGAATGCATTGATTGAGGAAGAAATGAGAATAATTTGATCCGAAGAATGCAATATCTCCTAAACCCAATGAATTCCCCACTTCTGATCTTTTCCCTTTCTTGATTTCCTGCTGTTTACATTTATGCTGAATCATTCCTAATCTCTTTTAAGTTTCTGCAATTTAATTTCCTGCTCTTTACATTCTGTAATTTAAATTCAGTCATTTACATTCCTTGCTCTTTAAGTTTCCCGTAAATTTAAATTCTGCAATCCTCAATTTAATTCTGTTTAGTTCAACTAGAACACTCCTCCAATTAAAGTTTCTCAACCAATCAATCCCTATGGGATTCGACCTCACTCTATTGTGAGTTTTTACTTGACGACAATCCGGTATACTTGCCGGTGGAAATTTATTGAGAGACAGATTTTCGTGCATCAAGTTCCTGTCTATAGAGCTACGGACGTCAGGAGAGGAGTATATTGATTCAGAAGAGTTGACGCCTAACTTGAATATTTTAAGTTAGGTGCCACATATGATGCGCAGAGGAGAATTCTGTTCTAGAAGATCTGCGCCTAACTTGAGACTTTTCAAGTTAGGCACCACATACTACGCATCAAGGACCATTTCATCTGGGAGGATTTACGCCTAACTTGAGGATTTTCAAGTTAAGCGCTAGGTATGGTGACTCCAAGCAAGTTAGGTGCAAGGAGGAGCAAGTTAGGCACAGAGGCTTCTTGTACTCTCGGGAGGGTTCAAGTAAGGCGCAGCAAGGAAGGGCGTGCCATCAAGTTAGGCGCAAGGCCTTGATCATTGATTTAAGTTAGGTGTAGAATCAAGGGAATTAGGCGCCAAGCAAGGGCCTTCACTTCAAGTAAGGCACACTCTTGATTCAAGTTAGGCAAAGAGTCTACCCCTTGCTCTCAAGTTAGGCGCAACAATTCTTCAAGTTGGGTGCCCCTTTGGTGAAAGCATTCAAGTAAGGCACTGAGTGTAGCTTCCTGCCTCAAGTTAGGCACAAGGCAAACTCAAGTTAGGTGCAGGATACGCGCCCCAAAGCAAGTTAGGCGTGCGGTCCCCACTCCAACACTTGCCCATCAAATCCTGCCCAAATCCTACCAAATCCGGTCAAAACCCCCCCCCCAATCAATCCCAGATCCTTGTCCCTTTAAAGCCCTCGCCCGTGACAGCCCCACCTCTCCCAAGAAGCCCTCGTGAGTCACCTCTACCCAAGATACACCCGTGACCAATCCCTCCACCCAACCTCTCCCAAACCTTCTATATAAGCCACCCTCTTCCCCTCTTCAAATCACAACACAACTACACTTCCTCCCCTCTTTCTAAACTCAGCACAAACACACTCACTCCCCTATCCCTCGCTCTTTAAACCCCAACCATGCCCCTACCTCCTATGAAGACCACCCAACCCTCCTTCTAACCCCTCTCCACACCACCATACACTCCACTCTTCGTCCCTCTTCTCTCCTCCGCTGTTCAATCCCCCCTTCTTTTCTTCTCCTCCCTTCTCTATTTTAATTTAGTTCCAAAAAAAAAATAAAATGAAAAAATAATACTTTTAGCATTGATTATTTTTATTCTCTTCTGTTTTATATTTTTGTTTTAATTTCTGTTTTTCCTTCTTCCTCCCCTTGTATTTATTTAATTTACTCGGGGACGAGCAAAAATTTTAAGTTTGGTGTTGTCGCTTTGCTGTCTTTTTTTTCTATATTCTCTGTTTTTTGTAATGGCACCCAAGACTAGCACACCTTCAAAGAAAAGGAAAGGAAAGGAAAAGAACCAGCCACCAGTTCTGATGATACACACAAATTCAGATCCAAGCTTCATGAGGAACATTTTTTTGAGAATACTATAAAATGGACTGTGATTCCTGAAGTGAGATTTGCACTAAAACCAGATGACTATTCAAAAATCCAGTTTCAAATTGACAACAGAGGGTAGAATTTTTTGTGCAACCCGCACACGGTGGTTGGGCAATTAATGGTCCAAGAGTTTTATGAAAACCTCTGGGTCTCATACAAGGACGTCGAGGGAGTCAATGAGAAGAATTATGAGAGCTATATAAGAGGCAAGGTCATTGACTTCAGCCCAGGAAGCGTCAGACGAGCCCTCCACCTGTTGTATCCATCTGAGCTAGCTCCCAGTTACAGTAGGAGAATAGATAATGACTGGGAGTTGGATCTGGTTATTGAAGAATTATGCGTTCCGAATTCTCATTGGAAGCTAAGTGCTGAGGGAAAGCTGAACCACTTGAAGAGCACTAACCTAGTCCCTTTAGCTAGAGGATGGTTGGACTTCATCCGGCGGTCCATCATGCCTACTAGCAATCGGTCCGAATGCACTGTGGACCGGGCTATCATGATTTACAGCATCATGAAGGGAGAAGTGGTGGAGGTGGAGAATATTATTCCAGACCAGATATACGAGATTGCCTCCAGCCCCTACAAGAATGCTAGGCTCAGATTTCCGCATCTGATTTACCGCCTGTGTGAAGCAGCAAGGGTAAAGGTGGAGAATGATTCCCCCATTCATGTTGAGAGACCAATCACAAAAAAGAAAATAGAGACTCACTGGGAACAGCGCAGGGTCCACAAAGAATAGCAAGTTCAGGAGGAAGCTCAGCAGGATCAGCCACCACTGCCTCAGGGACAGTACTTCCCACCTCAGGAGTACTGGCAGCAGCTCACCTCCTCCATTGAGCAGATGAGGATCACTAACGACAGCCGCTGTCAGCAATACACTACATCTGTAGAGGACATGAAAGCCACACAGAACAGCCATTGGGAGCATCTCTATACCACCCTTGATGAGATGAGGGCTGATCAGAACCTTTAGAGGCAGGAGATCTCTCAGCTGAGACAGGATTACAGCCGCCTGAGGGGATCATACAGAGCACAGCCTGAGGAGAGAGATCCGTACCATAGAAATTAAGGTGGTCTAGTTCCTTTCATTTTTTATAGTAGTGCCATTACTTTGATATGTTCATGTTTTCTGCTATTTTGTTTTAGTCATTACATGATCAGTTGTTATTTCAATTTCTAGGTTCTGGTTTAATTTATTTTTCTTTTATTTTGATATTTAATTTTTATTCTGAAAGATGTCTTGTGTATTGTTCACTGAGCTTGAAATCAAAAGAAAAGAAAGAAGAAAAAAGATGCAATGCATGAGTTAAAGAGTTTATAATAAAAAGTAGTCTCATTTAATCAAATGTGGTGGTGTTCTCTGTGATTCTGAATGCATGACATGAACTGTGCATATTTGAATTTGAATCAAGAAATGTTGATGTATAAGGACAAGGAATTTAGAGAACCATTATGAATTTTCTGAAATTAGTGAAAGTTGATCCTTAAAGCAAAAGAAACAGCAAAGGAAGAATAAAAAGCAAGGTCCAAGGCTTTGAGCATCAATGACTAGGGAGGTCAGACATGATTAAAAGATCAAAGAGTTGTTTCCCTATTCATATGCTTGTGGTGTTCTTGTGTCAAGATATCCTTGAGATAGAACATTTAGAGTCGAGATTAAATGCATTTAGCAGAGTATGCCAAAGTCTTTGAGAACTACTGTATGGGGGTAGCTGATAGAAAAATCAAAACTTCAAGAGAGTTTCCCAGTTAAGTGCTTGTGGTGTTCTTGTGTCAATTAACCCTTGAGATAGAGCATTTAAAGTCACAGCTAGGCTCAAGGTATAAAGCACCAGTTAATTGAGAATTTAAGGATATCTGCTGTGTTCAAGGATTAAACTTAAATATAAAGATCAGAGAATTCATAATATGATTGATGCATGAGCATCTTTCCTATCTTTTCCTAGTGAATTTGCATTTAATTTGTTGAGTTTAATCAAGAATTAATTATCTTTTAGCCACTATGGATGCTACTTTGAGTCTTGTGCAATTCTGTTTATTTTAGGTAGCATTCGGCTGGATTTGATGGAGTTTCTGCAGAACAAGAATTAAAGGAGATGACCAGCGAGGAGCGACGCGTGCGCGTACCTGACACGTGCGCGTGATCTGGAGGTTTGCACAGCGACGCATGCGCATACCTGACGCGTACGTGTGACACGCGAAGAAGACCATCGACGCGTACGCGTGACATGCGCCACGTGCAGAAAATGCTGGGGGCGATTTCTGGGTTGTTTTTTACCCAGTTTTGGCCCAGAAAACACAGATTAGAGGCTGAAGAATGGAGGAATCAGGGAAACACTTCTCATTATTTCCCAAGTTAGGCATGGATCCTACGAAGCAAGTGGTCCCCATCCATTAATTGAAGACTTGCTGATTGCTATAATTAATTCTGATTTAAATTTTAATTTGAGGAAAAGATATTAATTAGTTTTAAAAATTAGATTTTAAATTAATTAGGATTAGATATAAAAGAATAAAAGAAACTTCTCTTCAGAGGATTATTCCACCTCAGCCCAATTTACAGTTTACCAGAATCCTTATTTTCTCTCTGAACCATGAGCAACTAAACCTCCATTGTTAAGGTTAGGAGCTCTTTCTATTTGTATGGATTAATTCTATTATTTTTCTATTTTAATTCATGTATTGATTTATAATTTAAGAATTGTTTTCATTCTTTATCTTATGAAATTAGGTGGAACAGAAGTATGACCCTCTTTCTAATTGAGTTCTTGTATAACTTGGAAAAGCTCTTTACTTGAACAACAGCTTGAAAACAATTTCTCCTAAATTCTAATTATTTGGACTTAACAGATTACGTGACATATAATCCTCTTATATTTGGATAATTAGGATTTTTGTGGCATAATAACTAGAATTAAACTTCACCCCCTAATTGGAATTAATTGACCAAGGAATTGGCGGTTAATGAAAGTTAAAGGAGACTAGAAATGTCTAAGGAATTAGGGTCTAGTCACATATAGTTGCCATAAATTAAATCTTGCATGATTAAAATAAATTAATAAGAAAAATCAATCCGGAAAATAGATAACTCTGAAGCCTTAACTGCCTTTTCCATATTTTATTCCCAACTTATTTACTTGCCTGTCTTTGAACTCTGAATTTACTGTTTAATGCTTTTGAACTCTCAACCATTGTTGCTTAGTCCTTCAATCCTCGTGGGATCGACCCTCACTCACCTGAGGTATTACTTGGTACGACCTGGTGCACTTGCCGGTTAGTTTGTGGGTTATAAATTCTGCACCAAGTTTTTGGCGCCGTTGCCGGGGATTGTTAGTGATTAACAACTATCAGTTGTTTGATTGCTTAGATTAGGCGTTTTAGTTTTAATTTTATTTAAATTTTGCTTTAGTATTTTCGAAAAAAGAAAAAAAATATAGCACTAATATTTTTCTTAATTTCTGAAATTAAGTTTGGTGTTTCCTAGTTAGTCTTATTTTAATTTTTCTTATTTAATTTGCCTAATAATTTCGAAAATTTTTAGTCTTAATTTTACTAGTAATTCTCAAATTTTAGTATTTGTTTGTTTTATTCAATATTTTTATCTCTTTATTCAGGTTACCTCACTAGGAATTCTCTGCACTCTGACGTAGTTTCTTGTCTTCTGTTTGTTTATGTGCAGGAACACAGACAAAGAACATCTCTTCGACTTTGATCCTGAACCTGAAAGAACTTTTAGGCGGCGTTTGCAACAAGCAAGACTTTACAAGACTGCAGAATCCACTATGGATCCTAATGATGCTACTGATGAGATAACTTTTGCGTGGTCTAGAAATTTGCGGATAAATCCTCGTTGCAAGTATAGTTTCTAAACCTTCAAAAGCCCTTTCATACAAACGTTTTGGTTGTCACAAGTAACAAACCCCTTTGAAATTGATAACCGAGTATTCAAACCTCGGGTCGTCTTCTCAAGGAATTGTAGGGAGGTATGTTCTTATTATTGGTTATGAGTTTCTAAATTGGGGTTTTGGAAGTAAGGTGGGAATATGTTATATGATAAGTAAAATAAAATAATAATAATAAAATCTCTTGGCAAGGTATAAGAATTGGAATTCCTATCCTAGTTATCCTTATCAGGTGTGAAGAAGATTGGGTTTTAATCCCACTTGGTCATCCTTTATTAAACAAAGGAAGGTTAAGTGGACTGATCAGCTTGATTCTCAAGTCCTAGTTAACTCCTGTGGAGAGACTAGTGTTAGAGCAACCCTAGCTCAAGCAAAATCTGCCAATTTCAACCACTTGCTAAGTTTGATAACTCAAGTATTACCAATCACTTGACCAAAGCCAAAAGGGAGAAAAATATCTAAATTAAATTGAAAGCAATCTTAAACAGAGCAAAGCAATCTTAAATCTGAATTACCTCAAATAACATTAATTAAGAAAATTATATGTAACATGGAAGAGTTCATAAATTAAATAAAAAATAAATAAAAATAAAGAACCTGGGATTGAGAGTCACTCCTAAAACTAAGAGAAATCCTAAATCCTAATCCTAAGAGAGAGGAGAGAACTTCTCTCTCTCTAAAAACTACATCTACTCCTAAAATTGTGAATGTAAAAGCCTCCTCATGAATGGATGTATTTCCCCACTTTATAGCCTCTAATCTGTGTTTTCTGGGCCGCAAACTGGGTCAAAAACAGTCCAGAATTCGCTGGTTTCGAATTTTGCCACGCTGGATTTCTGTCACTGCAACGCGGCCGCATAGATCACGCATTCGCGCCACCTAGCGTCAGGGGAACTATAGCATATTAAATATCAAATCGAAGCTCCATACGTTAGCTTTCCAACGCAACTGGAACCACGTCGTTTGGACTTCTGTAGCTAAAGTTATAGCCGTTTGAGTGCAGAGAGGTCAGGCTAGACAGCTTAGCAATTTCTCCAACTTCTTGCATTCCTTCCACTTTTGCATGCTTTCTTCCCATCCTCCAAGCCATTCCTGCCTTATAATATCTGAAAACACTTAACACACATATCAAGGCATCTAATGGTAATAAGAGAGGATTAATAATAAGCAAATATAAGATCAAAGAAGCATGTTTTCAATCAAAGCACATAATTAGGAAGGCAAATGTAAAACCATGCAAATAATATGAATAAGTGGGTAAAGAGTTGATGAAATCCACTCAATTGAGCACAAGATAAACCATAAAATAGTGGTTTATCAGCTGCTAATGCCAATGTGGAAAATTTGAATGGGAATGAGCAACAAAAGAGAGTGCTTGGCTCTTATTCTGCTCCTACTGCAGATCTTTATGGAAAAAGCATTGTGGTGCCTCCTATAGCTGCAAACAACTTTGAGTTGAAGCCACAATTGATCACCCTGGTGCAACAAAACTGCCAGTATCACGGTCTTCCCCATGAAGACCCAAATCAATTTATTTTTAATTTTCTGCAGATTTGTGTACTGTGAAGACAAATGGAGTGAACCCAGAGGTGTACAAACTCATGCTCTTCCCGTTTGCTCTGAGGGATGGAGCAAAGCTATGGCTAGATTCCCAACCCAAGGAGAGTCTGGATACTTGGGACAAGGTTGTTACTGAGTTTCTTACTAAATTTTTGCCACCAAAAAAGCTGACTAAGCTCAGGGTGGAGGTTCAGACCTTCAGGCAAAAGAATAGTGAAACTCTTGATGGAGTTTCCACAGAAAAAGAGAAGAAGGCAAATGATGCTGTCAACCCTGATCTCTCTGCACTCAAACCTGAATATCTCGAGCTACAGGGGTCCAATGGACGTGATTCTAGTGGCGTTGGAAAGCTAACTTCCAGAGCCTTCCAACGATGGATAATAGTCTATGCTTTTTCTCCACCAAGTCAGCAAGGGTGGCACCTAACTTGAGAATTCTCAAGTTAGGCGCCAAGATCAACTAAAGGCATCAATCCAAAGCAGCCAAGGTGGCGCCTAACTTGAGAAATCTCAAGTTAGGCACCAGGATGAAAGAAAAGCGTCCAAGGAGTTCTGCCTAGGCTACGCGTAACTTGAGAATCTCAAGTTTGGCGCAATGCATAACAATAACACGCAAGTAATGCCCCTTTCACTCAAGTTAGGTGCAAGTTATCTTCAAGTAAGGCACAAGAACAACAAAAACACGCAACATTAGCCTTGACTCTTCAAGTAAGGTGGATGGCTTCACAAGTTAGGCGCCAACACCATTCACCAAGTGAAGTAAGGCGCACTCCCATCTCAAGTAAGGCGCACCTCCTCTTCAGTTCAAGTTAGGCGCCTTGTGTGGTGAACAGCATGAAGTTAGGCGCAGCCTAGTCTCAAGTTAGGCGTGAATTATTGATGAATCAAGTGGTCCCCACACCAATGCACAAACCACATGAGATCTTTCATTTATTCTAATTAAAACTTTAATTTTTATTTTAAAATAGGAAAAGATATTATTTAGTTTTAGATATTATAATTTACATTAATCAGGATTAGATATAAAATGGAAAAGAATCATTCCTTCGGGCTCTTCTCTCCTCTTCTACCTCATTCCGCAATTTACAGTTTTTCAAAATCTTAGTTTTCTCTCTGAATCATGAGCAATTAAACCTCCACTGTTAAGGTTAGGAGCTCTGTCTATTGTATGGATTGATACTATTATTTTTTTATTTTAATTCATGTACTGATTTCTATTTTAAGAATTATTTTCGTTCTTTATCTTTTGAATTTGGGTGGAACGGAAGTATGACCCTTGTTCTAATTGAGTTCTTGTATAACTTGGAAAAGCTCTTTACTTGAATAATAGCTTGAAAACAATTTCTCTTAAACTTCTAATTATTTGGACTTAACAGGATACGTGACATATAATCCTCTTATATTTGGGTAATTAGAGTTTCTGTGGCGTATAAACTAGAATTGAACTTCACCCTGTAATTGGAATTAAGTGACCAAGGAATTGGCGGTTGATGAAGGTTAGAGGAGACTAAAAAGGTCTAAGAAATTAGGGTTTAGTCACCTATAGTTTGCCATGAATTAAATCTTACATGATTAAAATAGTTAGTAAGAAAAGTCAATCTCGAAGATAGATATCTCTGAAGCCTTAACTGTTTTCTCATATATATTTCACAATCTGTTTACTACTTTTCTGATTCTCTGAATTACTAATGGATGCAATTGAACTCTCAACACTCTTTTCTATTTGTCTAACTAAGTAAATCACATAACCATTGTTGTTTTATCCATCAATCCTTGTGGGATCGACCCTCACTCACCTGAGGTATTACTTGGTACGACCCGGTGCACTTTCCAGTTAGTTTGTGGGTTATAAATTCCACACCAGCAGGTACATCAATGCTTCTGCCATAAAAGTCAGAGGTAGGCATGGTGAAGTCACCAAGAACCTTTCTGGGCTCCTCTTGTGGTTCGGCCATGTCTCTCTATTCTTGTTCAAAACTTTCTAAAAGGTCTCCTCCGGAGTGTTGTGCTCTAGATAGTTGTAGGCGCCTCCTCAGAGTCTTCTCAGGTTCAGGATCAGGAGTCAAGAGGGGTTCTTTATCCTTGTTCCTGGTCATAAACAAGAAGAAAAGAAAAGAAGAAAAAAGAAGAAAACTTTCTATACCAATAGGCAAGAAGCTCCTCCTTAGAGTGAGATGTGAAGAAAGAAATAAAAGAGAAGATAGTAGAAAAGAGAGAAGTATACTTTGAAAATATGGGATAGCAGTAAATAAAAGAAGATAGAAGATGAGAAGGAAGAATACAGAGGGGGAAGAAGAAGAATGATATGAGTAGAGATGAGAAGAGAAGATGTATAAATAGAAAAAGTAAATAAGAATTAAAATATTTTTGTTTTTATTTTATTTATTTAATTAATTAATTTTCAAAAATTAAGTTAATTAATTTAAAAAGACTTTAAAATTTAAATATTAAATTTTCGAAAATAGAAGAGAGAGAAGAGGAAGAAGTTTTCGAAAATTAAGAGATATGAGAGTTAGTTAGGTAGTTTTGAAAAAGAAGAGAGAGAAGAAGAGAGATAATTTTCAAAAATTAAGGAAGAGAGGAGTTAGTTAGGTAGTTTTTAAATAGAAGAGAGAGAAGATAAGATATTAATTAAGAAAAGATTTGAATTTTAAAATAAGCTAGAAGAAAAGATAAGAAAAGATATTAAATTAAAATTTGATATTAGAAAATGATAAGATAAGAAATTAAAAAGATTTGAAATTGATTATAAAACGGTAAGATTTTGAAATTTGATTTTGAAAAAGATATGATTTTAAAATTTGAAATTTGAAAAAGATAAGATAAGATTTTTAAATTTTGAAAAAGATAAGATTTTTGAAAAAAATATGATTTTTATTTTTTAAAAAGATTTGAATTTTGAAAACATGACAACTAAGATAAGATAAGATAAAATTTTAAAATCAAAATCTGAAGTTTTATTAAGATTTTTGAAAATTATGTTAAAATTAAGTTAGGAAAGATATTTTTTTTATTTTTGAATTTAATGGTGAAAGAAAAAAATACACAAAAGACACAAGACTTAAAATTTTTAGATCTATCACCCTTGATTTTCGAAAATTTTGGAGGGAAACACAAAAGGACACCAAACTTAAAATTTTTTTCAAAACACAAAAGACTCAAGAACACTTTGAAGACTAACAAGAACACAAATAACAAAATTCAAAGACTCAAAGAATACAAGAACATGTAAAGAACACCAAACTTAAAATTTTTAGAAAACCAAATATAAATTTTCGAAAATCAAAAGAAAAATAACAAGAAGAGACCAAACTTAAAAACTTGACACAAGAATTAAACATATAAAATATTTTTAAAAATTTTTAGAAAGCAAGACTCAAAAAACACGAAAATTTAACCAAGAACAAAATAAAAAGACTCAAACACCAAACTTAAAATTTGAAACAGGACTCAAACAAAAAGATACTAATTTTAATAGATTTTTAGAAGAAGATCTCAGAATTATTGGACTGGAAAGTAGGAACATGCAAGACTCACTACCAAGAAATTAAACAAAGAAAAGAAAAATATTTTCTTAAAAGAATTTTTATATTTTTCAAAAAAATTAAGAAGAAAATAAAAATTAAAAGACTCAAACAAAATCAAAGATCAAACAAAGGAAAGAAAAATATTTTTGAAAAGGTTTTAATTTTTTTTAAAAAAATTAAGAAAAAAGAAAAGAAAAATTAAAAGACTCAAATAAAATAAAATAAATTACCTGATCTAGGGAGTAAGACAATCCATCAGTTTGTCCAAACTCAACAATCCCCGGCAACGGTGCCAAAAACTTGGTAGCACGAATCCCCACACCTTCGTACTGTTATACCAGCAACTGCACTGGGTCGTCCAAGTAATAGCTGAGCGAGTCAGGGTTGATCCCACGGAGATTGTGGTTTGAAGCAAGCTATGGTTATCTTGCAGGTCTTAGTCAGGCAGATCAAAAGGTTTATTTGTTGTGAAAGAAATACCGAATTGTAATGAATGATAGGAATAGGGTTAAGGATTGGAGTTGCTTTGTCTTTCTGAATTAACTCTAGTACTACTGTCTTCTTTGCTTGTGAATGATCTTCTTCTATGGCGGGCTGTATGTGATCAACACCATGGGCCGTGGTCATTGATCTCCTCTGCTACAGGTTGAACGCCATTGGCCGTGGTCATCCAATCTGACGAAGGGTGAAGCGCATAGTAGTCCATTCTCTTGACGATCCTACTCAAAACGCCACAGACAAGGTCGAATCTTTCGGATCAAAGGATAATGCTTCTTAGGATTCTAGCCTATACCACGGACACCCTAATCTCCCCAAAAATCGGCTGAACTAGTGTCTCGAGAAGTCCCAAACGAAGTCGTGGATTAGCTATTCGCTCGTACTTTCCAGCCACGTATTCACACAAACCCAAGTAGACGCAGGTGTTTGTCAGGCACGTTCATCTTAATGTGATGAACAGAGCTAATTGGTTAGATCATCCTTTTCACCATGATGAAGATCGGATTATACATCTTAGAGATAGATCAAACACGGATCGAAGAAGAAACAGTAATACTTTTATTAATTCATAGGACTCAGCAGGGCTCCTCCCCTCAACCTAGGAGGTTTAGAAACTCATACTAAAGTAAAAATACAATGTAAAACAAAAATAAAGCTGAATGGTAGTATGTTGTTCAAATGATTATGTAAAATACACTTTAAATACTAAACAGATGACTAGTAAGGGTAAAACAGTCTATTTAGTACAAAAATCCACTTCTAGGGAGCACTTGGTGAGTGTTTGGGCTGAGCTTTGATTAGATCCACGTGCTATAAGGTCTCTTGGGCATGGAACACCAGCTAGGGGGTCCTCTTTGGGCGTTTGTACATTGGTCTCTGCTATTTGGGCGCTGGACGCCTGGAAAGGGCATGAAGCTGGTGTTGGATGCCATTTTTAGGCCTTCTAATCTGAAGAAAAGTATAAACTATTATATATGGCTGGAAAGCTCTAGAAGTCAACTTTCCATAGTCATTAAAAGCGCTCTATTTGGACTCTTTTAGCTCCAGAAAAGCTCTTCCGAGTGCAGACAGGTCAGATTTGGACAGCATCTACAATGCTTTCTCTGTCTCTGAATCAGATTTCTGCTCCGGCTCCTCAATTTCAGCCAGAAAATACCTGAAATTGTACAAAAATACAAAAACTCATAGTAGAATCCAAAAATGTGAATTTAACACTAAAACCTATAAAAACTTAATAAAAACTAAATAAAAACTACTAAAAACTATATGAAAATGATGCTAAAAAGCGTATAAAATATCCGCTCATCACAAGTCAACTTGTATATAACCATAAATTCATAAATTTCAATGAACTAAAATTACTACAAACAGAAGTTTTGAAACTTCCTGCTAATTTCGTATTTTTTACATTACATGATACCCAAAATTAAAATGGAGGTCAAAAGAAGTCAAAACCAATTCGTTCATTTTACAATTAATTATTGTTGGAGAAATATACAAATTTCTTCATGATAAAGTAATCTTATTTACCAAAGAATATAGCACTCTTCTTTAAAGATTAGTAGCCAAATAACATGTATTTTGTCCCAGAAAACATAACTATGGAAGAACGTATATACAAACAGATGCAGTCTCAGAAATATTACTACATAGCTTTATAATATATAGTGATTGCTTGACATGGAAAGCAGTAATGTTAATTGGCTCTAATTGGAATTACAGAAAATACCTCAATATTGTCTTTGCCAAACCAACAGCACAAGTGATAATCTTCCTTCCTTTCGCAAGAGTGATAAGTGTACAGTACTATGTAACAATCGCCACTATAAAATTTACCAATATCCTCCTTAGGTAATGGAATTTTAGCACTCCTATTAGTTTGCCAAACCAGAAATTAAACAATAGTAGGTGTTTTCTGGCATTGATTAAATTATACCAAGATATATTATTTTCTGATATTAATTAAATTAAGCCAATATACCAATTAAAACAATTTATCAACTCAAGTTTCTCAGAACTCACTACAACAACTTAAGTTTCTCAAAACTCAATTAAAATCACAGGTTGTGCACTAACTAACTAAAAGAGCATCCTAATCGGACATGTGACTAGTGCAAACTAATTAGCATGCTTTGTTCAAACAATTGAAACAAAAGCTTCAGTGTCTTATAAAGCAAACCTGCTACTAAACTTAAAGCAAACTGCACCATGAATCGCCATCATCCTCAAAAATAGAAACAAGGTTAGTTAGATAGTGTATTAACCCTAACCTGAGCAAAGATGTTATAATCAACTTATACTATAAAATAGAGAAAACAAGAGTTGGAAAAATAAAATGAATGAAAATGGTTTGACTTACTAACCTGAGGGTATTGTTCTGCTTATCAACAGCCTTTGCTTTGCTCTAATGGTCTTTAATCTGTGAAACTGTCTTGCCGATGAGGGTGAGAGAGGCAGTGATTGAATCACCCTAAGAGGTTTATCTTCAATATAAATTGGACCATACTTTCTCTATGTCCTGCCAAAATCCATTGTAAACTATTACCTTGCAACAATCTATATAAATCAACCAGATCATACAATTTTGACTCTGATATTTGAACTAATTTTTATCATGATTCATGTAAGACCCAGAATTTTCAAATAAATCTTATTATGAATTAATTTCAATTCATTTATTCATTAGAAATTTTATTCTCAGAAATTATTTTATTAAAGTTAATTAAATCAAAAATTAAATCAGGTTTTGATAATTAATTAGAATTTTACCTAATTTTATAATTATTGAATTATTTTCTATATTTAAATTACAAAATTAGTAGTTACGGAATGACAAGAATTTTTACGTGATTTAATTCAAATAATTGATATTTCTATGATTTAATACTTCAAGTTTTAGGAATAAAGAAAATTAATCTTATTATCTTATAAATTCAATTAAAGAATTTGATTTCAAACCAATTAGTATTTTAATACAACAAATAATATTTTAAAATAATTTTCAAGATTAAATTAGATTTTTAATTAATACTCTATACCCCTAATTTTATTAAATATACCTAAACTACCCAAAACAAAAACAAAATTCCCAAACTAAACCTATTAACCCTAGCCACCACCACCACACTCCCCTTTCCCAAAAAGAAACAGCTTCAGAATGAATTAAGAAAGAAAAAGGGAAGGGAAAAGGAAATAGGGGAAGGAGGGGAGAGAGGTTGAGATCCGAGAAAGCAGAGAGAAAGAGAGGGAAGAGCGCTGGGTAGGAGGGAGAGCCATCGCACCACCGCCGCGCTGCTCAGGACACCACCTCGCCACCGCGACCAGTCGCCGCCGTGCTGCACATAGGAGGGAGAAAGTGCGAAGAACAGAGGGAAGAGAGAGGAAGAACGCACGCCAGGGAGCTCAGTTGCGGGGAGAGGAGACGTGTGGCTGACCCGTCGTCGCCGATCCGTCTAGCTCGACCAGCCGCCGCCGTCGTCTCTGTCCCAAACCGTCGCCAGATCCGCCGCTGTCACCGGGAAAGGAGCCGATGCAAGGAGAGCCACGCGTGGAAGAAAGAGAGAGAGATCCGAGACTGAGCTGGTTCTCCTCATCACCGATCTGTCCAGCCGCCGTTATAACCTTCGTCACCGCCGCTGGTGATGGGTGGCCGAGCCTTCGCCACCGAGAAACGCCACCTCTGTTACCTATGACCACCGTCGGTAAGGGTTTTAGTATTATATTTCATTTCTTTCAAGTTTTGGAAACGTTACAAGCACTACTGGTTGGTTTCAGTTGCTGTCGCTGCAAACCAGTCGCCGCTGCCGCGTGAGGTGGCTGCCGAGGCCGCCAAACCAGTTCAGAGACCGCCACTATTTCATTTTCGTACTGCAGTAAGTATTTCTATTTTGGAGACCCCGCGTTAGTGTTTCGTTACATGTATTAAAGTATTTGCAACATTGATATTTTTAAGGATTAGAAATCGAGTGTTGCATGTCGCGATTGAGGCTGTTCTGCTATTGAGAAAGCAAGTGGAGCCAAGGTTTCGGTTGCGGTTGAATTCAGGCTGAGCGAAAAGAGTTCAGTTGACACGTTTGGGGTTATATGTTTTGACTTATCGAAGTAGGGGTTTTTCTTAAAATCTATTTTACATTACAGAGTTATGATAAACAGATATTGAGGCAAAAAGATATATTTCTGTGATTATATTTGTCTTGTGGATGTGATGGTTTGTTGGACTGTATTATTGGGTGCTTGATTGCTTGAGTGAAGTACGGTTGTTGATAAGAAGTGAAATTGAAAATTTATTTACTTGATTATTAGGAAAAGTGGTTTTTTTTGTTTGAAGTTAAAGCGGTTTGATTTTGAGTCGGTCTGATTTTATAAATGATTTAATACTTGAGCTGGTTTGACTTTAAAGAGTTTTATTATTGGAATTGGTCTGGTTTGAAAATAATTTGATACTGGAATTGGTTGAGTTTTGGAAAGTGATTGAGATTTGGAAATGGTTTGAGAAATGTTTGGATGGGACCCGAAAAGGGTGGCAGTATCCGAGTTTTAGAGGAGATGTTGCCTAAATTTTATATAATTAGAAGTTTCATTGAAAGTAGTTATTTTAAAAAGGTTTAAGTATTATATGATTTAAAACTACCTCATTTATCAAAGAAAGAGTTATGTTTTGGATTGGGAATTGTTAGTGAACGGAATGGAAAGAAGGATGATTGAGAATTTTCTCTGAAATATGTTTTTTGAATGAATTTGGAAATGAGATTTGGATTGATGAATGATTATGATGTTGAGAATGTTGAGATATGTGGCTTATGAATTTGAAATATCTGAGATATGAGGTTCCCTGGATTAAGTACCGTGGCTTGCCACCACGTGTACCAGGTTGAAAACTCGATACTCTGTTGACCCTACGACGTAAGTGTGACCAGGCACTATATAAATTCCCAGGAATGTTACCCCTATTGAGAAATATTGATTATTTGAAAAAGAGCTATACATAGATTCTTGGGGATGCACGTCGGGGGACAGTCTAAGGACAATTCAGACTTGTCGGGTTGGCTGGATAACCGACAGATGAGCCTCATCAGCCATAGGACAGGCATGCATCATATGCATTTGTATGCTTTGCTTGGGTTTGAACTTGTTTTGGTTTACCTAATTGCTAAACTGTTCTTAACTGCTACTTGAACTATTTACTGTAACTACTACCTACTTGTGCTTTCCTTGTCTGTCTTGCCTGTGTTTGTCCTGGCATGCTACATTTGAGAATGAACTTTGGTGCTGAATTAATGATGGTGTTGTTTGATTGCGTGGTTGGTTTCTAACTGAGATTTTATTATAAGAAAGGAAAGGTCTTGGATTTCTGAAAGATTAAACATTATTTCTTTGAAAAAGTTTTGAACGATTTCCTATGGGTTTCAAAAGATTCATAAGGCAATGATAATCACTGAGCTTGAGAACATTTTTCTTATTAAATATCTTCTTATGACAACTTTAAAATTCCATAGTGAGACCGTGTGGTTAGGTTCTCACCCCCCTACAGCTTTACCTTTTTAGGAACCAGATGAGGAAGTATTATGGAGAGTTAGACTGCGTTTGATTTATATATGTTGCTGTGATAATTAGATTATTTTCTTCCCTCGTCTTTGTTATTACAAGTTTGTAAGAGGGATAGGAATTTTATGTTCTATATGTATAATACATTGAGTTATTATGTAAGGAGTCTTGTATATGAATCTATACCTGCTTGTATTTTTCTTAAGATACAGTATTTATTTCTGGTTTTCAATGAATTCAGCGATACAGTGTCGAGTCACAGGGTCCTATTTTATTATTTAGTATATAAAGTAGTCGTAATACTTCTTGCTATCAGAGTAGCGCAGCCGGAAGCGTGACTTCTGATAGTGAGGGTGTTACATTATGGTATCAGAGCGGTCTTTCCTGTAGAGCCTTGGGAATGGACTGATTATGCTTCAATTGCATACTCTGAGCGTTTGTCATGAAATAGATCTCGTTCAGATAATGAGAATTAGAGCTTTATGCACATGACGGTCTACTGGTTAACGCCATTAGTCTTGCATTGCATAATTCCTGGTATTAAGTTTGGCCGGCTTAACACTAGTGAATTATGTTTATGGAAGCACCAATGGGTTATCATAGACGATATGCGAGTCATAGATAATGCGAGTCACGTAGTTCGCGGATGCTATTGTTCGCTTTTCATGCTTGGTTTCGATTTGTGATTCTTGTTTATGTCGCTTAGGTTGGCATATCGTTTCTTTTTACGATCCTCATTGAAGTTCCTTGACTCAAATTCCTTTCTTGAACAATGATTGATTATTCTTCGACCGTATTTCATTATTCGTTCATAACCTTGTTTGATTGTATTCTTAAGAATTTGCCCGAGTCTTTTAAAGATATTTGTCTTTATCATTGATTATACTTTTCTTTAGGAATCCTGTGCCCATTGATCCAATCTTGAACTTGTTTTGGCATGATGCATGATCCTTAAATCTTGAGCAATTTGAACCTTGAGAATTATGATTCAAACTAAGCTAACTTTGTAAATTGATTCTTTTACTTCATGTCTAATGTATATCTTGTACTTACCATATTATTGATTATCTTCTAAATTTTCGGCATCATAATTCTTGACCTTGAATTTCTCTACGTAATCTGTGTATCTCCTTGACGTGATCTGAGCTTATTTTGGATTTAAAAAAAAATAAAGAAAAAAAATTTAGAATTGACTATTTTTCTGCTTAATTCTGTTATGCAATCCTCTTTTGAAAATTTTTTTTATGAGACCACTTTTAATTTAGTATATATTTTCCTACATGGATTCAAAAAATTTCTTTATATGATTTAAATCTGTTTATCTGCAATACTTCACCTATTCTTTTATAGATATATGAAAACAATTTTTATCTTGGATTTTCTTCCTTGACTACAACTTGATTTACTTCCAATTTTATCACAATTTTTATACGTATACTTTTATGATTTTGCACCTGAGTATTTTCCAAGACTCTTAAGAAAATATTTCTGCTCATAGCTTGATTAAGTTCTATTTTATAAATTTTGCATATCTAATTTTAATCTAAGTTGTTTTGATGCAATACCTTTTATATTTCTTTTGAAAAAGTGAATTCATTCCTTTTTGAGTTTATCTATTCCTTGTGGACGCTACTATTGATTTTTAGTATTCTTTTCAACTCAGCTTAGATTCGGTTCAAAAGAGTGCACCGTTCTTCCTTCTGATTACAACTTGAATTCCTACCAATCTCATATTTATTTTTATGCAAATTCTTATTTTATTATGTAAAATGTCTTTCAAGGTTTTCAAGAAAATATTTTATCCTTAGCCTAACTAATTTTCATTTCACAAATTTTGCATAATCTAGTTCGACTTGAAATTGTTTTAATATGATGCAATATTTATGTTTTTATCAATTCTCTTGAATTTTATAAATAATTGCCCTGTTCTCTTTTAGGATTTCTATTGAAGTTCTTTGAAGTCAAAATTCTTTCCTATTTGTATTTCAATTCTTTCTTCTGACATACTTCATGACTTTTAACCATCCTAATTTGTTGGTGACTAGAACCATTCCTTCATATTTTTGTAAACCTTGCGCTTCTCTAATTTGGTTTCAGTTTGTTTTGATCCAATTTACCACTACCCTTCTCTTGTTTTCTTTGGAGTTCCTAGATTCAATATTTCCTGTTAAGATGCGAAATGATTCTTTCCGAAACGTTTTCTCATGACCATACATTGTTGCTTAGTTGTAATCCTATGCCTCCTTCCGTATTCATGTAAATCTTATCCTTATCACTTACTCTTCTCTTTCTGCGATTTGTATCTCTTTGAACGTACTTAATGCATTTTAATATTATTGAATATCCTTATAAGGTGTGATTTCTAGTATATTCTTGGATTGTTTTAAGCATTTTTAAATAAGGTTTGATTTACTTTTAAATAAGGTTGTTTTTGACTCTGCATTCCTTTATTTGGGCAGTGCCTCTTTTGCTGTAAGTTGAATTTGTTTTGGAGCGATACAACCATCTCTTAAAGTTTTAATAAAATCGCTTTTAACTTAGCTTACACTCCCTTACTTTGAAAATTTTTGTATGTGATTTAAATCTGTTTCATTACTTTGAAAATTTTTGTATGAGATTTAAATCTGTTTCATTGTAATGCATTTTCTTTTCCTTTTATAAGCAAAATTTTATTTCAAGTTTCCTTCCAACAAGATCGTAATTTTCATGCATGCCTAACATAAGAACGAGAAAAATAGAATTTTTCTTTTAGCCAAATTAATCTCTCTTTTCTCAAATTTTATGCAGTTTGTTTTGAGTTGAATTTATATTGAAATCATGTTACATTCATGCTTTTATTATTCTGTTGAAAGATGTTTGTTACTTATCTTTTTTCGTAAAACGTGAAATGATCTTCCCTTAAGATTTCCATTCTTCAAGAACAATATATTCGAGAATATTTTTAAATCAAATTCGAGTTATGAGAGCTTTGCCTTTAGTTTTGGATATTCTTCTTTTATAAACCTCATATTTACTTGACTCAGCTTGAACTCGTTTCAACATACTGTATTATTTTTCATCTTATTGGTCTTATCAAATTCCTTCGATTCAAGAGATATCCTTAAAGTTATCAGTTGATTCTTTTTCCAGTACTCTTTATTGCTTGTTCATCCTTGTCTACTTGTGATTTCCACAATTCTTTCAAATTCTCGCGAACATGGTCCTTGCCTCTGTTCTTTCTTTTCTATGGTCTATTATCCTTCTGAATATACTCGAGATCAGTTTTGATGTCTTATGCGACTGTACGCTTAGTAAACGACACAGTAGTCCTTTAGAACACGTTTGATGTAACACAAAAGGTGAAATTTGTAAACATACGACGTAGCAAAGTGTTGTGGAATCTTGTTTCATGTGAAAGAGTATTATTGATGTTAAGTTTGTGACTACTAAGATTTGCAAAGTATTTGATGAGGTTGAGAACCCTCGGATGAATTGATTGATGAAGTACAATTGAGAATAGTGGAAATAAGTTATGTTGAAGTTTAAATAGTTGAATCTCTGAAGTTGATATAAGATCAGTATGCGGATGTTAAGCACATCATTTTAACCCCAGCTTCTTTTATAGCCTTTTGCTGCCTTGCTTTACCATCACATGTTTGAAACATATCACCTTGTATATCAAGCCTATCTTGTAACTTCTGTTTCGCATAACACTTATATCCTTTATACCTTTATACCATATGAAAATCCTGGTATTTGAAACTATATATATATATATATATATATATATGCTAAGGTCTTTTTGCTTTTTCTTTAAATGTATTTAAGAGTGAAGTGATACGAAATCTCTTTTAGTTTGTAAATTTAATTTTCGAGGACGAAAATTTTTATAAGGTGGGTAGGATGTAAGACCCAGAATTTTCAAATAAATCTTATTATGAATTAATTTCAATTCATTTATTCATTAGAAATTTTATTCTCAGAAATTATTTTATTAAAGTTAATTAAATCAAAAATTAAATCAGGTTTTGATAATTAACTAGAATTTTACCTAATTTTATAATTATTGAATTATTTTCTATATTTAAATTACAAAATTAGTAGTTACAGAATGACAAGAATTTTTACGTGATTTAATTCAAATAATTGATATTTCTATGATTTAATACTTCAAGTTTTAGGAATAAAGAAAATTAATCTTATTATCTTATAAATTCAATTAAAGAATTTGATTTCAAACCAATTAGTATTTTAATACAACAAATAATATTTTAAAATAATTTTCAAGATTAAATTATATTTTTAATTAATACTCTATACCCATAATTTTATTAAATATATCTAAACTACCCAAAACAAAAACAAAATTCCCAAACTAAACCTATTAACCCTAGCCACCGTGGACAGCTTCAGAATGAATTAAGAAAGAAAAAGGAAAGGGAAATGGAAACAGGGGAAGGAGGGGAGAGAGGTTGAGATCCGAGAAAGCAGAGAGAAAGAGAGGGAAGAGCGCTGGGTAGGAGGGAGAGCCGTCGCACCACCAACGCGGTGCTCAGGACGCCACCTCGCCACCGTGACCAGTCGCCGCCATGCTACACAGAGGAGGGAGAAAGTGCGAAGAACAGAGGGAAGAGAGAGGAAGAACGCACGCTAGGGAGCTCAGTTGCGGGGAGAGGAGAAGTGTGGCTGACCCATCGTCGCCGATCCGTCTAGCTCGACCAGCCGCCACCGTCGTCTCTGTCCCAAACCGTCGCCAGATCCGTCGCTGTCACCGGGAGAGGAGCCGATGCAAGGAGAGCCGCGCGTGGAAGAAAGAGAGAGAGATCCGAGACTATGCTGGTTCTCCTCATCGCCGATCTGTCCCGCCGCCGTCATAACCTTCGTCGCCGCTGCTGGTGATGGGTGGCCGAGCCTTTGCCGTCGAGAAACGCCACCTCCGTTTCCTATGACCACCGTCGGTAAGGGTTTGAGTATTAGATTTCATTTCTTTCAAGTTTTGGAAACGTTACAAGCACTGCTGGTTGGTTTCAGTTGCTGTCGCCACTGCTGCGTGAGGTGGTTGCCGAGGCCGCCAAACCAGTTCAGAGACCGCCACTATTTTGTTTTTGTACTGCAGTAAATATTTCGGTTTTGGAGACCCCGCGTTAGTGTTTCGTTACATGTATTAAAGTATTTGCAACATTGATATTTTTAAGGATTAGAAATCGAGTGTTGCATGTCGTGATTGAGGCTGTTCTGCTATTGAGAAAGCAAGTGGAGCCAAGGTTTCAGTTGCGGTTGAATTCAGGCTGAGCGAAAAGAGTTCAGTTGACACGTTTGGGGTTATATGTTTTGACTTATCAAGGTAGGGATTTTTCTTAAAATCTATTTTACATTACAGAGTTGTGATAAACAGATATTGAGGCAAAAAGATATATTTCTGTGATTATATTTGTCTTGTGGATGTGATGGTTTGTTGGACTGTATTATTGGGTGCTTGATTTCTTGAGTGAAGTACAGTTGTTGATAAGAAGTGAAATTGAAAAGTTATTTACTTGATTATTAAGAAAAGTAGTTTTTTTGGTTTGATGTTAAAGCGAGTTAATTTTGAGTCGGTCTGATTTTATAAATGATTTAATACTTGAGCTGGTTTGACTTTAAAGAGTTTTATTATTGGAATTGGTCTGGTTTGAAAATAATTGGATACTGGAATTGGTTGAGTTTTGGAAAGTGATTGAGATTTGGAAATGGTTTGAGAAATGTTTGGATGGGACCCGAAAAGGGTGGCAGTATCCGAGTTTTAGAGGAGATGCTGCCTAAATTTTATATAATTAGAAGTTTCATTGAAAGTAGTTATTTTAAAAAGGTTTAAGTATTATATGATTTAAAACTACCTCATTTATCAAAGAAAGAGTTATGTTTTGGATTGGGAATTGTTAGTGAACGAAATGGAAAGAAGGATGATTGAGAATTTTCGCTGAAATATGGTTTTTGAATGAATTTGGAAATGAGATTTGGATTGATGAATGATTATGATGTTGAGAATGTTGAGATATGTAGCTTATGAATTTGAAATATCTGAGATACGAGGTTCCCTGGATTAAGTACCGTGGCTTGCCACCACGTGTACCAGGTTGAAAACTCGATACTCTGTTGACCCTACGACGTAAGTGTGACCGGGCACTATATAAATTCCCGGGAATGTTACCCCTATTGAGCAATATTGATTATTTGAGAAAAAGCTATGCATAGATTCTTGGGGATGCACGTCGGGGGACAGTCTAAGGACAATTCAGACTTGTCGGGTTGGCTGGATAACCGACAAATGAGCCTCATCAGCCATAGGACAGGCATGCATCATATGCATTTGTATGCTTTGCTTGGGTTTGAACTTGTTTTGGTTTACCTAATTGCTAAACTGTTCTTAACTGCTAATTGAGCTATTTGCTGTAACTGCTACCTACTTGTGCTTTCCTAGTCTGTCTTGCCTGTGTTTGTCCTGGCGTGCTACATTTGAGAATGAACTTTGGTGCTGAATTAATGATGGTGTTGTTTGATTGCGTGGTTGGTTTTTGACTGAGATTTTCTTATAAGAAAGGAAAGGTCTTGGATTTCTGAAAGATTAAACATTATTTCTTTGAAAAAGTTTTGAACGATTTCCTATGGGTTTTAAAAGATTCATAAGGCAATGATAATCACTGAGCTTGAGAACAGTTTTCTTATTAAATATCTTCTTATGAAAACTTTGAAATTCCATAGTGAGACCGTGTGGTTAGGTTCTCACCCCCCTACAGCTTTACCTTTTCAGGAACCAGATGAGGAAGCATTATGGAGAGTTAGACTGCGTTTGATTTATATATGTTGCTGTGATAATTAGATTATTTTCTTCCCTCGTCTTTGTTATTACAAGTTTGTAAGAGGGATAGGAATTGTATGTTCTATATGTATAATACATTGAGTTATTATGTACTATACCTGCTTGTATTTTTCTTAAGATAAAGTATTTATTTCTGGTTTTCAATGAATTCAGCGATACAGTGTCGAGTCACAGGCTCCTATTTTATTATTTAGTATGTAAAATAGTCGTAATACTTCTTACTATCAGAGTAGCGCAGCCGAAAGCGTAACTTCTGATAGTGAGGGTGATACAATTCAAAGTAATCAATATTTTGAATATTCACAAAATCTAATTCAAATAATGTATAGTTATAATACAAATATGTTTCCTTTAGGAAAATAGGGGACAAAAATTGAGATAAAAAAAATAAGTAGAGCCTAGAACTGGCTCAATGAAACAGAGTAGAAAAACGCATAAAAGTTCCAAATTTGATTTGCATAATTACAAATTAGCAATATGAAATCAATAGAAACCATTAGAGTACAACCTTCACAATGATTTCTAGTAAGGACGATACCAATTCTACGAAAATTGAACAATACAGGTTATGACATCAATCATAGAAAAAGGTACATTAAAAAAAAAGTACCAAAAAAAGAAAATGGGGCATTTGCAGATACACGAGATGCACAGAAGCCATGGGAAGCGAAAAAACAAAGTCTCTTTGCAGGTAAAGAAGACTTCATCAGATGATATTGATGCTCAAGCAAATTTGAACAAAAGTATTTGCTTTTTCAATTTTAGCCTGATATAAAAGGCCCTAATACATTACAGGGGTGGAAATGATTGAATGAAAGCAGCATTCTCTTCTTCCAGCTTCTGCCATACTGAATACACAGGGTGAAAAAATCAAACAAATTACATCAATAACTTAGGTAGCAGATAACCATTCTGTACAAATAAGAATTGAAAACTCATATAATCAACTATTTATTTTACGAAAAGGATGAAAAACATAAATTTCATGATAGAGAAATTTAAGATGGATACCTAGAGTTGTAAATCCAAGATCTATTCTTGCTCTGGTCCAACGTGTTTTCACAACTTCATCTTTATTCATATATAATGGTAGGCACCTTTCTATCAAATTATGCATCTATAAATAAATTTTCTTTTAAGATAATATTTTATTTCTTTAAATTAGCTTCCTAACAAGGTAGTAGAATTTGCTTACAAGCTCAATGTCTTGGCGTAAAACCTTCTTGCTATCATTAATTGTAGTAGATGCTGATCCTGAATTTGCAATGAGAGCATCAGTTGTGATTTTTTGGTTATCATTCACTTTGGAAGTCGTGAGAACCCGCCATGGAAGTTGACGGAGAAGCAGAAGAGAGGCTCCACGATCACCTCGTCCTCCATTCATAACTCCATTGATGACTTGTTGATGAAGAAGACAATGGTGGCAACAACGGCAAAGAGATGAATGGCGGTGGCGGTAGCGGTGGCGGTGACATTGAGATTCTAGGTTTCAGAGAGATCGCACTCTCCCTCGTCCTCTCTCTCTCGAAGCCCTGTTTTGATTTTTTTTTTTTTGGTATGGGTATGGGCTGAGTGAATATTTGTTTGGATTAGATTGTTTTATAATTAATTGGATTGAGAGTATTATAACAGTGGGAGTCTTTGTTAATTATTTAAGGAGTTTTATAATTTGTCACAAATAAAATATATTATAGAAGTTTTTAGTAACTCCCATTAAAAAAGACTACCACAAACAAATACAAATTTTGTAATGATTGAATATAGAAAACATAAAGGTTAAGTATTTTTTTTGTCCCTAAGGTCTAGGGTGAAAATCAAAAGCATCCCCAACATTTTTTTGTTATTAAAATCATCCTCAACGTTACAAAACGTTATAAAATCATCCTTTTGTCCATAAATAATATTTTTTAGACAATTTTACCCTTGAAAAAAAAATAAAAACTCTCTCCACCCTCACCACTAACCACCATAACAACAAACCTCATCATCATCACCATGAACCACCATAACAACAAACCTCATCATCATCACCATGAACCATACCATAACAACAAAATAAACCTGCCTCATCATCATCAGCATGGTTACACCATAACAACAAAATAAATCTGTCTCATCATCATCACCATGGTTACATCATAAATCTAACCACAAAATAAATCAACAATCCAGCAACAACAACATCCACAAAATTAGCAGCAACATAACTTAAAAAAATTAAAAGAAAGAAATCATGTATATGTTCTTCAAAAATTAAAAAAAAAAGAAAAAAAAAGGAAGAAGGAGGAAGAGAAAAAGAGAGCCACAGTGTCTTCTCCTTCCATTTTCTGTCTCTGACATTTTCTTCCTATCCTCAATACTCCTCCCACCTTCATCACACCACTACCTTAGCCCTTTCTTTTCTTACTGCAACAAAGTCATCACAACTCTAACCTTAACTCTGCCCAAAATCAACAATAACAACACAGACAAAGAGAAAGAAATCAAAGAAAAATATACAGAAGAAATAAAATTACAAAAAATAAAAGAATGAAGAAAAAATTGAAATCCACAGACAGCACCATACCTTAGCCTAAAACCTTCTTCTCAATCCCAGATCTGTTTGCAACAGCCCCCTCCCAGAGTCGTTCCCTCATTTCTCAATCCTGTAACCTTCTTTTCAAAAAACGCTTCCAATTCGTTGTTTAATTACGCCGTGGAACTGTCTTGGATGACTACCGCATTTTTGGGCAGAATGAAGACCGGATTGGCAACAACTCATCGACGTCTCCCTCCTCCACCACGTCATTTGTAGTGCCGCCACCATCTGTTGCGACTCTTCCTCTAACAATAGTAATCACCGCCTATGGTTCAAGCTTTTGAAGAAGTTTCTACTGGATGATGTCTCTTTATTTTGTGATTCTTTAATTTGTGTGTGATTCAATCTTTCTTTCTATGATAATGGTGATGGTGATGGTGATGAGAAGAAGATAAGTGGGGTTAGTAGTGAGGCAGAGTAAGAGTTTGGGACAAAGAGAGAGAGAAAGAGGTTTGGTGATGATGATGACGGGGGTTAGGGATTAGTGATGTGGGAGAGAAGGAGACTGGAAGAAACAGAGAGAGAAAGAAGGTCAGTTATGATGATGAAGCCTGAAGGGGTGGTTGGGGGTTAGTGGGGAAGAGAAAGGTTTTTTTTAGAGGGCAAAATTGTCTTAAAAATATTGTTTATGGACAAAAGGATGATTTTATAATATTTTGTAATGTTGAGAATGATTTTAATCACAAAAAAAGGTCGGGAACGAATTTGATTTTCACCCCAGACCTTAGGGATGAAAAGAGTACTTAACCCAAAATATAACTATTCGCATTTTTGAAAATCTAATAAGAAAAAATTATAATTTATTAATTTGAGCTATTTATTTCTAGAAACTAATTTAATAAAAATAATTAAATTAAATTTATGATAAATTAGAGTTCAAATTAGTTAGAGTTGTTATATACTTTATTTTTTTGAGATGATTTGTATATTAGAAATTAAAATTTTAGTAATTGAAAAATATTAAAAATTACATAATTTAATATGAGTAATTAATATTTTGGTTTGAAATTGTATTTTATAAAAGATGATTAATTTAGTTATTTTAGATTTTAAATTAAAAATATTTATTTGAATTCATTATGTTGATAACTAAAATTTTATATGTTCCTAAAACAATTTTTTGATATAATAATCAATCCCAAATCATTGTTTTAACTTAAAGATTTTGTAAAATTCTTACACTACTAGTATGCATTTTACTCTAACCCTAATCTTAGAGTCAGCCACACATACACAGACACATACTAACTTGCACGTAGCTTTCCCCTTTCTTCCCAGAAACACACGTTCTTCTCTTCTTCCATAATGCAATGACTCACCTTCACCAACACCCAGTAAAAGAATTGATGAGCGAAAAGTAAAGCTCACAGATACTGGCAAGTGTACCTGATCGTTCATGTAATACCACGGTGAGTGGATATCGTTCCCATGAGGATTAAAGGATTGAACATGCAAATATCGAGTTAAATAACTAATTAGATCAATAGAACCTGGAATTGATGGTTACTAAAATCTTGTTGAAAATGCTAGAATGCTTGAATGCTGGAATCTTGAATGCTGAATGCTTCGGAGGTAGTAATTGTTGAATTGGAAGAAAATATATGATGATAAAGTCAAGGGATTCGAAGATGTTTATGTCCTAAGAAAAATCAAACTTTGTTTTCTCTATTCTAAAGCAAGCAAAGATTGTTTCACGATGAATCTTAATTAAATGATTTCCAATGCCTTGGTTCCTCAATTTCTCTTCAATCGATCAACCGCCAATGTCTTGGTCAATCGATTAATTAAAGAGGTTAAGTACAAAAACCAATTTAGTTTCTCATAAGATTCAAAAGTAGTCCTCAGATCGGATTATATGTCATGTATCCAAGCTAGTCCTGTCTGATTGAATCTTATGAAAAAATAAAATTTTCAAGAATTATCCTAATCCGAATTATATGTCATGTATTCAAAACTAGGGTAATAAAAAATCTTGTATTGTGTCGTACACTTTAAAAATCACTATGTCTAGTCGATTTAGAAAGCCACGTGAAAGAGTTTTCAAGCATAATTTGGATATCAGTTCTGTCGAATTAATAAACGAATTCAAAATAGGATTAGCATGCTTGTCGACACTACTAATCCTTTAGGGATGAAGAACGAAATATTCAATCATAAAATAAATCAATGCAATACTCTAAAATGAAAGAAAACTTGTATTAATAATTTATAAAATCATAAACAGAGATCCTAACCCTTTGATAGAGATATTATTAAATCATGGAAGGATTGAAAAATAAAAGAAAAGAAGAAGGTGTAGAATTGGATCCAAAGATCCTTTCCCCCGGATGCCCCTTCTCTATGAACAATGTCACTTATTTAAATCCTAGGGTTTCCTACAATTCAAATTCAAACCTAAGTCTTATCTTAATTAGAATTAATTAAGATAACTCCTAATAATTCAAATCCAAAAACAAAATTAAAATAGAATTAAATTCAAATATAAGTTAGACAGGATCTTCAATCTTCAAATGAAAATCAAATCTTTGAGGTTGAGACTTGTTGAGATCATTAGTGGCGTGTAATTGGGCTTTTTTGGCGTGGAAATTGGTATTGGGCATGTAAAATTAAAGCCTGGACGTGTAAAACTGAAGCCTGGGCATGTAATTTGGGCTCTTGGGTGCCACTTGCTTTTTGGGTATGGCATGCAGCTTCTGGGCGTGTAACGCAGTGTCTGGGCATGGCACGTCATGCATCTCCTGGTGCTGTTTTTCAAACTGGAATGGTTAGGGTCATTCACAGTCCAAACTGATGAACATCCACTATAAACATATGCATATCATTTTAAAGATCTAGATGTTAGCTATGAAACACCATTGAAACCGCCTCATTTGGACCTCTTTAGCTCAAGTTATGATCACTGAGTATGAAGAGGTCAGGATTATCAGCTCCCAGGGCTTGGCTTTCTTCTCTAAGGCGTGGCACTTCTCCTTCAAGCGTGGCATGCCCTTCTTTGATCTTCTCATGGGCATGGCATGCTCCTCTAGTGCGTAGCATGCCATGCCTTATTTCCTTCATGGGCGTTGCATGTCCTTCACCAAGCGTGGCATGCTAGCTTCATTTGGCATCCAAGGGCGTGCTTTCCTTCAAGTCATGGCACGCTGATGTGAGGGAAATCGTCGATTAGAATTTTCATAAAATTAGTCTTGTTGAAGTATAGATCTAAACCGAAAAGCAACCCTCAATCAAAGTTTAATTTGTTTGTCACTTAAGCAAACCCAATAAAAATCGAGAGTATTTAAACCTCGGGTCGTCTCTCAAAGAATTGCAGGGAAGTGTGCATATTATTGGTTATGGAAAAATATTTTTGGGGTTTTGAATGATAGACAAAAAATGTAAATGACAAGAAAATAAGCTAACAATTAAGAAAGGTCTTGACAAGGAGTGAGAATTGAAATTTCTATCCTCATTATCATCCTCAATTGTGATGGTAGTTGTCTCTTGCTCTCACTTAGTCATCCTCTAACAATTGAAGGAAAGTCAAGTGAGCAAAGTCAACTCTAGTCTACAAGTCCTAATCAAAGATTAGCTTTAGTAGAATTCAAGCTAACTAGCAATCCTCAATCACCAATCAACAAAAGAATTCGATAATTCAAGAGTTTCCAATACTCAACCCAAGCCAAGAATACCAAAATCTACTCTAAAGGCCAACTAAGCATTTTATCAAACACTTGAAAGGCATAAAAATAAAGCATGATAAAAGTTCAAGAATAATAAAATCTAAAGCTACCAAATGCAAGACAACAATAATAGCAACTCAATTAAGCAATAATAAACATAGAAACATCAAATTACATTAAAGAAAATCAAGATCAAACAAGAGTTCATAAACATAAAAGTGACCAAAATTTAAGAAAGTAAGGATGTAGTAACAAGAAATTGCAATGAAAACTAAATCAAGACAAGAAATAAAACCTATATCTAAGAGAGATTAACCAAATTCTACTCTAAATTCTAGAGAGCAGAGAGAGCTTCTCTCTCTAAAATTCTAACCTAAAACATGGCTAAATCTATACTATGACTACTTCCTTCCTTCCCCCTTCAGTCCTTGGGTTCAATAGCATCATAAATGAGTTGGATTGGGCTTCAGCATGTCCAGAAATTTCCCCAGCGTGTTTTCTTTAATGAAGTCACGTGCTACTTGTCACGCGTACGCGTGGGTCATGCGTACGCGTGATATTGCGATTTTTCAGGTCACGCGTACAAGTCGCATGACAGATTTTCAAAACCTCATTTCTTCATGAATTCTCCACTTTACATGCTTTTTCTTCGCTTCTTTGATCCAATCCTTGCCTTCTAAGCCTGAAATCACTTAACAAACATATCAAGGCATCAAATGAGATTAAAGTGGATTAAAATTGACAATTTTAGGGCCTAAAAAGCATGTTTTCACTCTTAAGAATAATTTAGGAGAAATTCATAAAACCATGCCATTTCATTGAATAAATGTGAGAAAAGTTGATAAAATCTACTAAATTCAATACAAGATAAACCACAAAATTGGGGTTTATCACACACCTCCAAGTTGTCTCAGGGCATGGCACGGCCTGCTACAGGTGTGGCACGCCTTCTTCCACTATTCTCCAGGGCGTTGCACACCCTGTACCTAGTATGGTACACCCCTGTTTCTGTTTACAAGGCGTGGCAGAAACAGGGATGTGCCACACCCTCTTTTCTTCTCTATAGACCATAGCACGCCCATGCCTCTACTCCCTTGCATGACCATGCATGGCTTGAATCCTCTTGTGCTTGCCTCTTGGTTACATGCAATGCTTATTCCTTGATCATCCTCTCTTTGCTACTTGATTTTTATATCTTTAGTCCTATATTTCCTTAAAAATACTTTGAAAACACTTAGTAGCAAATGATACTAAAAAGCAATGAGATTAAGAGAAGATTATGTAAGTAAACCTAAGGGAACAAGAGAAAAACATAAGAAAAATATAATAAAAACTACTAACAAAGCAAACGCATTAAAACCACATAGCCTTCTCTTCTTCAGACACCCTCATTCATTTGTTCAAAAAGAAAGAAGCAAAGAAGGGAGAGCTCTTGAGAGAGAATTAGAGAAGGAGGGAGAAAGAGAAGAAGAAAAATAAGAGGGGTGGAAAAGGGAAGGGACGGCACCAATAGGGCTGGTAGCCACTGTCGTCACTGCTGTTGTAGAGGAGTGAGAGAGAGAGAGATCAAAAGGAAGAGAGAAAGAGAGGCGCAAATAAGGAAGCGCGTGATGGAGAAAAGGAGGAGGGCTTCGTCTTCACCATCACCGTACAATGTCGCCACCCTTGTCATGGGAAGCAACATCGTCATCGTCGTTGTCCATTGAAGTCACCTCCGATGAGCCTGGAGAGAGAGAGAGAGAGAAAGAGAGAGAGAGAGAGAGAGAGAGAGAGAGAGAGGACACCATAGAGGAGAGGAGAAGGGGAGCTCCGCCGAAGCTTCCGTCGCCGTCGTTGTCATTGTGCACGCCACTGTTATCGCCGCTATCGTTGTGGTCGTCGATCGCTGGGTGCTATGTCATCGCGGGAGGAGGAGGGCTCGCTGAAAAGTTACTACCTTTCTCTTGTTCTGCTTCACCGTAGCGAAACCCTCTACCCTTGTTTGCTGGAGCTACTGCTATCCATCGCTACCTTCTGCCTTGCTTCTCCATGGGCTAATGTTGGTTGATAATGGAATGTGAAGGTGTTGTGTTAATGGTACAGTCCATCCAGCCGTTGTCACCACAATCGTGTCCCTGATTTCTTCTGATTTCGACACTTTGAGGTAAGAGTTTCATTTTAAAATTAAAGATTTTGGTTTAAGAATGCCCATAAAGCTTATTGAATAATTGCAAATATGTTATAACAATTTTGAATGATTAATTGATGAGTTTGATTTGGATTGTGACTGAAATTGTGATTGATTTGAGTGTAGTTATGTATGTTAGTTGATTGGATGATTATTGTGATATGGTTTGTTGTAACTGTGATGAAAGTTTAATGGCTGGACTGATTTTGAGTCGTGATTTATTGATAATGACTGTGGTTGTGAATTATGACTACTTTTGAGGTTGTTATAATAATGATAAATGGTTTGATTATTTTATTAGATCTTGATTAACTGGAATGGATGTGAATACGTTATATTTTTGCTTTGGTTAAAATGATGTATGGATTGAGAATCGCTTAGTTAACGTTTGCGAAGGATGTTAATCTTGCTTGTTGGCAGTATATTGGTTGTTGAATTGATTTCTGATAAGCTAGGTTTGAACTTGTGAGTTGTAAAAAGATCATAAATCGACTATTAAACTGATTTCTCGAAATCTAATTTTTAA
Organism: Arachis hypogaea; assembly: GCF_003086295.3. Taxonomy (NCBI): domain Eukaryota; kingdom Viridiplantae; phylum Streptophyta; class Magnoliopsida; order Fabales; family Fabaceae; genus Arachis; species Arachis hypogaea. Next base: position 47,278,820 of record NC_092051.1, read on the forward strand.
ACTAATGTAGTAACTTTAAGAGTATAAAGATAATTTTGTAATAATTGAAAATTGTATGGAGCCGAATTTTGGGTGATTATAAGAGTTGACTTTAGGAGAACTGGAATTTTGTGAATAACACATATTTTTGTAAGTGTGTATTGATGTCAATGCTGCTAAAATTTTGGTTAAGCTGGATGGTAATATGTTCGGGTATTTAAAAATGAAAATCTGTTAGTCTTTTGGTTAAAAATAATTTATGAATTGATGAGATTGAGGTTTGATTGTTAAACTGGTTTCTTAAAAAAATTGGTTTCTTGACTAAAGTATTAACTTTGAGGGTTTACAAGTAATTTTATAATAACTAAGGAGATTAAGAAAAGTTAAATGATTAATTGAGAACCTTTTGTTTGATAATTGTTGAGAAAAGGTTGATGAATTGATTAAATTGAAGGAATCCTTAACGGGTGGCTAAGTCCATTTTTAGAGGAAGTTATATCCAAATTTTTATAAAAATATAAGGATTTAATTAAAATAAATTATGTGAACTACACTTGGAAAAGTTAAGTGCTTGATTAATGTTAGTTATTGGATGTTTATAAGCTTGGAAAAGAAGTATTCTTTTAAAATGTAAAGGGTAAATTTAAAGTACTTGGAAGTGGCTTAAGAGAATGCTTAAGAAAGATAAAGAAGAGTTCACTACAACAAATAAGGGTTTTCGCAACAGTCAAACACTGTTGCCGTAGATCAAAAAACCGTTGCTAAAACTTTAGGCAACGCTTTGGCAACGGTTTTTGACCTGTGGTATATGCCGCCGTTACCAATTCTCAAAGGCAACGATTTTTTATCTAAGGCAACGACAAAAAAAAAAACCGTTGTCATAGTTACTAGCATAGACAACGGTTTTGACAACAATTTTTAAAGAACGGTTTAGAACCGTTACTGAATAGGCAACGGTTTAAAACCGTTTTCTTTTATGACGTACCGGTTTAAAACCATAACTGGATAGGCAACGGTTTTAAGCTGTTGTAGTTTTTTTATTCACAAAGACAACGGTTTAAAAGCGTTGCCTTTGGTGTTTTTTTTGTAACGGTTTTGAAACCATTTCCATTTTGTAGTTGTCTTTGACAACGGTTTTAACACCATTGTCTTTTGTGACTTTTCACAACGGTTTTTTGTAATTATATAATTCTTTATTTATAATAGTTTTCTCATGTTGCATTAAAATTAGTTCCAACTATTTTAATTTAGTGTCGATAAATAAGCTTAACTATTTGAAGCAAATCACTAAAAAAAACTAATTGAACATTTACCATTAAATTTGATTTACAGACAAATTTTTGTGTCACTGAAGTTTGATTAAAGAAAATCATTGCTTTGCATCATTTTACAACTTAAAATGCACCAAACTAAATTCAAATCCAAATTAGAATCAATTAATTCATTGTTTTCACACTCAAAATTTTAAAGTTTAAAATGTTGACACTAGCCAAGCCATTACCGACTAAGAACCTGCCGCAGCAAGTAGCATTCTCAATCAATATGTAACTGCTACAGTAATTAAAAGAACATTGATTAGCATCAAATAAAATGCAAACTACAAGAAGCATAGAAGAGAAACATGCAACACAAAGCATACTACAACTTTGATCTTTAGCAACATTGTTTGCCCTCTCTTTATCTGTTGAGGAACTCCTAAGGACTTGGCTTTCAGAAGAGTCGCAGAATTTGTTTCCAAGTCTGCTACCACCGAGAATGTCCTCAGCTGAGTCATCAAACAAATTTTGTCCCTAAATATTAACATAATTTAAATACTCATTTTGTGAAACACTAATACATTCATTGGGAGAATCCACCCGGAATTCCCAGCCACTTTACATGCTAACAAAATAAACCAACTAGCAATTAAGAAACAACCATTAACATTAACATTATGCTCAATAAAACAAATTAGCTTAATTTCAAACTAAATTGAATTAAAACAAAACTTCTATGCTTAACTTTTTACACAGAGAGAACATGTTTAGCTAAATGACTCTTTTAATTTCAAACTAAATTGAATTAAAACGAAAGTTCTATGCTTAAACTTTTACACAGAGAGAACATGTTCAGCTAAATGAGTCTTTGATTTATAATAGAAAATAAGCTTAATGGTGCGCAGAAATTGTGATTACACTTTGATTATGTAAAATTCATCGCTCTTTCTTTCCCTGGTAATGGCGCCAAAAACATGATGCCAATACCATGGTTCACAACTTCGCACAACTAACCAGCAAGTGCACTGGGTCGTCCAAGTAATACCTTACGTGAGTAAGGGTCGAATCCCACGGAGATTGTTGGTATGAAGCAAGCTATGGTCACCTTGTAAATCTCAGTCAGGCGGATATAAAATAGTAATGGGGTTTTCGAAATTAATTAATAAAATAGGGATAGAAATACTTATGTAAATCATTGGTGAGAATTTCAGATAAGCGAATAGAGATGCTTTCGTTCCTCTGAACCTCTGTTTTCCTGCTATCTTCATCCAATCAGTCTTACTCCTTTCCATGGCTGGCTTTATGTAATGCATCACCATTGTCAATGGCTACTTTCGGTCTTCTCTCGGGAAAATGATCCAAATGTCCTGTCACGGCACGGCTAATCGTCTGGAGGCATCACCCTTGTCAATGGTTACATCTATCCTCTCAGTGAAAATGGTCAATGCACCCTGTCACGGTACGGCTATTCATCTATCGGTTCTCGATCATGCTGGAATAGGATTTACTATCCTTTTGCGTCTGTCACTACGCCCAGCAATCGCGAGTTTGAAGCTCATCACAGTCATTCAATCATTGAATCCTACTCGGAATACCACAGACAAGGTTTAGACCTTCCGGATTCTCTTGAATGCCGCCATCATTCTAGCTTACACCACGAAGATTCCGATTAAGAGATCTAAGAGACACTCATTCAATCTAAGGTAGAACGGAAGTGGTTGTCAGGCACGCGTTCATAAGGAATGATGATGATTGTCACGTTCATCACATTCAGGTTGAAGTGCGAATGAATATCTTAGAAGCGAAATAAGATGAATTGAATAGAAAACAGTAGTACTTTGCATTAATCTTTGAGGAACAGCAGAGCTCCACACCTTAATCTATGGAGTGTAGAAACTCTACCGTTAAAAATACATAAGTGAATAGAGGGTAAGCATGGCCGAATGGCCAGCCTCCCATGGAGGTCTAGAGATCTAAAAATGATCAAAAGATGTCAAATACAATAGTAAAATGTCCTATTTATAATAAACTAGCTACTAGGGTTTACAGAAGTAAGTAATTGATGCATAAATCCACTTCTGGGGCCCACTTGGTGTGTGCTTGGGCTGAGCTTGAGTGTTGTACGTGTAGAGGTCCTTCTTGGAGTTGAACGCCAGCTTTTGTGCCAGTTTGGGCGTTGAACTCCACTTTGCAGCTTGTTTCTGGCGCTGGACGCCAGAATTGGGCAGAGAGCTGGCGTTGAACGCCAGTTTGCGTCCTCTAAACTTGGGCAAAGTATAGACTATTATATATTGCTGGAAAGCCCTGGATGTCTACTTTCCAACGCAATTGGAAGCGCGCCATTTTGAGTTCTGTAGCTCCAGAAAATCCACTTTGAGTGCAGGGAGGTCAGAATCCAACAGCATCAGCAGTCCTTCTTCAACCTCTGAATCTGATTTTTGCTTAAGTCCCTCAATTTCAGCCAGAAAATACCTGAAATCACAGAAAAATACACAAACTCATAGTAAAGTCCAGAAATATGAATTTAACATAAAAACTAATGAAAACATCCCTAAAAGTAACTAGATCCTACTAAAAACATACTAAAAACAATGCCAAAAAGCGTATAAATTATCCGCTCATCACTTAATCTAAACACACACCATAACCGAACCTCAGCAGACCAAGTGGGGGACATCGTAGTGGACGCAAGCAGAAAGGAGAGCAGGGAACATCAGCGGATGACAGAGTAGGAACCGATGACGATGCAGAACTATTTTCTCCTAACATTGCTCAAAACAAAATCTCATTAAAGAAAAAAAAATCAATCAACAAAGTAACTAATGGCAAAACAAGGTCTACCTGTTTTGTTCTCAATTGAAAATGACAGAATTTAACATACCTAACCTAACCCAACCCTCTTTTCATGGATTGAAAGAGATGTTGGAGACTTGGGAGTGCATAATAGTTTTAATATCACATCAAGATGATTAGGTACATAGGAATTCTGCAGCCATTGTAGTTCATACCAAAGACACAGGCAAACTAAAGTGAACCATCGCACAGACCAAGTTGCAAATCATAATGGTAGGAAAGGTATAAAATATCCAAAATAAAATAAAGTGAACCATCAATACTAACTGCATTTTAATTTTGGGGATAAAATAACTGGATTTTATTTTTGTTAACATACTACATTCATGTATCTTATTTTCATGTAGCCATCAACATTTGACTAGAGCAGAGAAAGCATTACCCCAACCACAAGAGTAACTTTTGTCATAGGTGAGCATAACTCCAAAGGATCATCTTTTGATGCACGGGCCTTTGCTTTTTGAACATCAATTAATCTTCACAAGACCTATCAGTACACACAAATCCTTATCAAAATGCCATATATCTACATAAAAGATTTAACATGATAGACTATTAAATTATCAAGTAAATGTTTCTAATTTAAAACCTTTACTAACTATGTACTTGGGAGTATCATAACAATACCTGCTTTAATTTGAAGTTTGAAATAGTAGCACATTCAAAAAATTCTCAAAATAATTCCTTTGTAATCAGTTAAGCTAAAATCAAATAACTAGAAAACCAAAATGATATCCTTAAAAAGAATCGTGCATTTGGTTCCAAACAACAGTAAAAAGCTTTTAAGGGTAAACTACAAACCAGCTTAACTTTATCAAGATGAAGCACAGCCTTTTCATACTCTTTCATCATATCTTTCTTTGACTCTTTAATTACTGTAAGATCATAGAAAATGAGACACTTGAGTTACCTAAACAGAGGTTGAGCCATAATGAGGACGCAGAGAACTAGTGACAGGGCACGATTCAGAAGCAGCAACACATCCCTCTCCTCGACGGTGACGTGGGTGACGGCTACAGCAGGATGCAACGGCGAAGGCGGCAGCAGCGAAGCACAACCCACAATCAGTCATGGCAGTGAAGCAGAAGCAGCGAAGCAGAAGTAGAACATGGGAGAAGCAAGGAGGCTGTGGAGAATAGAGAAATAGTGACATCATGGAGAGGGGATAAGCAGCGACGCCACGGAGAGGAGAGACTCAGTGATACAGGAAAGAAGGACACAGCGACGATTTCGAGAAAAAGGATGCAGCGACGATTTTGGGAAGAAGGACGATGCACCGGGAACTCTTTCTTTTGACAGTAGGTTAGGGCTACATGGTAAGCTGTGGTACGATGATGTCTCTGAGTCTGATGGCCTGGGTTGGTGTATGATGAGCGGATATTTTATATGTTTTTTGGCATCACTTTCATATAGTTTTTAGTGTGTTTTATTTAGTTTCTATTGAGTTTTTATAGGTTTTAGTGTTAAATTAACATTTTTGGATTCTACTATGATTTTTTGTGTTTTAGTACAATTTCAGGTATTTTCTGTCTGAAATTGAGGAGTTCGAGCAGAAGTCTGATTCAGAGACAGAGAAAGCACTACATATGCTGTCTAGATCTGACCTCCCTGCATTCGGAAGAGCTTTTCTAGAGCTACGAAAGTCCAAATGGAGCGTTCTCAATGGCTGTAGAAAGCTGCCTTCCAGAGCTTTCCATAAATATATAATAGTCTATACTTTGCTTCGGATTAGAAGACCCAAAACCGGCGTCCAACGCCAGCTTCCTACCCCCTTCCAGGCATCTAGCGCCCAAAGAGCATAGACTAATGTACAAACTCCCAAAGAGGACCTCCTAGCTGGCGTTCCATGCCCAATAGACCTCATAGCACGTATATCTCATCAAAACTCAGCCCAAACACTCACCAAGTGGGCCCCAAAGTGGATTTTAGCACTAAATAGACTGTTTTACCGTTACTAATCATTTGTTTAGTATTTAAGGGATTTTATTCATGTAATTCAGAGCTTCTTCGATTCCTTTGATCATCATTCACGTTTCACTTTGTATTTGACTTTCAGTATGAGTTTCTAAACCTCCTAGGTTGAGGGGAGAAGCCTTGCTGAGTCTTATGAATTAATAAAAGTACTACTCTTTCTCTTCGATCTGTGTTTGATTAATTCTAAGATGTATATTCGATCTTCATCGTGGTGAATAGGATGATCTAACAAATTAGCTCTATTCATCATATTAAGACGAACGTGCCTGACAAACACCCGCGTCTACTTGGGTTCAGAATGCGCCTTTCATCGGACAAGGGCGAACCAATAGCTATGTTTGTACATCTCTCAGACGGCTAATCCACGACTTCATTGGGGACTTCTCGAGACATCATTTCAGCCAATTTTCGGGGAGATTAGGGTCTCTGTTGTAGAGGCTACAACTCAAGGTGCAGCATTCTCTGATCTGGAAGATCTAACCTTGTCTGTGGCATTTTCAGTAGGATCATTAAGGGGAATTGTAAGAATCGACAAAACTGTTTTAATAAAAAAATAATTTTTAAGTGCCCGGAGTAGATTCAAAATTTAGAAGTTTTAATTTGAAAATATAAAGGTGAATTTTGATTTCAATGGATTTTTTTGAGTTGGAAAATGTATCATTTTCGAAAAGTTTTTGTAAAAAGGCGTACTGGCGCTTAAGCTAGCAGTATCAGCTCTAGTCTGTCTAGTACCGTGTATTTTAGAAAATAAGATTTTGAAAGTCGATTTATTGTTTTAAAAGGACAAAAATAATTTAGAATTGAAAACCGAGCTCTAATCTTAAAGGTTTTGGCCCAAAGTGGGCCAAACAGACTAAAACCGCTAACGGATTGGACCGGGCCCAAGGTCCAACATATATATGTGTATTTAATGAGTTTTAAACTCATTTTGAAGGGAAGAGAGAGAGAGAGAGAACTCGGATAGGTGATGGTTGGGGGGGGGGTGAAACCCCATTGTCACTATTCACCTCCACCTTCCGGGAGCTATAACTTGAGCTACGGAACTCCGATTGACGAGCCGTTTGCAGCCACGCGAAGCTCTTGACGAGCTCTTCGTTTCTATCTAAGAAAAACTGGTAAGAAATCGTGTCTCAATCCCCAGTTTCCTGCCCTACTTTCTGCGTTTTTAGGGTTTGGTTTTTGAGTAGATTTTGTGGTTTTGCTTGTTTAGGTGATCTCTAGTAGCGGATAATTGTTGGATTTTACCCTAATCACGTTGGATAAGGTAAGGTTTCACTAAACTCTTATTTTTAGTTATATTTGTGAACCCTAGGCTTGATGTTTGTATGTTATATGATGTTAGTTTGAGCTTTGGTGCTTGTTGGAGTTGGCTTGGCTTTTTGAAGCTTGTTTGGACTCAAAGTGGTGTTTTGTGCATATTGAGAATCGACCAAGGTATGGTTTCGGTTTTTTTTATGTAATATGTAATGTTTTTGGACACTTAGGCTAGTTGACTCTAAGATAGGATTGAATTAAATAAATGGTGGATTGGATTATGTATGTGGCATGTGAATGGTGATGAAGATTTTGAGTTGTGTATGTTAGAGTTTGATTATGATGTTGATGAGAAAATTGATTATTGGTATTTCTTGGTGATGATTGGTTGATGTTGTAGTGGTGTTGTGTGGAAGGAATTGGAATGATAACGATGATGATTATGTGATTGATGATGATTGTTGGTATTTTAATTATTATGAAGGTTGATGAGGAATGTGAGATTTATTATTGTGGATGAGGGTTATTGGTGTTAATGATATATTATGATATTGGTTGATGTTGGTGAGTGTGTATGTTGATTGTAGTAATATGAATGTTGATAATAATTGATAATATTGAGGTTAATTGATGAGGAGTATGAATATTGATTTTGATGACAATTGGTGAAGGAAGTTAGTTTTATGAGAATAATGTGAGGAGTAAACATTTGATGAATTGGGTAACGTTAGATATGGTTTGGTGATGATTATTGAAATTGATAAGGAATTGTAGTGGTTATTGATGTTGTTGTTATTGGTTGATGATAATTATGAGTGTTTATGATGGTTTTGGATGATGAGGATTTAGGGTTTTTGATGGTGTTGAATGAAGTAATTGAGGTATTATGGTTGGTTGAGTTCAGAGAGAAATGGTATGGAATTTTATGTTGTTTTGGTATTGCTTGGGTTGTGATTGGTTTGGTTTTGGATTGGGAGTTTTGGTAAAATTAAGGTTTGAGACTTTTGGTAAAATAAAAATTTTAGTGAACTTCCATGAATCATATCTTCAGCTACCTTCCTTGAAATTCAATGCTTTTTATACCAAATGAAAGATGATTGAACAAGCTTTAAAATGGTTTAAGTTTTGTGTAAATCCGATTTTGGTAGAGGAAGATATGATTGTGGGAATTTTGGTGTCAAAATTTGAAATTCTGCAAAGTTACAGAATTTTGTGATTTCTGGTATGTGCGCACGCACACTCCTGTGAAAATTTAAACCTGTGCGCATGCACACCCCTGTGCGTACGCACACGCAGCGGAAGGCTTTCCTTTCAGAGTGCTAGCACAGCTTGCGCGCGCACATAACCAATGGAGTTTTACAACCTGTGCGTACGCACGGCCCTGTGCGAACACGCACGTTAGAAAGGGCAGTCTGTTGGAGGCGTTCACACGCCTTGTGCGAGCGGATAGAATTGTAGAAATTTGTACCTGTGCGTACGCACACTTTTCAAAAATCTCCCTGGGCGTGCACACGCACACCCTTGTGCGTACGTACGCACACGCTTGTGCGTACGCACATGCCCTGTTTTCCAACTAAAACTTTGTTTTCAACTATTTCACCTTCTTAACAAGCTTGTAACCTCTGTGACACCTTTTTAAGATTCTTTGGCTTTTTTTTGGGTACCAAAATAATGGAAAGGTCCTAGAGATTTAAGTTAGGTTTTACTTTGAAAAGTTAGAGGACGGAGGTTTAGGTTTCTGATGTATGGATGATGAGTTGGGTTGAGAGAGAAGGAAGGGTGGTGAACTTGGTGATTACTGACAACAAATTGAGAAATTGATGAACTAATGAGTTTGGAATGGAAAATTTAGGAATTGATGATGGACGTGTTGAGTTGAGAACTTGGAAAGGAATGATGAAATTATCGAATTATGTGGAGAGTGTGCCAGGCACTATATCCTTGGAATGATATTGTTTGAATGAAAGTGTGTCAGGCACTATATCCTTGGAACGTTGAGAATTGATAAATGAAAGTGGATTGGGATGAGAACTAGTGATGACTGGTGATGATTGAGGTGGATTGACTTGTTAGATGTGGAAAGTGTGCCAGACACTATATCTTTGGAATGATAGTGTGCCAGACACTATATCCTTCGAATGATTTATGATGAACTAGATGTTGTTGTTGTTTTCCTTCTCTGCCGCAAGAGTGTGCCAGACACTATATCCTCGGAATGAGCATGCAAGTGAGTCGGGCACTATATTCTCGGAACGACAGTGTGCCAGGCACTATATCCTCAGAACAAAAGCGTGCCAGGCGCTATATCCTCGGATGTGGTAGAAAGGCGACATCTGAAAGGATGTGTCGGGTTGGCATTTATAGACCGACAAGTGATATCACGAGCCAATAGGACAGGCATTCATCATGTGCATCTACTATGTGATTTGTTTGCTTTGCCCAATTGTTTATCTTGCCTAAATAAATAATATGCTTATTTGCTAGATGTTTTACTTGCTGTACATGTATATTACATATGATTTACTTGCTTGTATTACTTGTGATTGACTAATGTTGAGGAGGATAGGTAGGCGGTGGCGATGGGATCGCACAAGGGATAGGTTGGTGAAGGCTGAGGGACAGCGGTGATTAGTATTAGTTAGAATTCCCCTAAGTTTAGATAACCCTGTTTATGGTTTAGGTTCCTTATTTATTTATTTTATTCTAAGCTTGAATATCCGTATGCGATGTGAAGTTCAAGGATTGCCTTCGGCATCCCAAAGCCTTACATCTTACATTATTGGGCACTGTTACCATACTGAGAACCTCCGGTTCTCATACCATATTCTGTTATTATTTTTCAGATGCAGGTCGCAACCCACCTCGGTGAGTTGCTTTGGTGGTGACAGAGCGGAGGATCTCTATCCGTTTTGGAGTCTTTTTGCTTATTTTGTATTGTCTCTCACTTTTGTATTTACTTTTGCCTAGAGGCTTACTTTGAGAGAGAAACTTGTATAAGCTATTTTAAGTTCCAGATGTCTGTAAGGTCTGTATATGGCTAGCCAGATTAAACTCTGCGAGCCTTGGCTAGATCTTCATACTATTATACCCTTATATTTTGTTATATTATATCTATTTCTTGTGCGTTAAGTTTGTAGCGTCGTGAGTACATTTTGCGCTTTTCAAATCCTGTTTTTTTTTGTTGTATCCTTCATCGGGCTTCTAGACTATATTACTTCTTCTATATATTATACGTATAAGCTTTAGACTTGTCGTAACCTTTGATTAACCTTTGCTTTACGACGCAAGGTAAGGCTTAGGGTAATTAGGGTGTTACAAGAATGAACTGTATGAGCTTCACCCTTAATCAGAATGGATCCACACTAACCCTGGGGTTCAGATCTGGAGGAGTATTGGCGGTTGCTCAAACCGGCATCAATCACATACAGCCTGCCATAGAAGAAATCATTCACAATTGAAGAAGACGGTAATACCAGAGTTAATCCAGAAGGACAAAGCATCTCCAAACCTTAACCAATTCCTTATCACTGTTTACATTCATCTAGGTTTTAAGATTATCATTATAATTCCATCTTCTAAATCAAAATCAACAACTCTTCTATCTGCCTGACTAAGTCCTATAAGATTACCATGGCTTGCTTCAAACCACAATCCTCGTGGGATCGACCCTAACTTACTCAGGTATTACTTGGACGACCCAGTGCACTTGTTGGTACAGTTGTACGAAGTGTGGGGATTGTTCGAGTTTGGACAACTGACGAATTATCTTGTTCCCTAGATCAGGTATTATCTTTAATTTTGTTAGAGTCTTTTATTTTATTTTATTTTTTCTTTTTTTTCAAAAAAATTAAAAACCTTTTTCAAAAATTTTTATTTTCAAGAATCCTTAGCTTTCTTTGTTTAATCTTTATTTTTGGTTTGAGTCTTTTTGTTTTTGATCTTGGTAATTTTCGTTCCTTTTGAGTCTTTTCGTTCATGTTCTTGGTTAAAATCTCGAAGATTTTGAGTGTTTTTCTAAAAATTTTTTAAAATTAGTGTCTTTTTGTTTGAGTCTTGTTTCAATCTTTAAGTTTGGTGTCTTCTTGTTGTTTTTCTTTTAATTTTTCGAAAATTTGATGTTTGATATTTGATGTTCAAAAGTTTTAAGTTTGGTGTTCTTTACATGTTCTTGCGTTCTTTAAATTTTTTTAGTCTTGTTCTTTGTGTTCTTGTTAATCTTCAAAGTGTTTTTGTGTTTTATTTTTTTTTTATCTTAAAAATTTTACGTTTGGTGTCTTTTTGGTGTTTGTCTTTAAATTTTCGAAAATTAGTCCCTTTAGATCTAAAAATTTTAATTTTTGTGTCTTTTACTTGTTTTTCTCTCTCCTCATTAAATTCAAAAATAAAAAATATCTTTTCTATCTTAAAATTAATTTAATTTTCGAAAATTCTTAATAAAAATTCAGATTTTAATTATAAAATTTTTATTTTATCTTATCTTAGTTTTAAAGTTTAAAAATCAAATCATTTTAAAATCATATCTTTTTCAAAATCTTATCTTTTCATATCTCAAATTCAAATTCCAAAATTCAATTTCAAATTTAAAAAATTCAAAATTCAGAAATCTTATTTCAAATTCTAAAATTCAATTTCAAATTTCAAAATTTAAATTTCAAATTTAAAAATCAAACCTTTTCAAATTCAAATCATTTTAAAATCTTTATCTTATCTTCTTTCAATTTCAAATTTCAAAATTAAATATTTTTCAAAATCAAATTTCAAATCTTATCTTGTTGGCTTTTTCAAAATTCAAAATTTCAAATTTCAAATTTTAAAATTTCAAATTCAAAGTTTAAAATTCAAATTTAAATTTCAAATTTCAAAATTTCAAAATTTAATTTTCAAATTTTAAATCTTAAATTCAAATCTTTTCTCAATTAATTACATATCTTCTCTCTCTTCTTTTTCAAAACTCCCTAACTAACTGCTTCTCCCTAATTTATTGAAAATCCTCTTCTTCTTCTATCTCTTCTATTTTCGAAATTTAATAATTAAATTTTAAATCCTTTTAATTAATTAATTTTAATTTCGGTTTAAATAAATAAAATAAAAACAAGAATATTTTAATTCTTATTCATCTCTCCTATCCTTATTTCTTCTTCCTTTCCTTCTACCTTTCTTCATTATGAACCCAAGTGGGAATGAAGAGTTCAGGAGAACTCTGTGATCTTATACAAATCCCTCTGCTGACTTCTATGGAAGAAGTATCAGCATACCTCACATCGGAGCAAGTAACTTTGAACTCAACCCTCAACTTTTTACTTTAGTGCAGCAAAACTGTCAGTATTCTGGGCTTCCTCAGGAAGAACCTACAGAATTCCTGGCAGACTTCTTAAAGATTGCTAACACAGTACACAGTGAAGGAGTAGACCAAGATGTCTATAGATTATTGCTTTTTCCTTTTGCTGTAAAGGACCAAGCAAAAAGGTGGTTGGATAACCAGCCTAAAGTTAGTTTAAAAACTTGGAAATAGTTAGTGGACAAGTTTTTAAATCAGTACTTCCCCCCAAGAAAGATGACCCAGCTGAGGCTGGACATCCAAGGCTTCAAACAAGGAGATAGTGAATCTCTTTATGATGCCTGGGAGAGGTACAGGAGGATGCTAAGAAAATGTCCCACTGAAATATTTTTAGAATGGGTACAGTTAGACATCTTCTATTATGGGCTTTCAGACATGGCTAGAATGTCTTTAGACCACTCTGCTAGTGGCTCTATACACATGAAAAAGACCATAGGAGAAGTTCAAGAGCTTATTGAGACAGTTGCCACTAATCAGCATCTGTACTCATCTCCTGAGCCTTCTATAAAAGGAGAGGTTAAGGCAGTAGCTGCTGAACCTAACCCTCCAGAGCAGAATGGCCCATTGACTCAGTAATTGCAAACCCTTACACAACAACTGTTGGAACTGCAAGAGGCTCTGCGAGAAACTCAGGCTTCCAATAGGAATGTAGAAGCCCAGCTGAGTCAAACAAGGCAGCAGTTATCTAAGCAGATAACAGAAGAATGCCAGGCTATTCAATTGAGGAACGGGAAATCCTCAAACATCCAACCTCAGTACAACCAGATTTCGGCACAAGATGACTCTGGGCGTTCAAACGCCCAGGGAGGTATCACTCTTAGCGTTGAATGCTAGGAAAGGGCAGAGACTGGGCGTTCAAACATCCAAGGAGGCAGCACCCTTGGCGTTGAACGCCCACAAAAGAGTGATGCCCCAGGCATCAGACGCCAGGAAAGGGATAGCAGCCTGGGCGTTGAACGCCCAGGCAAGGGAGGCCAGTCACATAATAATAACATCCCTCCTAAGCAAGCTAGTAACCCCCCTTCCAATACACAAGGTACTCGGCCTTTATCAACCAAGATTGATGAGCAGCAGGCCAAGTTACCATACACTCAATGACTCCAGAAAGCAAAAAATGATAGGTAATTTGACAAATTCTCAGAAGCTTTTAAGAAGTTGGAGATCAAAAACCCCTTTGTAGAGGCTCTTGAACAAATGCCTTCATACGCTAAGTTTGTGAAGGAAATACTGAACAACAAGAGGGATTAGAGGGAAGTAGAGACAATAGCTCTTACTAAGGAGTGCAATGCAGTCATTCAGAGGAACCTTCATCAGAAGCTGCAGAAACACCCTAACACTCGTCTCAAAGTCACATAAGTGAATCCAAGAGAAGAGTATCTGGACCTCATTAGTACCGAGGAGGCCAAACCTCAGGATCATGCTACTAAGAGACTTAAGGCAATCATGGACTAGAAGGATCCTGAGAATGCAATTGAGCACGCCCCTACAGAGGAGAAAGAACCTCGAGTTGAATCTACTCTGGGTGTGCCAGAGGAGCCTATGACTCCCACAGAGCATGCCCTTGCAGAGGTGTAAGAGGCTCAAGAGCCATCTTTCCTAGGCGTGCAGAAAGAACCGGCAGATAGGCAGTTGGCTCATTTCTCAGCAGCACTTAAGAGGCTGCAAGTCAATATCTTTTTTGCAGAGGTATTTGAAAAGAAGGATCTAATGGGAGATGAAATAGAGATACTTACTGAGAAGTACAGTATCCTAATTCAGCATGAGCTGCCAAGGAAGATGCCAGATCCAGGGACCTTTCAGATCCTATGGACTACTGGAAAGATCATTTTTGATAAAAGCCCTTTTTGATCATGGCTTAAGTTTAAATCTGATACCTTCCACTGAGGCAGAGGCCGAGTTTAGAGAGACTAGGAAGGCATTAAACGCCAATCAGGAAGCCCTCACTGGGCATTCAGTGCCCATAATGGCAGCCATTCTGGCGCTAAACGCCAGTGAGGAACCCCTCACTGGGCGTTCAACGCCCATACACCTAGGGAAGCTGGAGTTGAACGCTAGCAAGGACATCTCTGCTGGGCGTTCAACGCCCAAAAAGATAGAGGTACTGGCATTTAACGCCAGTAATGGTGCACATCAAGATGAGCAACTCTTTGCCATCCGGACGACACCTTGGTTTGCAGATATTGCAAATTACAAGGCTATAAGATTCATCCCCAAGGAATACAGTAGGCAGCAAGCTCGAAAACTCATTCATGATGCTAGATACTACTTGTGGGAGGAACCATATCTCTTTAAGAGATGCTCGGATGGGATAATCCACCACTGTGTGTCTGAAGAAGAGGTACATAAAATCTTATGGCACTGCCATGGCTCCGATTATGGAGGACACTTTGGAGGAGAGCGAACAGCCACGAAAGTCTTCCAAAGTGGTTTCTACTAGGCCACGCTCTTTAAGGATTTTCGAGAGTTTGTCCGTCGCTGTGACATTTGCCAAAGGGCTGGCAATCTCCCTCATGGTCACGACATGCCTCAATAAGGAATCCTAGAGATTGAGTTGTTTGATGTATGGGGTATAGACTTCATGGGTCCTTTTCCACACTCATACTCAAACACCTATATCCTCGTGGCAGTGGATTATGTGTCTAAATGGGTTGAGGCAGTCACATCACCCACGAATGACACTAGAGTAGTGATGAAGTTCCTCTAAAAGAACATATTCAGTAGGTTTGGTGTCCCTCGAACACTGATCAGTGATGGAGGAACTCATTTCTACAACAAATAGCTTGACTCTGTGCTGAGCCGATATGGAGTTCGCCATAAAGTGGCCACCCCATATCATCCACAAATAAATTGGCAAGGTGAAGTCTCAAATAGAGAACTAAAGAGAATCCTGGAAAGAACAGTGAATACCTCTAGAAAGGATTGAGCAAGAAAGCTTAATGATGCTCTCTAGGCATATAGAACAATTTTCAGGACCCCTATAGGAACGTCACCATATTAATTGTTGTATAGGAAGGCGTGCCACTTGCCAGTGGAGCTAGAACACAAGGCCTACTGGGGCAACCAAACTCCTAAACCTTGATACAAAGGTAGCAGGAGAAAAACGGTTGCTACAGCTAAATGAGTTGGATGATTTCTGACTTGCTGCATTTGAAAATGCAAAGATCTATAAAGAAAGGGCCAAAAAGTGTCATGATAGAAAGATTTCTTCCAAAGGCTTTGAACTTGGACAAAAAGTTCTGCTCTTCAATTCTAGACTGAAGCTCTTCCTTGGAAAGCTTAAGTCACCTTCAAGGAGTAGCAAGCCTAGCATTGAACACCAGCCAGGGGCACTGGCTGGGCATTCAATGCCCTGAAGGGGGATGTAAGACTAGCGTTGAACGCCAGCCAGGGAGCACTAGCTGCACGTTCAACGCCCAAGAAGGAGTGGTAAGCTAGCGTTGAACGCCAGCCAGGAGGCACTGCCTGGGCGTTCAACGCCCAGAGGGAGCACCAGGATGGTGTTGAACGCCAGAATCAAGGCATTCTAGGCGTTCAACGCCCAACAAAGGTTGGACAAGTTTTTGACCTTTTCAAAATTTATCTTTTCCAAATCTTATCTTTTTAATCATATTTTCTAAACAAGATTCTTTCAACCATCATCTTTTAATTTCAATTTCCTTTCCAATTTAAAATCTTTTCAAATCTTTCTCAAGTCTTTTTCAAATATTTTTCAAAATTTCATATCTATTGCAATTCTTTTTCAAATCTTTTATTTAACTTTAAAATATTTTTCATACCTTCTATCTTAGCTTTTTATCTTTTTCATATCTTTTAATGATTAAACAAATTTTAAAACTTATCTTTTTCTATCTTTTACCAAGGTGTGAATCTTATCTTCTTTATCTTTTCTCTAATCAATTTCGAAAACCCACCCTCCCCTTCCTATATATAACATTCGCCCCATACACTCCCTCATCCACATTTCTTTCGAATTCTTCTCGTCCTCTTCGTCTTCTTTCTTCTCTTTTGCTCGAGGATGAGCAAACCTTTTAAGTATGGTGTAGAAAGAGCCTTGCTTTCTCACTCTATTTAAATTCCATGGCTCCAAAAATTGGAAAACCCACTTCAAGAAGCAAGAAAGAAGACAACCAAACAGTTGTTTTCAAACCTCTTAGATTCTACACAAAGCAACATGAAGAAAATTATTACAAAATAATGTGCAAGAGAACAGTAATCCCGGAGGCCAAATTCAAACTAAGAGAAGATGAGTATCTGGAGATTCAAGAGCAAATTCGAAAGAGAGGCTGGGAGATCCTGGCCGACCCTGAGATCAATGTTGGAATAATAATAATCCATGAATTCTATGCAAATTTGTGGATGACAGATAAGCAAAAGAAAGATGGACAAGGATTCCATATTTTTCGCACCATGGTCTGAGGGAAGGCTCTCTATTTTCATCTTGATAAGGTGAGAGAGATCTTTAAGTTACCTCCACAAAGGGATGATCCAGAATCCTTTAATAGGAGGGTGTTAGCCAATCCAAAGTTGGATCAGATTCTAGAAGACATATGTCTACCTGAAACTCAGTTGATCAATAACACAAAAGGAAATCCAAACCAACTGAGAATAACAGATCTCAAACCAGTTGCTAGGGGTTGGTTGGATTTTATTAGGCATTCCATACTCCCTACTAGCAACCGCTCTAAAGTTACCATTAGAAGGGCTATGATGATTCACTGCATCATGATGGATAATGAGGTGGAAGTCTACTAACTGATCCCCTTTAAGCTGTACAAGATTACAAACAAAATGTCAACTCAAGCCAAATTGGCTTATCCAAACCTTATCTTTCTCTTGTGTAAAGAGGCTGGAGTCATGATTAACAGAGACTCCTTTATTCCAACAGAAAGCCCAATCACCAAGCAAGTGATGGAAAACTCCAAAATACCAGATGATCATCCCAAAAGGAACACACCTGAGCCTCTTCAAACACAAGAGATCCCTCCAATTGAATATTGGACCCATATGGAAGCATCTGTTGCACAATTGCAAATCACCTTGGATCAATTAAGAGAGGAGAAAACAGACCATATTAGCATGCTTTGCAAACTAGTCAAGGAACAAGAGAAGCAGGGGCGTGAACTAGAAGAACTGAAGTGTCAGAAATTATCCCCTGAAGAGCCTAACGCCTCCCATGATTAAGGTGGTTGAGTTCTACCTCCCTATTCCTGTGCTTATTCTAATTCCTGTTTCTTAAGTTTAGACTTACATGATCACTAGTAGCATTTAAGCTTTTATTTAAGTTTCTGTTTTTTAATTTTAGAATTGCATGAGCATTATTAGGATTTAAGTTTTTATTTTCCAATTAGCTATAAAATTTTCCTCTTATCATCTCATTAAATTTGAATAAAATTTTAATTTTTTTTTAGAAATAGTAATGATACATAAATTTTGAATTATATATTAAGAAGTCAATTATTTGATGTGGTGGCATTGTTTTCATTTTCTGAATGCATGAATAAACAGTGCATGTTTGATGTTGGAGTTAAGAATGTTGGCTCTTGAAAGAATGATGATAAAAGTGAAGTATTATTGGTGATCTGAAAAATCCAAACATTGATTCTTCAAGCAAGAAAAAGCAGCAAAAAGAAAGAAAGAAAAAGAAAGAAATTGAGAAAAAAAGAGGGGGCAAGCAGAAAAAGAAAAAAAAGAAAAAGCCAATAGCTCTTTAAACCAAAATGCAAGAGCAAGGATCCAAGGCTTTGAGCATCAATGGTTAGGAGGGCCTAAAAGAAACAAAATCTTAGCCTAAACAGTTCAATTGAGCTGCTTCCCTAACTATATGCTTGTGGTGTGAAGGTGTCAAGTGAAAATCTTGAGACTGAGCAGTTAAAGTCGTGATCCAAAGTAAAGAGTGTGCTTAAGAACTCTGGACACCACTGGCTGGGGATTCTAGCAAAACTGAATCACAATCCGAAAGGGTTCACCCAGTTAAGTGTTTGTGGCATTTATATATCCGGTGGTAATACTGGAAAATAAAGCGCTTAGGGTCACGGCCAAGACTCAAAAGAAGTTGTGTTCAAGAATAAAAAAGAACTAAACTAGGAGAATCAATAGTATCATCTGGAATCAGAGTTCCTAAAGATGCCAATCATTCTAAGCTTTAATGGAAAGTCAGATGCCAAAATATTCAAAAGTAAAAAGCTACTAAGTCTCGCTCATCTAATTGAAACTGAGCTTCATTGAGAATTCTGAGATTTATTGTATCCTTCTCTTCTTTTTAATCCTACTTTATTTTTGGTTGCTTGGGGACAAGCAACAGTTTTAGTTTAGTGTTCTAATGAGCGGATATTTTATACGCTTTTTGGCATCATTTTCATATAGTTTTTGTTGTGTTTTGTTTAAGTTTTATTATATTTTTAGAGGTTTTAGTGAAAAATTCATATTTTTGGATTTTACTTTGATTTTGTGTGTTTTATGATAATTTCAGATATTTTCTGGCTGAAATTGAGAAGTTTTGGCAAAGTCTGATTCAGAGACAGAGAAAAGACTGCAGATGTTGTCAGGATCTGACCTCCATGCACTGTAAGAAGCATTTTTGGAGCTACAAAAGTCCAAATGGCGCGCTCTCAATGAATATGAAAAGCTAACATCCAGGGCTTTTCTGAAATATATAATAGTTTATACTTTACTTTGGAAATTAAGGCCCCAAACTGGCGTTCAATGCCAGCCACCAACCTCATTCCTGGCGTCCAACGCTCAGAAGGGAGTAGCTGGCGTCCAACGCCCATTTAGAAGTTCAAAACTAGCTTGTGGCTTCACTCAAGCTCAGCCCAAACACTCACCAAGTGGGTTTGGAAAGTGGATTTTCGCACTACAAGACTAGTTTATCTTAATTTTGTAATTCTTAGTTAGCAGATTAGTATATATAGGAGGAGATCACCCTTGTTTAGGATCTTCTTCCTCTCCCCTACCTTATTTCGAACATCACATTGTACAGCATGAGTCACTAACCTCCTAAGGTTAAGGTTAGGAGCTCTGCTGATTCTTATGGATTAATAATATCACTATTCTATTTCAATCTATGCTTGATTCTATTCTAATATGTATCTTTGTTCTTCATCCTAATGGATTGGGAGTGTAACTTGACCGTCATCTCTATTCACATGGATTCGTGCAAGTCCTTGACGGAATAGTATTGAACCACAAGCTTGATTATACATCTCTTAGATGGCTAATCCACGACATCGTTGGAGACTTCTCGAGATATCAGTTCAGCCGAGGTGCGGGGCGATTAGGGCCTTTGTGGTATAGGCTAGAACCAAAGAAGCAGCATTTTCTGATCCAGAAGATTCGACCTTGTCTGTGGCATTTTGAGTAGAATCACCAAGGGAATGGACTGCTAGAGCTTCACCCCTGTTCATATTGGATGACCGCTGACCCGGCGTTTGATCTGAAGCAGATGAGATTAATAACTGCTAACTCGGCGTTAATCATTTACAACCTGCCATGGAATGAATCAATCAGAAGTTGGAGTAGATGGTGAGAAAAGTTGATCCAGAAGGAGAAAGAATCTCTGAAGCCTCAACCGATCTCATACCATTGATTTCACACCTATCTAGTAACGTTTTATTTATTTATCTGTTTTATGTGTTTTCTTGTGACAACTATATTTTCTATCCGCCTGACTAATATCTACAAGATAACCATTACTTGCTCAAACCAATAATCTCTGTGGGATTGACTCTCACTCACCTGAGGTATTACTTGGATAACCCGATGCACTTGCCGATTTATCTGTGTGAAACTTGCGAAGTCTGTTTCGTGCACCAGTCTACTACTAAACCTATTCTTGTTCATTACACCCAGATTGTTACTAAAGCCTTATTGAGGCTTCTATTGATCTTTCGACCCAAAGTTGGGGCGGTTGCTCCATCCCTGATTGAAAGTATTCAAATAGGGATTGTTGTTGGAGTTTCTTGAGGAGTTTTCCATGTAGTTCACCTCCTCCATGGTGGTCCAGGTGTTAGCACCTACGTCTAACTCATAGGCTGTCTCTGGACAGTAAGCCTCAGAGCTCTGCGTCCCACTCAAGTGCTGAGTGATCATGTTGATCTGCTGGGACATGAGCTTGTTTGAGCTAAGATGGCATCTAAGGTGCCTACTTCTAGGACGCCTATCTTTTGAGTAGCCCCATTACTCACAGGGTTCCTTTTAGAAGTGTACATATACTGGTTGTTGGCAACCATGTCTATAAGCTCTTGTGCCTCTTCAGGCATCTTCTTAAAGTGGAGAGATCTGATAAACTACATTTTTAGGGTTTATCTTATGTTGAATTTAGAGCATTTTGATAACCTTTCCTCACATTTATTCAATGAGATACCATGATTTTGTGATTGTGATGCCAGGGCATTTTGGCCAGTTTCACTGACCTTTTCTTTTTGTTTTTAGGGTAGTTTCATGCACTTTCTTAGGAAATAAGCAAGTTTTGGGTAGAATTTCACTTACATCTTGATTCAAGCAAACATTGTGATTTTTATATGAATTCATGAGAATTATGCATAAATTGAATGACAAATTGGATGATGCATATCTCATAACTTGGACTAGAACTTTGATGCACTTTATTGCTTGATTTCAGGACAAAGGAAGCAAGGAAGAACCACGTTAGCAGCCATGTTAGTCTAACTAACGTGACCTCTAACGTGGAATGGGAGCTAGCTTTCAACGTTAATGAGAAAAGTAATCGCCAATAACGTCCTCGAAGCCATCATAGCTCACGTTGAGAGTCACGTTAACTAAGTTAACATGAACTCTAACATGGAAGAAGGAAATGAAGCCAACGTTAGTGACACTCACCTTTGTCACTAACGTTGGACCAAGCTCATATTGGCCACGTTAAGAGCCACGTTAACTCAGTTAACGTGGACTCTAATGTGGGGAAGCAAAAGAATGGCCAACGTTAGTGACACTCACCTTTGTCACTAACGTTGGACTAAGCCACTTTGAGCCACGTTAGTTGCCACGTTAACTTAGTTAACGTGGAAGCTAACATGGAGGGAGCAAGAATCGCCAACGTTAGTGATACTCACCTTTGTCACTAACGTTGGAATGAGCCACTATGAGTAACATTAACTCCCACGTTAACTTAGTTAACGTGGAAGCTAACGTGGATGAAAGAATGATGAGCCAACGTTAGTGACACTCACCTTTGTTACTAACGTTGGAGATGGCTATCACCACCACGTTAACCTAGTTAACGTGAACTCTAACGTGAGAAGTAGGGGCGTTTTGAAACGTTAGTGACAAAGGTAAGTGTCACTAACGTTTTTGAAGATTTGGCAAGCCTACGTTAAAGGTCACGTTAGCCACACTAACGTGAACTCTAACGTAGGGAAGGGAGGATTCTCAACGTTATTGGAAAGGGTAAGTCCCAATAACGTGTGCGAAGGATCAAGAGGCAACGTTAGTGGTCACGTTGGTGCCACTAACGTTGAAGTTAACGTGGGTTACCCTTGGGTTAGGAACGTTAGTGAAAAAGGTGACTGCCACTAACGTTCTCGAACCCACACGTTCACTTAACGTTAACGCCACTAACGTCATAAGCTAATAGTCCCTGCCTACTTCATACTTTCTCTCTGCAAGTAAAGCAAAGCCCAGTGAAGAGGATAACTGCTTCAAACTCAAGATCCAAAGGCCCATATCCAAGATTTGAAGAACCAACTAGAAGATCAGAAGAGTAGTATATATAGGGATAGTTTTGAATCAAAAAAGGGTTGGAAATTGGAGAACTACTCTCTGTATTTTTACTTTCTCTGCAACTTTTAGCTTAATTCTCAAGAATGTACTCTCCATCTATGCTTTTCATTCCCAGAGCTATGAACAACTAAACCCTTTTCATTGGGTTAGGGAGCTCTGTTGTAATTTGATGGATCAATATTAGTTTTCATTATTCTTCTTCTATCTTTTCTCTTGATTTTACTAGAAAGCTTTCAATCTTCATTCAATTGGGTAGTTATATTGGAAAAGAAGCTATTCATACTTGGATCTCTTCGGAACTTTGGAAGAGGAATGAAGAGATCATGCTAGAAATGCTTTCTCATGTTGGACCAAATTGGGGTTTGGATGGATATAGTGACATATAATCCTACCAACACTTTGATTTAGAAATACATGTGGTATAATCGGTGACCATACTTCATCTCTTCTCATGAGCAATTGACCAAGGAATTGGCTATTGATCAAGATTTGAGAGATTAAATTACCAAGAAATTGGAATTCGATCACTTAAGATTGCCAAGGAGATCAATGAATGCATTGGTTGAGGAAGAGATGAAAATGAACTTGATCCGGAGAATGCAACATCTCCTAAGCCCAATGAATTCCCCATTTCTGATCTTACCCATTCTCTATAAATTCTGCAATCTACTTTTATGAGCATCTTCCCTATTCCCATTTAAGATTCTGCAATTTACTTTCCGCTATTTACATTCAGCTCTTTATTTCCAGCATTTACGTTTTCTGCTATTTACTATTCCGCCATTTAATTTTCTACAAATCTCAAATCTAATTCTGCTTAGTTCAACTAGAACATTCCTCTAATTAAAGTTGCTTGACCAATCAATCCCTGTGGGATTCGACCTCACTCTATTGTGAGTTTTTACTTGACGACAATTCGGTATACTTGCCGAAGGAAAATTGTTGAGAGACAAGTTTTCATGCATCAAGTTTATGGCGCCATTATTGGGGATTGATTTTGTATCAACAATGATTAAATTGGAGGATTACTAGATTGAGCATTTTTCTTTTGTTTGATTTAAAATTCTGTTTGAGTAATTTACTTTCAGTTTTAGTTATTTTCTCCCCTTTCCCCTACCCATTTTCTTAGTTGTTTACAATTCATTCCACTAACCCACTAACTGTTTGATATATTGCATCACTCACACTAATAGCAATTCTAACAGAAATACTTTCTGCATCTATTTCCTTGCTTGTGCCTTGTTGGTTGTATGACAGGGAGAAGAAGCGGGGATTCAACTTTCTTTGATTCTGAACCTGAGAGGACCTTCTTGAGATTAAGGAGGGAAGCAAGAGGAAAACGAGTAGTTGGTGCGGAGGAAGAAGAGGAGTATTTTGAACCAAACATGGATGAAAATATGGAGAACCATCATGAAGAAGAGGCTCACAACCATGGCAGAGAAGGTCTAGCAAATCATGCTGGGCAGGAGAGAAGAGTGTTAGGCTCTTATATCAACCCAAACCCAGGAAACTGTGGGAGTAGCATTCAAAAGCCAACCATACATGCCAACAACTTTGAACTAAAGCCACAGCTCATCACCCTTGTTCAGAACAACTGTTCATTCGGAGGAGGTGTCTAAGAAGACCCCAACCAACATTTAACCACCTTCCTGAGGATATGTGATACTGTGAAGTCTAACGGTGTTCATCCTGACACCTATAGACTACTTTTATTTCCCTTCTCACTCAAGGACAAGGCATCCAAATGGTTAGAGTCCTTCCCGAAGGAGAGCTTAACAACCTGGGAAGATGTGGTGAACAAATTCTTGGCAAGATTCTATCCTCCTCAACGGATCAACAGGTTGAGAGATGAGGTTCAAACTTTCAGGCAACAAGATGGTGAGACTCTATATGAAGCATGGGAGAGGTTTAAGGACCTGACAAGAAGATGCCCGCCAGATATGTTCAATGAATGGGTGCAGTTGCACATTTTCTATGAAGGTCTTTCATATGAATCAAAGAAGGCAGTAGACCACTCATCCGGGGGATCTCTGAACAAGAAGAAGACCATTGAAGAAGCCATAGATGTCATTGAGACTGTAGCAGAGAATGACTATTTCTATGCTTCTGAAAGAGGCAACACTAGAGGAGTGATGGAGCTAAACAATGTGGATGCACTGCTGGCCCAAAATAAGCTTATCACCAAGCAGCTGGCTGATCTTACCAAGAAGATGGAGAGGAACCAAGTAGCAGCAATCACCACCTCATCAACAACCTAAGAGAGAGTGAATGCAGAGGAAGAGGATGAGCAAGAACAAGCCAATTACATTGGAAACTCACTTAAGAAAGCCCATGATGCATACTCCAAGACCTACAACCCTGGTTGGAGGAATCACCCAAACTTTGGGTGGGGAAATCAACAAGATCAAGGCCAAGATCAGAGACGTCACAACCCCAACAACCATGCAGCTCACCAACATTCCACACAGAGATCATATCAACACCACCCTAACAACACCTCTCCACATCCATACCAAAACCAAGATAACCCTTCTCATCCATCCAATCCCAACCCACCATCATCTGATGACAGACTCTCAACGATTGAGAAACTACTTGAAGGCATATGCAAAGAGATTCAAGACAGTAAGGCATTCCGAGAAGAAGTGCGGTCCAATATGCAGAATCAAGATGCTGCCATCAAGAAACTTGAGACGCAAATTGGCTACCTATTCAAGCAAATTCCCAGCCACAACCCTCGCAGCGATACTGACTCAAACCAAAAGGAGGAGTGTCAGGCTATTACCCTCAGGAGTGGGAAGGAACTGAAAGAAGCTTCCCAGAAACCACAAGAAAGGGCTCAAATGAAAAGGAAGAAGAGCAAGATGGAGTTCGAGTTTCCACTTCGAGTCCGCAAAAAAAAAAAGAAGAAATGCTGAAGCCAGACGTCCTAAGAGTCCCATACCCTCAGCAATTGAAGAAGAAGGGGGATGACAATCAGTTCTTAAGATTTTTGGAAATCATCAAGAAACTACAGATCAACATACCCTTTGCTGAAGTAATAGAACAAATGCCGCTTTACGCCAAGTTTTTAAAGGAGTTAATGACTAAGAAGAGAAGTTGGAAGAGCAACGAAACTGTGAAACTAACTGAAGAATGTAGTGCTATCATTCAGCATAAACTACCCCAGAAATTGAAGGATCCTGGGAGCTTCCAGATCCCTTGTATTATAGGGGAGATCACAGTGGAGAAAGCTCTATGTGACTTAGGAGCCAGCATAAATCTGATGTCAGTAGCTATGATGAGAAAAATGAAGATCGAGGAGGCTAAGCCAACAAAAATGGCCCTACAACTGGCAGACCGATCGTTCAAGTTCCCTCATGGTGTAGTTGAAGATTTGCTGGTGAAGGTGGGGGATTTCATCTTCCCAACAGACTTTGTAGTGTTAGACATGCAGGAGGAAGCCAAGGCCTCCATCATCCTGGAAAGACCATTCTTAGCTACTGCTGGAGCTGTCATTGATGTCCAAAAAGGTGACCTCACCCTGAGATTACACAATGAAAAGATGACATTCAATGTGTTCAAGGCCATGAGTTACCCTCCAGAACAATTGGGAGAGTGTATGAGGTTGGACTCACTGGAAGATACAGTGCAGGAGAGCTTTAAAGAAGAAGAACCTGAAGGGTTGACCGAGGAGGAATCAACGTCTAGTGAAGAGGCCGCAACAGCAGAAATTCATATACAAGGTGCACCAAAGGAAGAGAATGAAAAGTTAGAAGCACCAAAACTTGAACTCAAAGCACTGCCAACCACTCTCAAATATGCATACTTAGGAGAGAATGAAAGCTACCCAGTGATCATAAACTCATCCCTCAGCCAAGATCAAGAGGATGAATTACTCCAAGTGTTGCGAAAGCATAAGGATGCCATTGGATGGACCAGTTCGGCCATATGCATGCATAAAATACTGTTGAAAGATGATGCCAAACCATCCATTCAATCCCAAAGGAGGCTGAACCCAATCATGAAGGAAGTAGTACAGAAAGAAGTTATGAAGTTATGGCAGGGAGGGGTAATCTACCCGATTTCAGATAGCCCCTGGGTCAGCCCCGTGCATGTCGTCCCAAAAAAGGGAGGAATAACTGTAGTCCCCAATGAGAAGAACGAACTAATCCCCACCAGGACCGTCACAGGATGGCGGATGTGCATAGACTACAGAAAATTGAATGAAGCTACAAGAAAAGATCATTTTCCCCTTCCATTCATGGATCAGATGTTGGAAAGACTCGCAGGACACGCATATTATTGTTTTCTCGATGGTTATTCAGGATATAACCAAATAGTGGTTGATCCCAGAGACCAAGAGAAAACCTCATTCACTTGCCCATATGGAGTGTTTGCTTACAGGTGCATGCCATTTGGGCTATGTAATGCACCTGCAACTTTCCAACGCTGCATGCTTTCTATCTTCTCAGATATGATAGAAAAGTTCATAGAAGTGTTTATGGATGACTTTTCAGTATTCGGAGATTCTTTCCCTGATTGCCTTAACCACTTGGCCCTGGTGTTAAAAAGATGTCAAGAGACTAACCTGGTCTTGAACTGGGAGAAATGTCATTTTATGGTGACAGGAGGAATAGTCCTTGGCCATAAGGTGTCTAACCAAGGCATTGAGGTGGACAGAGCTAAGGTGAAACTCATTGAAAAGTTACCTCCACCAAGTGATTTCAAGGCAATTAGGAGTTTTTTAGGGCATACTGGCTTTTACAGAAGGTTTATTAAAGATTTTTCAAAGATAGCCAAGCCCTTAAGCAATCTCCTTGTATCTGATACACCATTTGTCTTCGATGAAAAATGCATGCTAGCGTTCGAAATTTTGAAACAGAGGTTGTCCTCTGCCCCTATCATTTCCCCACCTGATTGGAACCTACCATTTGAATTGATGTGTGATGCATCTGATTTTGTAGTTAGGGCCGTGTTAGGGCAGAGGAAAGATAACTTAGTCCATGTGATCTACTATGCTAGCAAAGTCCTCAATGACACTCAAAGAAATTATACCACTACTGAAAAGGAGTTGCTAGCAATAGTTTTTGCATTTGACAAGTTTAGATCATACCTCATTGGTGCTAAAGTGATTGTTTTCATAGATCACACAGCACTTAAATATTTGTTTGCCAAGCAAGAATCAAAACCAAGACTAATAAGATGGATCTTATTGTTGTAGGAATTCAATATTGAAATTAGAGACAAGAAAGGAGTGGAGAATAAGGTAGCGGATCACCTATCCAGAATTCCTCATGATAAAGGTGGAACACATGATACAAGTGTAAATGAGCTCTTTCCTGATGAGCAGTTGATGACAGTTCACAAAGCACCATGGTTTGCAGACATTGCCAACTTCAAGGCAACTGGGGCTTTACCTCCATCGATCAATAAACATCAAAAGAGAAAACTCATAAATGATGCAAAATATTTTGTCTGGGATGAGCCATATCACTTTAAGAAGTGTTCAGATGGAATCCTGAGAAGATGTGTTTCAGAAGAAGAGGGACAAGAGGTCCTGTGGAATTGCCACGGCTCATGCTATGGAGGCCATTTTGGAGGGGATAGAACTGCAGCCAAGGTGTTACAAAGCAGATTCTTTTGGCCCACCCTCTTCAAGGATGCCAAAGAACTGGCAAAGAATTGCAATGAATGTCAAAGAGCTGGAAACTTACCCAAAAGAAATGAGATGCCACAGAACTTCATCTTAGAACTGGAACTGTTTGATGTGTGGGGAATCGATTTCATGGGACCATTCCCAACCTCATATTCAAACAAGTACATTTTGGTAGCAGTGGATTACGTTTCCAAGTGGGTAGAGGCTATTGCAACCCCAACAAATGATAACAAAGTGGTCATGAACTTCCTCAGGAAGAATATCTTTAGCCGGTTTGGAGTCCCACGAACACTCATCAGTGATGGAGGGAGCCATTTTTGTAACAGACCACTAAAAGCTCTTCTCCTACGATACGGGGTAAAACACAAGGTTGCCACGCCTTACCATCCCCAAACAAGTGGGAAAACTGAGATATCTAACAGAGAGCTAAAAAGGATTTTGGAAAAGACTGTAGGAGCATCAAGAAAGGATTGGTCGAAGAAGCTGGATGATGCTCTTTGGGCATACAGAACAGCATTCAAAACACCACTTGGAATGTCCCCATATCAATTGGTGTATGGGAAAGCTTGTCACTTACCACTAGAGCTGGAACACAAAGCTCTCTGGGCTCTTAAGATACTGAATTTTGACAGCATTGCTGCTGGTGCAAAGAGGATTCTGCAGCTACAAGAGATTGTGGAATTTAGATCTCAAGCCTATGAAAATGCCAAGATTTATAAAGAAAAGGCGAAGAGAAGATATGACCTCCATCTGGCACCCAGGAGTTTCGCAAAGGGGCAGCAAGTACTCCTTTACAACTCCAAATTGAGACTGTTCCCAGGAAAACTCAAATCAAGGTAGTCAGGACCCTTTCTTGTCACAAAGGTCTCGCCGTATGGACACATAGAAATCATGGATGAAAATTCGGAGAGGACTTTCACTGTGAATGGACAAAGGCTCAAACATTATATGGGCAACATGGGGGAAAACCCCAAAGTGAAGTATCATCTCAAGTAAGGGAGGAATCGTCGAGCTAGCGACGCTAAAAGAGCGCTTTGTTGGGAGGCAACCCAACCTAAGGTAGTTTCTTTTTCATCGTCATTTCAATAAAGATCACAAGTTGTTTCCCCTGTATTACAAGGAGCTAAGTTTGGTGTTCCACACCAAAACAATCCAAGAGTGAAAGTGTAATTCTAAGTTTGGTGTTCCACTAAAGATATTAGTTAGAATCACACTACACTCCAATGGCAAAATGCTAGCTCCAACCAATCAGGGGAACCACTTAGCAGTAGTTTAGTCTTTAGTTAATAATTGTTTAGTTAATAACAACATATGAGGCTCTCTGCAAGTATGCAATCTGTCGTACTAGGTAAGAAACTAAGTTTGGTGTTCACACACCAAATTAAGTTCAGAAATTCACAAGCATACATGCAAGCTAACTATTTCTCAAGTGCTTTGGGAACAAGCAACTTCCAATAACTTTGCAGGAACCTTCTGAGGAAATGGTGCACCATCACCCAAAGAAGTGAAGGAGCAAAAACTATGGATGATGACAACAAGGGGACAGCTAGAAACCCTCACCCGAAGGTTGTATTGTCACTTAATTCCATATACTTGAAATGCTAAAAATTGGACGTCCCAAGGTGCCCTTGATTAATAGTTACTCATTAGTTTAAATCATTAGAATTTAATGTTTGTTTTTATTGTTTTTTTTTTGTCATATATGTGCTGGTTTTAATGTCAATGCTGCATCTTCACCTTGTTTACTTGTATGCTTGTCCCTTTTAAGCCAAATAAAAAGAGAATGTTTGTTATAAAAGACCAGAGTGGAATCCATATTGTGGAGTAAGTTCCTAATTTTGTGGTGTGGTAATAGATTAGCTAAGTTGGTTCACCAATAAGGTGGGAAGGCAACTATCTGTCCTGAATTATATGCTTGAAACACACCCCATGAGACTAGCTAAATAACAAGATCCTAATAAGAAAAAGGGGAAAAGAAAATGAAAGTTGAAAAATAAAAGAAAAAGAGTAAAAAATAAGGCTAGGCACCAAGGGTTTGAATCTTGAGGCAAGTGTCTGTGGTGTTCCTGTGTAAGGGATTTACTTGGATGAATAAGCTCTTAGGGGTGCCTTATCACTTGGTAACTTGGGTTAACTAACCCGGGATTATCAGCTGAAAGTCCACTATCAAGAGTAACCTTTGCTACAGAACACTTAGTAACCCAAAGAGGTGCTGGACACCAAGGTCTCAAGAAAGAAAATAAACAAATCATGTGCCTGTGATGTGTATGTCTGAGGGAAAGAGACTTGAGGGGGTAAGTCTGTAGGGGTGTCTTAACACATAGCACCTTGAACCAACTGGTTCAGGAGTGCTGGCTGAAAGCTTATTTTAAAGAGTCGCCCCCTCACAGAGCACTTAGCCTAAGAGCACAATCAAACCCTGAAAACAACAAAAGGATCAATGAATAAAAGTCTCATAAAGTGCAATCAAGTGAGTATTCAAGACATGATAAAGGTCTGAAAGCCAGTGAAGGAATGAACCTAAGTTGCTATACATTAAATCACCATAAAACCAAGGACATGACTTCCACAATAATAACTCATATCTCTTAGCATTTCATTCATCATTCTCTTGTTCTAGTACTTGCTTAGGGACAAGCAAGCTTTAAGTTTGGTGTTGTGATGCCAGGGCATTTTGGCCAGTTTCACTGACCTTTTCTTTTTGGTTTTAGGGTAGTTTCATGCACTTTCTTAGGAAATAAGCAAGTTTTGGGTAGAATTTCACTTACATCTTGATTCAAGCAAACATTGTGATTTTTATATGAATTCATAAGAATTATGCATAAATTGAATGACAAATTGGATGATGCATATCTCATAACTTGGACTAGAATTTTGATGCACTTTATTGCTTGATTTCAGTACAAAGGAAGCAAGGAAGAACCACGTTAGCAGCCACGTTAGTCTAACTAACGTGACCTCTAACGTGGAATGGGAGCTAGCTTGCAACGTTAATGAGAAAAGTAATCGCCAATAACGTCCTCGAAGCCATCATAGCCCACGTTGAGAGTCACGTTAACTAAGTTAACGTGAACTCTAACGTAGAAGAAGGAAATGAAGCCAACGTTAGTGACACTCACCTTTGTCACTAACGTTGGACCAAGCTCATATTGGCCACGTTAAGAGCCACGTTAACTCAGTTAACGTGGACTCTAATGTGGGGAAGCAAAAGAATGGCCAACGTTAGTGACACTCACCTTTGTCACTAACGTTGGACTAAGCCACTTTGAGCCACGTTAGTTGCCACGTTAACTTAGTTAACGTGGAAGTTAACGTGGAGGGAGCAAGAATCGCCAACGTTAGTGACACTCACCTTTGTCACTAACATTGGAATGAGCCACTATGAGTAACGTTAACTCCCACGTTAACTTAGTTAACGTGGAAGCTAACGTAGATGAAAGAATGATGAGCCAACATTAGTGACACTCACCTTTGTCACTAACGTTGGAGATGGCTATCACCACCACGTTAGAAGCCACGTTAACCTAGTTAACATGAGAAGTAGGGGCGTTTTGAAACGTTAGTGACAAAGGTAAATGTCATTAACGTTTTCGAAGATTTGGCAAGCCTATGTTAAAGGTCACGTTAGCCACACTAACGTGAACTCTAACGTAGGGAAGGGAGGATTCTCAACGTTATTGGAAAAGGTAAGTCCCAATAACGTGTGTGAAGGATCAAGAGGCAACATTAGTGGTCACGTTGGTGCCACTAATGTTGAAGTTAACGTGGGTTACCCTTGGGTTAGGAACGTTAGTGAAAAAGGTGACTGCCACTAACGTTCTCGAATCAACACGTTCACTTAACGTTAACGCCACTAACGTCCTAAGCTAAAAGTCCCTGCCTACTTCATACTTTCTCTCTGCAAGTAAAGCAAAGCCCACTGAAGAGGATAACTGCTTCAAACTCAAGATCCAAAGGCCCATATTCAAGATTTGAAGAACTAACTAGAAGATCAGAAGAGTAGTATATATAGGGGTAGTTTTGAATCAAAAAGGGGTTGGAAATTGGAGAACTACTCTCTGTATTTTTACTTTCTCTGTAACTTTTAGTTTAATTTTCAAGAATGTACTCTCCATCTATGCTTTTTATTCCCAGAGCTATGAACAACTAAACCCCTTTCATTGGGTTAGGGAGCTCTGTTGTAATTTGATGGATCAATATTAGTTTTCATTATTCTTCTTCTATCTTTTCTCTTGATTTTACTAGAAAGCTTTCAATCTTCATTCAATTGGGTAGTTATCTTGGAAAAGAAGCTATTCATACTTGGATCTCTTCGGAACTTTGGAAGAGGAATGAAGAGATCATGCTAGAAATGCTTTCTCATGTTGGACCAAATTGCAGTTTGGATGGATATAGTGACATATAATCCTACCAACACTTTGATTTGGAAATACATGTGGTATAATCAGTGACCATACTTCATCTCTTCTCATGAGCAATTGACCAAGGAATTGGCTATTGATCAAGATTTAAGAGATTGAATTACCAAGAAATTGGAATTCGATCACTTAAGATTGCCAAGGAGATCAATGAATGCATTGATTGAGGAAGATATGAAAATGAACTTGATCCGGAGAATGCAACATCTCCTAAGCCCAATGAATTCCCCATTTCTGATCTTATCCATTCTCTATAAATTCTGCAATCTACTTTTATGAGCATCTTCCCCATTCCCATTTAAGATTCTGCAATTTACTTTCTGCTATTTACATTCAGCTCTTTATTTCCAGCATTTACGTTTTCTGCTATTTACTTTTCCGCCATTTAATTTTTTGCAAATCTCAAATCTAATTCTGCTTAGTTCAACTAGAACATTCCTCTAATTAAAGTTGCTTTACCAATCAATCCCTGTGGGATTCGACCTCACTCTATTGTGAGTTTTTACTTGACGACAATTCGGTATACTTGTCGAAGGAAAATTGTTGAGAGACAAGTTTCCATGCATCAGATTGTCTCCTTATTTGTGCTTAGATGTGAAAACATGCTTTTTAGACCTTTAAATTAATAGTTTTAATCTTCCTTTGATTCCACTAGATGCCTTGATGTGTTTGCTAGTGATTTCAGATTGAAAAGGGCTGGGAAAGGATCAAAGGAGTGAAAAGAAAGCATACAAAGTGGAGAAATCATGAAAAGCCAAAGATTTGGAAAAGCCCATAGACGCACGCATGCACTATGCGCTTACATGCGGATTGTGAAATGCTCATGTTAGAGGATGACTTAGTGGAATTGATCCTTGCCAATTCTCATGTTGTGGTTAGTGATAGGGATAGAGATCCTTGATCACCAAACCTTGCCAAGACCGTTTTATCATTTGAATTCCATTGTCATTTACTTTTCTTGTCTCTTATCCAAAACCCCAAAATATACAACTCATAACCAATAACAAGAACACTACCCTGCAATTCCTTTAAGAGACGACCCGAGGTTTAAATACTTCGGTTTATAGATTTTAGGGGTTTATACTTGTGACAAACAAATGTTTGTATGAAAGGATTATTATTAGTTTAGAAACTATACTTTACAACGAGACTTCATTGGTGAAATTCTAAACCGTCAAAAAAGCCAATCATCAAAATGGCGCCGTTGCCGGGGACTTGCAATGGTGTTATGTTATTGGTTATTGTATATATGTGAATAGTGTGAATAGGTTTGTCTTTTGCTTGTTTACTAGTTTTGGTTAGTTTTATTTTGATTTCCACCATGAATTCTCACTTTGGCTATGAGTTTGGTTCTCACTATGTTGTAGGAAATGTATTCTTTAATGATAACATGTACCAAGGATAGAACACTTCAAGATTGAAGGAGCCTCAAGGACTTGATCACTCCTATTGGCAGCAACCTCCAGATACTTATAGGTATAATTCACATCCTAGTGCATGCCAATTTGATGGCTATCGTGACTCTTTTTGTGATAATCAAGTACCACCACCATATGATTATGAACCGTATCCTCAACATGACCATCAACCATGCTCACAAGCCTATTTTTACCAAGCACCCTCTTGTGACCCACATCCATTGTATGACCAATCACCTATGCCATTTCTTTATGACCGTTGTGAGCAAGAACCATTAGAACCACCACAATTCCACTATGATTATTACCAAGAACCACCTCAATACACATCATCTCCATACCCGTATCAAGAAAAACCGACTTCCCACTATGAACCCTTTCTCCAAAATAATGAACCTTCCTATCCACCCCAAACCCCAATAGATGATTCTCTTACCTTGATACTTCAAGGCCAAGCGGATATGCAAAGGAACACCCTAGAGTTTGTGACTAATTTGACTAAGGTAGTGCATACTTTAGCCTACCAATATTTGAACACTCAAGGTGTCTCTGTGGCTACATGTGAAAAATCGAAAGATGAGCAAAGCATGAAAGAGATATTGGAAAATCCGGTGGAAAAGAAGGAAGAGTCAAACTTTGTATTGGAGCAATTGGAGAAGCCTAGGGTCATTGAAGAAAAGGAAGAAGTGGTTGAAGATCTAGGAGATGCGAAACTACCATGGAAATCTCAACAACCTCCGAGGCATATAAAGATTGAAGAATATGAGAGGGTTGATCAAGAGATGGACTCAATCATCAATGATTTCTTATCAAACATTGAATCCTCTCCCATGGGACATGAAATTGAAGCTATTGAAGACAACTCAACGCCAAATGATGTTGGTGATCTCGTTGAAGACTCTTCCATCAAAGGTGAAGTTGATATGGAAGTAGATTTCACACAACCTCCCAAGTTTGACTCAATTGATGATGAGAAGGAATTGGAAGAAGTCAACATGCAAGAAGAAGATGAAAGAAGTTGTCAAGAGGTGGAGATAATTAAAGAAGAGCATAAGGAAGTCAACCTTGCATTGTCTAAGTGTGGGGAGGTCACCCTCCCTAAGCCACCATCCAACATATCATTCAAGTGGGTAAAATTCTCAAACCTAAGCTTCACTTTCTCACTTGAATATGGCTTGATTGAAATGGATGGACAACTTAGAGCTCTTTGTAGAACTAAGAGTAAGAAGGAGTTGTGTAGTGGCTGGATGTTGGGAATTAGGCTCATTGAGGTCAAGTTCTCAAAGTATAGGAACTATGATTGGCGGAATGCTACTTCACATGAGTGTATGAGGAAGACTTGGTGCACTAACAAGAATTCTATTTGTCAACCACCCGAACGGAAAATTCATGAAGATCAACTTGAAGACAGGTGCGAAAATAAGATATGGGATTCCGGATCGAAGCACGAAAACCAACCAAGGGAGCTCATATCTTGGTTGGAACTCCATCCAAACTTGGTGAAGATGATTGGGATTTCTGTCAACTATTTGAGGAGCAAAGATCCTTGGAGATTCAAGGATGAGTACAAGCATAAGCCACCATGACAAAGAGCTTCCCAAATGTCCAACTTAAGGACTTAAACTAAAAGTGCTAGGTGGGAGACACCCCACCATGGTAAACTCTTTTCACTCTCTTGTAGTTTTGATTAATAAGTGATTTGAGTTACCATTGTAGGTAGTTTTCTTTCCATATACTTGTTTCAATAAGTTGGTTGTAGGTTGCTTGTAGAGCAAGTCTCCCTTGCTTGTATTTGAAAAGTTTCAAAAAAGCCAAAAGATTTTTGTATTTTTTACAATTTTGATCGGTTGTAAGTTGTAGGTAGTGTTAGGAGGATTTTAAGCTGTTTTTGCTATTTCTGAAAAAAAAAGAGAGTCAAGGATGCGTACGCACACTTTGCGCGTGCGTGCCCATACGCGGATATAGGCCCATACATTGTCCAGAGAGTTGGGCCACTCTCGTGCCAACACTAGGCCAATGGCATAACTGCTTGCGCATACGCATCGATATACATACTTTACAATGCATGTGGACGCGCACATGCAGTGTGCGCGCCAATCCACTCAAGCAGTTTTGACGAACTGGTTTTCTGCCGGTAAAGAATTTTTATAAAAATAATCGCGTTGTAAGTATAGTTTCTAAACCAACAGAGAATCCTTTCGTACAAAAGTTTTGGTTGTCACAATTAACAAAATCCAATAAAATTTATAACCGATGTATTTAAACCTCGGGTCGTATCTCAAGTTTTTGGTTGTAAGTATAATTTATTATTGGTTATGAAAAAAAAAGGTATGTTTTTGGGTTTTTGAAATAGGGAACAAGTAATTTAAATGGCAAGAAAAATAAATTAATAATTATAAAGAAAACTCTTGGCAAGGTATGAGAATTGGGAATCCTATCCTAGTTATCCTTATCAGGTGTGATGAGAATTAGATTTTGCTCCCACTTAGTTAACCCTTACTAAATAAAGGTAAGTCAAGTGGACTAATTAACTTGATTCCTCAGTCCTAGTCAACTCCTATGAAAAGACTAGCTTTAGTAGGATCCGAATCAATTAGCAATCCTAATTTCCAATCAACTGCTGAATTTGATAACTCAAGCATTACCAATTACTTAACCAAAGTCAAAAGGAGAAAATAAATCATAAATTAAATTGAAAGCATAAAAAATAGAATAAAACAATCATAAATCTGAAATACCTCAAATAATATTAAATAGAATATTCAATTCTAACATAGGAAAGTTCATAAATCAAATTGAAAAGATAAATAACAATTAAAGTAATAGAATAAATAAAAATAGAAAGTAAATTAAAGGAACATTGAACCTGGTATGAAGAAAATAACCATAAACTGATAGAAATTCTAAATCCTAAGAGATAGGAGAGAGCCTCTCTCTCTAGAAAACTATATCTAAAACCTAAAATTATGTATATTGAATGTTGTATAAAGTTGTTTAATGAATGGATGGATTTCCCCATATTATAGCCTCTAATATGTGTTTTCTGAGCCAAAAACTGGGTCAAAAACAGCCCAGAAATTGCCCCCATTGATTTCTAGTATGTACAGGCCGCCGCAAAGTCACGCGGAAGCGTCGTCCACTCTCAGATGAGTGGCAGGCCTCTAAAATGGACTAGAATTCTGATTGGGGCACACACCGTCTAATTACCTGGTCAGCACCACACCTCCATAAACATGGATCATCCTATATATAATATTTGGACTCACTTTTCAGCTTGTCTCTTTGATGCTTAGTAAAATTTGGAGGAAAAAATGTGGCTAACTAGATAATTAGCTACAGGTGCATACCAAGGGATTACTTCAGATACTGCTTGTAAGTTATCAAATGGGAAATTATCATTTATAGGAGTGGAGTCACCCTTAATGTGCTCAAGGTGACTCAGGTGGTCTGCCACTAAATTCTGGTTACCACTCCTATCATTAATTTCGAAATCAAATTCTTGCAGCAGCAGTACCCAACGTATTAGCCTTGGTTTGGACTCTTTTTTAGCTAATAAATATTTTAGAGCTGCATGGTCTGAGTACACTACTACCTTAGTACCAAGTAAGTAAGCTCGGAATTTATCCAGAGCAAATACAATAGCTAGAAGCTCTTTTTCAGTAGTAGTATAATTAGACTGAGCAGCATCTAAGGTCTTAGATGCATAAGCAATTACAAAAGGGTCCTTACCTTCACACTGAGCCAGCGCCACTCCTACTGCATGGTTGGAAGCATCACACATGATTTCAAATGGTTGGCTCCCAGTCTGGTCCTCTCACAATTGGAGCTTGAGTCAGGGCGGTCTTCAGCTTATCAAATGCCTGCATACAGTCCTCACTGAACTCGAACTCAATTTCCTTCTGCAGCAATCTGGATAAAGGTAATGCTACCTTACTGAAGTCCTTAATGAATCTCCTGTAAAAACCTGCGTGGCCAAGGAACGAACAGACTTCCCTCACGGAGGAGGGGTAAGGTAAACTAGAAATAACATCCACCTTTGCTGGATCTACAGAAATACCAGTATTAGACACAACATGTCCTAGTACAATTTCTTGTTTGACCATAAAGTGGCATTTTCAAAATTTAATACAAAGTTTGTATTAACACATATGTCTAACACTCTAGATAAACTATCCAAGCAAAGGCTAAATAAATCACCATATACGCTAAAATCATCCATAAAAACCTCCATACAGTTCTCAATAAGATCTGAAAAGACACTCATCATGCATCTTTGGAAAGTAGCAGGTGCATTACACAAGCCAAAAGGCATTCTTTTATAAGCATAAGTTTCAAAGGGACATGTAAAAGTGGTCTTCTCCTGATCTTCAGGAACTATATGAATTTAAAAGTAGCCTATATAACCATCTAAAAAATAGTAATGGGATTTACCTAACAGGCGATCAAGCATTTGATCAATGAATGGCAAGGGGTAATGATCCTTGTGAGTGGCTTGGTTGAGATGCCTATAGTCAATGCAAACTCTCCATGAATTCTGCACTCTAGTTGTTAGAAGCTCTCTATACTCATTCTTTATTGTTGTGACTCCAGACTTCTTGGGCACTACTTGTACTGGGCTGACCCATTCACTATCTGAAATCGGGTAAATGATATCTGCTTCAAGTAGCCTGTTCACTTCCTTCTTGACAACTTCTAAGATGGTGGGATTCAATCTTCTCTAAGGCTGACGGATAGGCTTTGCTCCCTCTTCTAAGAATATTCTGTGTTTACAAACTTGAGGGCTAATGCCTACTATATCCGCCAAGCTCCATCCAATTGCTTTCTTATGTTTTCTCAGCACACTGAGTAGCTGTTCTTCCTGTTGAGAAGTGAGTTCCTTTGCAATGATGACTGGAAACTTCTGCTTGTCCTCAAGGTAAGCATACTTGAGGTGTGGAGGAAGGGACTTTAATTCTAATTTCTGCTCATAGCTAGGCTCTGGATCATCCGGGACTGGTGATAATGGTAAAGTCTTCTCATTGTTTTCAGAAAGTGTCCCCACACTTGGACCTTGCTCCATATACTTCTCTTATAATTCTTCCTGGTGAACTTCAGCTACAGTTTCATCAATAATATTGCACTGGAAGATAGAATAATCTTCCAAAGGATGCTTCATAGCTTCATTTAAACTAAAACTCACTGTTCTGCCATCTATCTCAAAGGAGTAAGTTCCTGAGAATGCATCTAGCTTGAACTTTGAAGTCTTCAGGAATGGTCTTCCAAGCAGGATATATTAATGGTCTTCCTGAGTCATTAGGGGGCATTTCTAGGATGTAGAAATTAATGGGAAATGTAAGCCCCTTAATGCTCACTAGTACATCTTCAGCAATTCCAACTACTGTAATAATGCTTTTATCTTCTAACACAAAACGAGCTGCCGACCTTTTTAAGGGAGGGAGCCTCAAAGTATCATATATAGACAAAGGCATTATACTAACACATGCTCCTAGATCGCACATACAGTCAGAAAATATCACACCTCCAATGGTACAGTTAACCATACATGGACCTGGATCACTACATTTTTCAAGTATTCCCCCCATTAAAGCAGATATAGAACTACCTAAAGGAATAGTTTCTAATTCATTAATTTTATCTTTATGTATGCACAAATCCTTTAGAAACTTTGCGTATTTAGGTACCTGTTGAATAACATCAAAGAGAGGAACAATTACCTCGACCTTTTTGAATATTTCTACCATTTTGGGGTCAAGTTCCATCTGTTTTCTGGGTTTCCTTGCAAGTTGTGGAAAGGGAATAGGAGGGGCGTGATTTGTAGCTTCAGCATCCCTTGGGGCTTCATTCTGTGGTTGAACTTCTTCTTCTTCAACTATGTCTTGTACATCCTCTTCCTCTTCAGCATCTTCCACTTCTACCACATCCTCTGCTGGCACATTTTCTGGTGGGTTTGGCTCCTCATGGTTCCTCTCCTGTAATGTGGTTCCGAACCTCAAAGTGATGGTGTTGATGCCACCTTTGGAATTAGGCAGTGGTTGAGAAGGAATTCCATTAGAGCTTGAAGGTTGATGTGTGGAATTAAGTGAGGAATCCATCCGGGAGACAAGAGCTTGTAAAGTGGCAGTCAAGCCATTCAGACTAGAGTTCAGCTGCGCCTGCATGTCTTGTTGACCTTGTGCAAGAGAACGGAGCATCTCGTCATTTGATGAGGAATTAGAATAAGCAGTCTGAGAAACTTGTTGTTGGGTTTGCTGGGGTCCTTGTGACTGTCTTAGGTGAGGTACCCTGTAAGGTTGGTTCTGATTCTGCTGTCTGTTGTTGTTATTGTTATTCCACCTATGATTTCCATTATTGTCTCTGCCTCCTC
Source organism: Arachis hypogaea (assembly GCF_003086295.3). Lineage (NCBI taxonomy): Eukaryota > Viridiplantae > Streptophyta > Magnoliopsida > Fabales > Fabaceae > Arachis > Arachis hypogaea. Next base: position 47,319,050 of record NC_092051.1, read on the forward strand.
TATTAAAGTTGTCCCTCCAGCAATGGTTAGAATTATCTCTCCAGCCTTGGTTGGAGTTGTCCTGCCATCCATGGTTATTGTTGCCACCTTGGTTGTAGTTGCCACCTTGTTGATTGTATCCTTGATTCGGGCGGTCATAGAAGTTGTGAGTGGCTGCCACAGTGTTGTCTTCTTGGAGCTGCAGACATTCATCAATATAATTACTATAATCAGCACAGATCCCACATACTCTTTGTGGAACTAACTGTTGACTTTGTTGTGGTGAAGGCTGAGCTTGTTGTGCCTGTTGTTGATTTAACTGCATCTGCTTCAGTAGGTTGGTCATTTCACATATGGTTTAGGTGAGAGCAGTAGTTTTTTTGCTAGAGGAAATCTCTGCAACAGCTTTGGGATGGTTGCGCCTCTGTCTGTGATTCCTAGTGGACTCAGCTAAGTCGCTGATCAGTTGCCATGCTTCATCTGCAGTTTTGTACATTTTTAGAGAACCATTACTGGCACCTTCCAGTGTAGTCTTATCCTGGGGGTTCATGCCTTGAGTGAAGTAGATGATCAATACTAGTTTACCAATCATGTGATGGAGACATGCGTCCAAGAGATTGTTGAAGCGCTCCCAATATTCATAGAGAGTCTCTGATTCACCTTGAACAATGCAGGAGATCTCTTTTCTCAGTCTATCTGTGACTTCAGCTGGGAAGTATTTTTCCAAAAATTCTCTCCTGAGTATATCCCAGTTGGTAACAGTTGCTTCAGGTTGGGAGAAGTACCACTCCCTTGCCTTTTCCTCAAGAGAAAATGGGAAAGCAGTTAACAGAATAGAAGTTTCATCTGCACCATGACGCCTAACAGTAGAATAGGCTGTCTGGAAATCCCTAAGGTGCTTGATAGGCTCTTGAGCAGGTAAGCCATGAAACTTGGGCATCAAGTTGATCAGTGCAGTTTTTAGTTCAAAATCTGTGGCTGCAGTCGGGTGATGCACTTGATACGACTGCAGTGTAAAATCTGGGGCTCCTGTCTCCTGGAGAGTAATCCTCCTAGGTGCTGCCATGTTTCCTGCACATAAATCAATTGGATCAGTAGTAAATGAGCTTGTCTCGCTCTCAGATGATGGTTCAGATTCGCTCTCAGATGAGACTGGTGAATTGATAATAATCACTTCACCACCCTCAGAGGCTAACCGACGTCAAGTTCGTCTAATATATGAAAGAGTTCTTTCAATTTCAGGATCAAATGGGACTAAACTCGGATCAGGCAATGAATGCGTCATTCAATGAGAAAGACATGTATCTCATGGTAATAGAAATAAAAATAAAATATGCAAATAAAAATAAAATATATACACTAATTAATAATTTAGCACACTATTGCAACTCTCTGGCAACGGCGCCAAAAATTGATGCGTGGCAGAAGTCAACCAATTTAGAGATTTCAATTAAGAGGACAACATTGCACGTATGGCTCTTAACCGGCTAAGATCTACCTCACCAATTTAAAAGAGGGTTGTCACAAATTTTAGAAATAAAATATTGTGAGTATGAGTCCCAGGTCGTCTCCCAACGAGTTGCAAAAAAGAGTGCTATTTTATTAACTAGGGGTTTTTAGAAAAATTGAGTTTTGATAACGAGTAATTAAAATGATTAAAAATTAAAGCAATAAAAATAAACTAAGAATAATTAGTGATACTCTGAATAAAAGGCCTTGACTGGGGGAATAATTAAATGGAATTTCTATCCTTGCTAGAATCTTCTCAAGTGTAGTATAGTGTAAAAAGGTTGTTGTTCTCACTCGGCTACCCCTTACTAAATAAGAAAAAGTATGGTGATTAAACTAACTCTCACCCTCAATTCCTAGTCCTCTCCCTTAGGGAGGTCTAGTGTTAGTAGGTATGGAATTAGCTAACAACGTCCAATTCAACCAAGTACTTGAGCATTCCAACTCAAGTATCTCCTTTTAATCAACCCCATGTCAAGTAAAAATTTTACTCCATTGACATGAAATAAATAATCATAAAAATATGAGAAGACATAATTAAATAAAATAAAATAGAGAATTAAAATTAATTAAAATAAAAATAACTTCATATATTAATAATTCCAAAACGCAACATAATTATCTGAACAGAGTCAATGAGTAACTAATTAAAAATAAGGGAATAATGAAACAAACTAAAGTAATGTCTTCAACGGAGATAATGACTCTTCAACATCCACAATCCAAGCAAAAGCATAAACTATCAATGTAATGCAAATCTAAAAACTCCGATCTAAAACTAAGAGTAATCCTAATGTGATCAATCTGAATGTGTGTGGATGCATGTTGAGTCTCAGCATGTTCCCTAGGTTTAGTCTGTGTTTCTGGGCCAAAAACTGGGTCAAAATGCAGCCCAAAATTGCCCCCAGCGTATTCTGTTATTTCTGCAGATTGCGCAAGTCACGCGTACGCGTCGTTCACGCGTTTGCGTCATTTAGTGATTTTCCTTGTCACGCGTTCGCGTGGTTCACGCATTCGCGTCATTCGTACAGACTCCAATCCACGCGTTTGCGTCAGGCACGCGTTCGCGTCGTTGCGAATACTCCATTTCGCGCGTTCGTGTGGGCCATGCACTCGCGTCATTGCTCGCTGGTTATCTCCTTAGTTTCTTGTGTTCCTTCCATTTTTGCAAGCCTCCTCTCCAATTTACAAAACATCCGTGCCCTATGAAGCCTGAAACACTTAACACACGGATCACGGCATCGAATGGGATAAAGGAGAATTAAAATACATAATTAAAAGTATCTAGGAAGCAAGTTTTCAACCATGGAGTGATTTTTGGGAAGGAATTGTAAATACATGCTAATCATATGAATAAGTGGGTAAAGATTTGATAAAACCACACAATTAAACACAATATAAATCATAAAATAATGGTTTATCAAGTTTTCAGGCCTACAACCCGAGAGTTGCGCTAACTCTGGGCACGCATTAAGCCCCTGACCCAACTCACCCCATGTGAACGCGCACTGTACACGTCCGTGCCCATGCCTACATCCCTCATCTACGCGAAAGCGCACTTGACGCTTCCGCACCACTCACTCTTTCTCCCATCCACGCGGACGCGCACGGTGCGCACGCGCTTGGATTAAAAAAATTTTAACCCTAACCACGCGACGAACCCAGTGCATTCGCGCAACCCTCACCCCAACGTCTTTTCCTCTTCGTCTCTCCCTCATCTTCCATAACCACCATCTCCATCAAGCTCCACCACCACTGTAACCACCGACCGCCGCCGTCAACCCCTGATCTTGTAACTTTTAAATTCAAATTTTTTTACCTCACCAAGTTCGGTTCGTAGGGTGAATTGGTCGGCATTTCCATGTCTTTACTTTGTTTCCCGCAATATACATCTATTCGAACCTTCGTGAGCTCTCACTTGTCAAGTTGAATCAAATGCCCTTTTGACTTATATTAGGCTCCAATTTGACTTCAACTTGCATTTTTATTGAAGATGGTTCATTCATTTGCAATACTTGGTCTATTCCACTAATGCAACATTTTACCTCAATATTGTTTTCCAACTTGCTTTTGGTTACATTAGTGTGCAATCCACACTTTCTCACCACTTATTGCAAACCTAGAGACCATGACATTGATTGATGACTTGCATTCAATTAATTGCTTCTTCTGCAATTTCATATTTCATCATCAATGACTGCTTCTCCCTCATGTTTGTGAGTATGCTTGTTATCCATACTTGTGATTCATTGTGATTAAGCAAATGACCATCATACCTGATGGGATATTTTTGTGGAGAAACAAATTTCTCCAAAACACCCAAACTTAACCGGCAAGTGCACCGGGTCGCATCAAGTAATAATAACTCACGGGAGTGAGGTCGATCCCACAGGGGTTGATGGATTGAGCAATTTTAGTTTAATGGTTGATTTAGTCAAGAGAATCAAGTTTTGGTTGAGAGATTTGTGATTTGCAGAATTTAAATTGCATAGAAAGTAAAGAGAATGGGTAAAATTGCATGAAATTAAAGAGCAGAGAAAGTAAATGTGTTGAATCTTAAAGAACAAGAAATTAAATGGCAGAAACTTAGAATGCAAGAAATGTAAATTGCAAAATCTTAAAGTGCAGGAAATGTAAATGGCTTGAATTGTAAAGGGAATGAGGAGTTGGATTTGCAGAAATTAAACAAGGAAATGTAAAATTGCAACAAGCAGAGAAATAGAAGAAGACTTGGATTGAATCGGATCTAAAACAGCAAAATAAAATGAGCATGAAAAGCAGTAAACAGAGGATGTAAAATTGGAATTCAGATCTCAGGACCCAAGAGACTAGAAAACCAAGTCTAGATCTCAATACCTTCCTAGATCCAACAAGAACAATTGCAAAGGAGATTGTAAATTGCAAAGAAAGTAGATGAAGAAGCAAGTAACCGAAACTGAAATTCAATTAAGCAGAAAATTAAACAAGATCCCAAGGTGAGATTGAAACAGAATTTCTTCAATTCTCCACCCAAAATCCAAGACAAGAAAAGTAAAGAGTGCTGGGCAAGAACAAGGAAGAAGAGAGATCAATTCTCCTCCCAAATTCTCTTCAATTAAACAACAATGCTAAGAAAAATAAAAGTGAGCTCTAAGCAAAACTCAAAAGAAAGCTATTCTGAAAAACTAAAAAGGGAAGCTCCCTGTTGCAAGTATTGAAAAATTCTAAAAGGAAGCTCCCTAGAAACTCAAATCCTATGCTATTTATACACTTTCTTCAAATGGTCTTCAAGCCTTCAATTGGGCCTTTGCTCTTGATGGAATTGGGTTGATAGAGGCCTTGGTTGATTGCTCTTGGAGTTTGGAGAAGAACCGAATTGAACCGGGTTGGAATCATGAAAGCTTGAGTAAAAGTTGGAGTAAAAGTTAGGGGCTAACTTTTGCTCCAACTTTTCACATCAGCACCCTTCCTTGCTGATACCAACGTTGGGGCAAAAGTTAGGGGTCTAACTTTTGCTCCAACGTTGGCCTCCCCTTGGTTATTCATGGCGCCAACGTTAGCCAAAAAGTTAGGGGCTAACGTTGGCGCAAACTTTTGCTAGTCCTGGGAGTGTTTTTCATGCGCCAACATTAGCCAAAAAGTTAGGGGCTAACGTTGGCGCAAACTTTTTGTGCATCCAGGGAGTGTTTTTCATGCCAAAAGTTAGCCAAAAAGTTAGGGGCTAACTTTTGCTCCAGCTTTTGCCCAAAAGTTAGCCAAAAAGTTAGGGGCTAACTTTTGCTCCAGCTTTTGCCCAAAAGTTAGCCAAAAAGTTTGAGGCTAACTTTTGGTCCAGCTTTTTGCTTCCTGGTTCATTTTCAATTAATCCAAAAGTTTGAGCTAAAGTTTGAGGTAAACTTTTGCTCAAACCTTTTGTCCTCTCTTCCTCCTAACCATTCCTTCTTACTTCAACCTTTCTCCAAGCTTTCTTCACCTATCATTTATCAACCAAACACATCAAAGCTATGCTCAAAATCATGAGATATTCATTCTTTCATAATATGTGACAATTGTAGCATAAAACCTCATGAAATAGCATGAATTCATACATGGTTGATTAAATCAAAGGAAACATGAAAATCTACCCAATTGGCTTGCTTTTGGCTCAAGAAAGTGCATAATTCTATTGAAAACAAAAGAAAAAGGCTAGTGAAACTAGGCTAAGATGACTTGTCATCAATACCCCTAACCTTTGAACCAGCTTTTCTAACTTTTTAACTTGCCTAACATGCTGATTTTTCTTTTTAATTTTCAACTAACTCTTTAACCATTCTTTTTGGGTATGATGCTTATTGGGCTTAATGAACAAGCATTGGGCATATATTTCTTGAATTCTTGGTTTATGGCTTTTGTGTTGAATGCTAATTCCTGTTGCTTGTATCCCAAGTTTTCTTCCTTTTTAACTCACTTCATGTTAATATGTCATTCCTTGCTTTCCATTCCCCTATTTGGCTAAGTGCTTATATCATATCACATTTGCTTTCAGGATGGCCGATAAAGGAAAAGCAAAGGCTACCACCTCAAGAAAGAGGAAGAAATCTCAAGCCTCTACCCTCTCTCCTTATGCCAACTATGCAAAGAACCCACTTAATGAAGTGGATAAACAGAACCAGTAGCTTTCGCCCACTGACACATACATGTTTCCTAACCTTTACTGCGAGCTGCGTTTCCCTACCTATTGGAAGACAAAGCTGAATATTGAGAAGAAATTGGCCCTTCCTAACGATCTGAGATGCACCATTAATACCCGTATTCAGGAACTGGGCTTAGGGTTTGTTGATAGGGATTTGGGAAGGATAAACACCTCATGGGTCAAGGAGTTATACTACAACCTCTTCCTCATGACTCTTGAGTCAGTCCACCTACGGGGCGGGTAGGTCTTAGTGACTGAGGCTGCTATTGAGGGTGTTTTGCATTGTCTACCCCGGACCGGTGACACATGTGCATACCAGTAGGCAGAGATAACTATGAATGCTATGACTTTGATTATGAGGCATTGAAGTGCGTTATTGCTACACGGATGCCCCTTGGGTGATGGACTCTAACAACAAAAAGCCCAAGGGGATGTTATTTAATTATCTGCCTAGGGAGGCTAGGACTTGGCAGCAAATATTCACCCACTATGTCCTGCCTACTACCCATTTTTCTGAGATTTTGATGGATATGCTTTTTCTGATTGGATGTGTCATGGAGGGGAAGGAGGTTTACTTCCCCCGGCTGATTAGGCGAGGCATGTGGCTCGCACACATCCGTGGCCTACTACCATTTCCCACTATGGTCACTAGGATGATTGAGTTAGCCGGTGCCCCATGGAGGGACGATGACGTGACACCAGCACCCCCAGACGACGACGATAAGGAGGTTACTATTCTGTGGGGTTCGTGGGTGCACGAGAAGCCCCCATCCAGGCGCCGCTCTCGAGCTAGAGCAGCAGTGGAGGCAGCTAGACCTTCATCTCCTACAGCAGTGGCAGGACCCTCTTCTTCAGCAGCAGCAGCAGTAGCACCTTTACCACCACCACCAGCACCCGAGCCGATCTACCTTCGGGTTCAGTGCCTGTTTCGCTTCATAGAGAGCAGCGAGCGTCGTATCATGCGACGTTTTGATCGCATAGACCAGGTGTTTCTATCACAGGGCATTGAGCTACCCCCTCTCCCCGACTCTCCCGTATCCGATGAGGAGGATCACGAAGCTGAGCACGCAGAGGAGCATGTTGAGGAGCCGACTCAGCAGGAGGCACCTCCACAGACGCAGACCACTCAAAATACTCAGCAGCCTCCCGAGGAGCCAGTGCCCCAGACTGAGATTCAGCAGGAGGCAGATGCGACTGTTGACCTTCACCATGAGCCTTTTCAGTAGCATCGAGGACGATGCTTCATCTTAAGTGTGGGGAGGTCACCGTCATAGCCGTCGGTGGATTTGGTGAAAATTTTTCGGACATTATCTCCTAGTTCATCTTATTTTGCGTTATTTTGCACTATTTTGGGATTATTGTACATATTTACTATTGTGGATACTTTTATTTTGGTTGTTGCACACTTTTTATTGTATATATTGCATTTTAGCCTTGTGGTTGTGATTTGAAAAGTATTTTGAATTTTTGAAAACCTAGTTAAACCCTTGTGCATAAAAGAATTTGTTTAGATTGGAAAAGAGGGTAAACTAAGGGATTTTAGAATTTCTCAATCACAACATTGCATTTAGGATAAGCTTAGTCAAAATGATAGAATTTCCAAGAAATTTATCTATAGGGCACCACCCCAATTGATTGTAAAATTTTTGGTGAACTTGCTTGAATTCACACTGTTCTGGATCATGTTTTTGAGCTAAGAACACAAGCTTGTGAGTTTTGAGCCTATTGATGTGGTTACCTCTTATAACCACTTATTTTTCCTTCTTGTGTGCATTGTTCTCTTTCTATGATTGTGATCCTTGATTTGTTTAATTCTTTATGTCCAATTATTCCTTGTATTCATGCCTTTATATGATTGAGGCCATCATTTCATTAGCTCACTTACCTAAATAACCTTCCTTTTACTCTCCATTGTTAACCAATTTTGAGCCTACGCTTAACCCAATTGTTCTTTATTTTAGCACATTACAAGCCTAAAGTGAAAAATAATAAAGTCCCTTGTTTGGATCTTTGATTAGCTTAGGCTAGTGAGAGTGTTTTGCATTCAAGTTTGGGGAGATTGGGAACATTGGTTGGGATAAAAGGGTGTTTTATATTTCTATATTTGGGAATTGGGTGCATACTCATATATTGATTAAATGTATAGACCTTATGTATTGATGTTCTTACATGTAGCTTGAAAGAAAAAAAATGAGAAAAAGAAAATAAAATGAAAAAGAAAAAAATAAATGTGAAAAAAAAATGTAGAAAAAGAAAGAAAAAGAAGAAAAATAATAAAAAGGGGACAAAATGCCCCAAAATAAAGTCCAATAAGAGTCAATGCATAAGTGTGTGAAAATCAGAAGAAAATGCATGAGTATGAGAAAAGTGAAGGATGGGTAGTTAGGTTAGTACTTAATTGTATAGGTCATTACATAGGTTAAGTGGGAAAGTTTAAGCTCGTCAAAGATTCAAATTCTAGTCCACTTATCCATATATGATCCTACCTTGACCCTAGCCCCATTACAACCTTATGGAAAAGACCTCATGATATTTTTATGCATGCATTGAATGATTGTTGATTGTTAGATGAAGAACAAATTTTGGAAAGTATGATTAAGAGAGAATTGAGTGAATCAACCCCTAAACACTTGAGTAAAATAGAGCGTATACACATCTGGTGAGGGTTCGATTGCTCAGTTACATGTATTCACCACTATCATCTATATTCATGCAAGTTTGTAAATCCTTTTGATAATTCAATGCAATTGTGGGTTGGATTTGATTTCCATTGTTTGAACCCTTGTGCTTACACATATTCTCTTGGAAGTTGATTTGTTTTGACCAAGCATATACATTCATATAATTAGTTGTATTTAGATAGTTTAGTTGCATTGAATAAATGTTATATCCTTTACTTCATTCTTGGTATAGCATGAGGACATGCTAAGGTTTAAGTGTGGGGAGGTTGATAAACCCCGTTTTTAGGATTTATCTTGTGTTAAATTTAGAGCATTTTGATAACCTTTCCTCACATTTATTCAATGAGATAGCATGATTTTATGATTGTCTCCTTATTTGTGCTTAGATGTGAAAACATACTTTTTAGACCTTTAAATTAATAGTTTTAATCTTCCTTTGATTACACTAGATGCCTTGATGTGTTTGCTAGTGATTTCAGATTGAAAAGGGCTAGGAAAGGATCAAAGGAGTGAAAGGAAAGCATACAAAGTGGAGAAATCATGAAAAGCCAAAGATTTGGAAAAGCCCATGGACGCGCGCGCGCACTATGCGCCTACGTGTGGATTGCGAAATGCTCCAGGGACGCGTACGCGCACCGTACGCGTACGCGCCGAAGACCGCACGTGACTTTTAAAGAAGAACTCGTGCCTGGCGATTTTGGAGGGTTTCTAGCCCCATTTGGAGCTGAGTTTTTGGCGGGAAAAGGCTAAATAGACCAAGAATTGAAGGGGAAGGCATCTACGACTTCACATTAGACTTTAGATCTAGTTTTAGTTTAGTTTTCTAGAGAGAGAAGCTCTCACTTCTCTCTAGGATTAGAATTAGGATTAGGTTTAGGTTAATCTCTCCTATTAGATCTAGGTTTTAATCTTTGCTTTCATCTACTTCTACCTTTCAATTCTATGTTTCTATATCTTGTTCTTTCATCCTCTTGTTGTAATTTCTTCTATTTTGTTTCTATACTTTATTGTGGATTTACTTTTGTTCTTCTATTTTTCTTTAATGCAATTTGAGGTAATTCATGCAGATCTTGTTTTCTTTGATTGTTGTTGTTAATTCTTTGTAATTAGTTGTTGTTAGAATTCATTCTTGTTGTTGAATTACTATGCTTTCCTTTTGTGCCTTCCAAGTGTTTGTCAAAATGCTTGAGAAGATGTTAGAGTAGATTTTAGTGCTCTTGGCTTGGGAAGGTAACTTAGGAACTCTTGAGTTACTAATGTCCAAGTAAATGATGATTGGGAGCCATTAACTTTAGATCTTACTAATTGAATTGGTGGTGAAATAGGACTTATGGACGTGGATTGATATAGCTCACTTGACTTTCCTTTACTACTAGTTAGAGGATGACTTAGTGGGATTGATCCTTGCCAATTCTCATATTGTGGTTAGTGATAGGGATAGAGATCCTTGATCACCAAACCTTGCCAAGACCATTTTATCATTTGAATTCCGTTGTCATTTACTTTTCTTGTCTCTTATCCAAAATCCCAAAATATACAACTCATAACCAATAACAAGAACACTACCCTGCAATTCCTTTGAGAGACGACCCGAGGTTTAAATACTTCGGTTTATAGATTTTAGGGGTTTGTACTTGTGACAAACAAATGTTTGTATGAAAGGATTATTGTTGGTTTAGAAACTATATTTTACAACGAGACTTCATTGGTGAAATTCTAAACCGTAAAAAAAGCCGATCATCAAGATCCACCTGCAGAGTGGTCCAATTACATTTTGGACGCCTCAGATAAGCCATTTTAGAAGATGTCTAGCATAGTCCATCTAGAGATCATGTCAGGAGGGCATCTCCTGATTAGTTTCTTGTATCTTTCCCAAGTTTCATAGCGGGATTCACTCTCTTTCTGTATGAATGTTTAAACTTTTACCCTAAGCTTGCTCAGCTTTTAAGGTGGGAAGAACTTGGTCAAGAATCCATTGACCACCTTCTCCCATGTGTCTATACTTTTTTTAGGCTGGGAATCCAGCCATAGCCGTGCTTTGTCTCTTATAGCAAAGGGGAAGAGCATGAGCTTGTAGACTTCTGAATTTACTCCATTAGTCTTGATAGTGTCACATATCTACAGAAAGTCAGATAGAAACTTGTTTGGATATTCCTGTGGAAGTCCATGGAACTAGTAGTTCTATTGTACCAGAGTGACCAATTGAGGCTTCAACTCAAAGTTGTTTGCCTCAATGGTAGGAATAGAGATGCTTCCCCCATAGAAGTCAGAATTGGGTACAGTGTAAGATCCTAGGACCTTTCTTGTGTCACCCCCATTATCTGGATTAGCTGCCATTGTTGTTTCTTCTGCTTCTTGTTCTATAGCTCCTATAAGATTCCTTACAGCTCTACCAGCCTGAGCTTATTGCAGACATCTCCTTAGAGTCCTTTCAGGTTCAAAATTCAAATCAAGGAGAGGTCATTTATCCTTATTCTTGTTCATAAACAAGAAGAGAGAAGCCAAGAAGAGAAGAAAAAAGGAGTCTCTATGTCAGAGTATAGAGGTCCTTGTTAGAGAATTAGAAGAAGAGAAAAGAAAAGAAAGATGCTTTTTAATTTAAAAAGAATTTTTGAAATTAAAGAGGGAAATAGGAAGAAAATTTTTGAAAATAAGAGAGAGAAAAGAAGAAGAGGATTTTCATAAAAGAAAAGAAAAGAAAGGGTTAGAGATTTTCGAAAATAGAAGAGAGAGGGAAGAATTAGAAAGAATCAAACCTTTAAAATTAAAATGAAACAAACAAGTAATTAACTCAAAAAGACTTAAAAATAAAATAAAAAATTTGGAAGAGATTTTATTTTTTAAAATATTTGAAATTTTAAAAAGTAAGAAGTTGGAAAAGAATCTTTGAAATTTAAAAGTTAAAAAGAGAAAGTTAAAAGAGAGAAACAAGATAAGATAAGATTTTAAATTTTAAGACAAAAGATTTGATAAAAAAATTAAAATTTAAAAATAGAAAATCAAATAAAGATTTTGAAATTCAAAAGGTCAAAAGAAAGAGAAAAGATAAGATAAGATAAGATTTTAAAATTTTAAAGATTCTAAATTTCAAAAGAAAGATAACTAAGGATATCAAACTTTTAAAATTGAAAATCAAATCAAATTGAGGATAAGTTAACAAGATTTTAAAATTCAAAGAAAGAAAAGATAAGATAAAGATTTAAAGATACACAAGGTTAGTAACGAAGACACCAAAATTAAAATTTTAAATTAGATTATGAAAAATTTTCGAAAAATTTGAAAATTAAAATGAAAAGAACAACACTAGATAGGCACTAAACTTAAAAATTTTGAAATCAAGGACACTAATTTTCGAAAAATGAAAAGGAAAAACACTAAAAGACACCAAACTTAAAGATTTTGAAATCAAACAAAGAAAAATACTAAGAAATTTTCGAAGACAAAGAAAAAAAAAGAAAAATAATTTTCAAAAACTTGCGAAAAGAGATGAAAACCAAAGTGACACTAAACTTAAAACTTGACACAAGACTAAAAGAAAAATAATGATGACTAAAAATGAAAAAATATATATATTTGAAGTATTTTCAAAAATTAACAAGAAAAGAAAATAAAAGAAAACTAGTAAAAAGTACCTAATCTAAGGAGCAAGACAACCGTTAGTTTGTAAATCACAAACAATCCCCAGCAACGGCGCTGAAAACTTGGTGCACGAATTTATAACTCGCACAACTAAACCGGCAAGTGAATCGGGATGTCCAAGTAATACCTCAGGTGAGTGAGGTTCGAATCCCACAAGGATTTTCGGATTGAGCAAGCTGTGGTTATCTTGAAGATCTTAGTCAGGCGAATAGAAAGATTGTTGTTGTTTGTAGTAGGTGCATAAACAAGCAATAATAATAACACGTAGAAACAGTAATAAAAGATCAGTTCAGGCCTCGAAGATGCTTCTTCTGTATTAATACGTCATACTAACTACTCAAACGATGATTGATTCCTTCAATGGAAAGGCTGTAAGTGATTAAGCCATTGGTCGTGGTCATTAATCTCCTCAAGTCCAAACCAAACACCCGAACAGGCTAGATCAATCTTGGAGAGGGTGAAGCGCATGCAATTCAATCTCTTGATGATCCTACTCAAAACGCCACAGACAAGGTCGGATCTTCTGGATCAGAGACTGATGCTCTATGATCCTCGCCCTTAGAGCCATAGGAACCTCAATTACCCCTGATTAATGAGGTTTTATGTCACATACTCCAATTAGCCCAGATAACTTGTTGGAACCCGTGATGTATTCTCAAGCTGTAGCTCAATACTATCTGGGTCAGGACTCGTCAGGAACTCATGTAGAATCGAGATTCATAAGGATGAAGAACGACAATGCATCATAGAATAGAATCAAACATAGATTGAAGTAGAAAAGTAATTGCATTAATCCATAGGAATCAGCAGAGCTCCTAACCTTAACTTAGGAGGTTTAGTTGCTCATACTGTACAAAAAATAGTGTGTATTATGTTTTGAGGGGCCGAAGATCTTAAACATAGGTGATCTTTGCCTATATATACTAACCTAATAAATAAAAATTACAAAAGTGAAATAAACTAAACAAAAAGGTGCGAAAATCAACTTCTGGGCCCACTTGGTGAGTGTTTGGGCTGAACTTGGCTTCCAACTTGAAGGAGTGGGCGTTGGACACCCACTAGGGAGTGTCTATGCTACTTCCTTGCTCCCCTTGTGCTATTGAACACCAGGTTTGGGCGTTCAACGCCAGCCTTGGTCCTCTTGGGGTGTTGGACGCCCACTAGAGTGTAGTTTGGGCGTTCAACGCCCATTTTGGGCTATCCAGTCCAAAGAAAAGTATAAACCATGATATATTGCTGGAAAGCCCTGAAAGTAAACTTTCCAAAGCCGTTAAGAACGTGTCATTTGGACCTCTGTAGCTCCAGAAATTTTCGTTTGAATGCGTAGAGGTCAGAATTTTACAGTATCTGCTATGCTTTCCTTGCCTCTGAATTGGACTTTGGCAAAACTTGCCAAAGTCACCCAAAATTCACCTAAAATCATAATAAAAACACAAAAGCTCAAAGTAATATCCAAAAATTGAATTTTTCAATAAAACCTACTAAAACATAATAAAACTTAACCAAATACACTAAAAACACTAGGAAAATAGCATCAAAAAGTGTATAAAATATCCGCTCATCATAAACTCTAGCAGCGAGTAATCACTGGGTTTTATCTATTTAACCCATGGGTAATGGTAAAGAAATCCTACCCCTTGTGAATCTTTAATTTTTATGAGGATTAGAAATTTAAATTGTGGCCATATATGAAATTGTGTGGTGTTAGATTGAATTCATGTGATATTAAAGTCAAAGTGGTGAATTGGAATCAAGTTGTGGTGAATGTAAGTTGGTTGAGTTGATTTGAACACCTTGAGGCTTGCAGAGAAGATAATATATGGCATTTGTGGCTTAGGGAGAAATCGGCCAAGGTTTGATTTTGGTTTCTCGTATATAATGTTTAATGTCACATGAAAACTTAGGCTAGTTGACCTTAGGATAAGTTGAACAGAATGAATTATTGTTGATTTGTATAAGTGGTATATGAATTGTGTATGAAAGATGATTGAGTTCGTATGTGATGAATTGTGTTTGATGAGTATAGAATAATAATGATTTGTTAATGATTGATGATTGAATAATAATGCACTGTGTTGTTTTGATTATGGATTGTTTGGAATAAAATGAATAAAATTGGAGATTGGTATTTCTTAGAAGGGATAGAAAGGATATGGAAATGGTTTAAGGTTTAGTGATTTTTTAGTGATAATGTTGAGCTTATTATGAAATTGTGTTGATTAATGTTATTGATGAGGGATAATGAATGATTATTAATGATTGTTGGGTTGTTGAGAATAAATTGATGATTTATTGATATAATTGGTGGGAGATTATGATGAATTGGTTGAAGGGATTGTATGGTTGCAAATGTTGGTGTGTTACGGAGTTAATGGAAGTGTAGGTATAACCTTGTGTTGAATTTGGTTAGTTTTAGATTTGGAAAGTTTGGAAAACTTGAGTTTTGAATTTTTATTAAAAAAGGATTTTTTAACTAATTTCGGCGGTCATAACTTGAGCCTTAAATTTTGGATTTGAGCAGACTTTGTTTTAAATTGAAGATAATTTTAAGAGATATAAAATAGTTTAAATATTGTGCAAATCGAAGTTTTGTAGAGGAAGTTATGGACATCGGAAGTTGGGTGTCGAAAACTGAATTTTCCTAAGTTACAGGAAACTAGGATTTCTAGTGTGTGTGCGTACGCACGCTAGTATGCACATGCACAGACCAGGGAGTGTGTTTTAGCTCATGCGTACACACAAGGGGGTGTGCATACGCACACCCTGAGGATTTTCCAAGGGTGCGTACGCACACTGTGATGCCTGCACACATGAAGGGAAGGTCACGTTGTTGCGTGCGTGTGCACACCATCTTGTTTTACACTAAAACTTTATTTTTCACTGTTTGACCTTCCTGGCAAGCCTATAAACCTCTGAAACCACTATTTTGATGTGAATTTACCATTTTTGAACTACCAACCATACCTCTGATTTTCTAAACCTCTGAAAACTATGTTTAAGGTTTGATAGCTAGGTTTTTAGGTTACAGAATAGGGTTAAGGATGTTGATGGAGCTAGATTTGGTATGAAAGAAGATTGGAAAAGTGAATGATTAGTTCGATTGAGATGTTAAAAGTGATGAATGAGATATGATGAGAATGATTGTGATGTTATGAGTTTGATTGAAATATACGTGACCAGGTAAGATGCAGTGGTGCTATCCACTTGCTCCAGGTAAGAGATGAGGAAGAAGAATTATGAGAACGAGTTAATTATGAATTTTGTTTGAATATGTCTATGTTTTCTCTCTGATTGCATTGTGACAGCGCCCATATTTCCTCTAATGGCGGTGAGCACATATTCCCTATAATGGTGACAGGGCACATATTCCCTCAAATCGTGACAGGGTGCGTATTCCCTCTAATGGTGACAGGACATTCTCCCTCTAACAGTCAGCCACTATGCTGAGATATATGTGCGCAACAGAGAGACGGTGTCTAGGTTTGCTACCGGAGATGTCGAGTTTGGCTGTATAACCAACAGATGAGCTCATCGGCCATAGAACAGACATGCATCATATGCATTTGTGTGATTTGTTTGGGAATGCATTTATCTTGGTTTGCCTAATTGCTTATCTATAATTAACTGCTACTTGTCCTATATGTTGCACTTGCTATCCATAGTTGTTCTTTCCTTATATGCTTTGTATGTGTATGCAACTGAGAGATCCCTCGTGTGTTGGAGGCGTGATGAGGTTGTTTCACCGGTGATTCAGAGGATTAGGAGGAGACAAAAGGTAGGGTGTCAGGCTAAAGATGGATTTACGACATAAATACCTTAGACAACCACCCTAACTTATGGTTTAGTATATTTCATTAAGTTTTAATCTGGTCAAAGTTCTAGGATTGCCTCTGGCTTTCTCAGGACCTTATACATTATGTACGTGGACACCTTTACTATACTAAGAACCCCCGGTTCTGATTCTATACATATATTGTTGTTCTCAGATACAGGACGCGAGGCACTACACTGAGCCTTCTAGAGACTCTTGGAAGCAAAAAATTATCTTGGGACTCGGTGTTTGTATTTTGTTTATGTTTATATATGTATATAGATTCTCCACTTTGTATATATTATATTTTGACCCTTTTAGAGGCTGACTTGGAGAAACAGGTGTTTTATTATATATTTTGGGTTACTCTTGGGATTATTTATATATGTATATGTATACTCTGATTGGCCTTTGCTTTGCAGGCCGAGCCTAGAGCTTATTATTTGTATCTTTGGAATTCTAATCTTATATATACACATTATCTTTTTCGCTTGATCGTATCTACCTTTCTACATTTATCCGATCGTGAGTGATGCACTTTTTGTTTCATTTTTTATTAACATTCTCTTCAAGGCTCCTAGTTAATTGCCTTTTTCAATATATCTATATATGTATTTTCCATTTTAGAGGTCATAATACCTTGCAACCTTTGATTTATATCCTAGGCGTAAAGCTCTGTGTGGTAGGGTGTTACAAAATACATAGAATTATTTAAAATTCCTTAAATATAAGTCCTACCCCTCTAAAAAATAATACAATAAACGACAAGGGGAAAGATAAAATCTAAGATTAAACTAAATACAGGAAATGAAATGCTTATATACATAAAGCTTCGTAGTTCGGTTGTGGCTTCGTGCCAAAGCTTCCTGAACTATAACTGAAGAAGGAAATTTTGTAGGAGGTGAGAACATCGTCCTCGCAAGTTCTCAGCAGGGAAGGGAATACCATCAAAGCAAAGAAATACTTGCAAATAGAAAGAACTTCATTATAAACACATTTTCTTTCTAAAAGAATAACACTTTGGAAAAACTTTATGAAAAAACTTACTTCAAGAAAGTCATAAGAAAAACTTCTTTAATTACAAATCCGTAAGATGAATAATTTAAAGAAATGAAAGGGCAAAAAACGTGCCTAAGGACTTTTTACCCACTAACTTACATCACTCTTCCCTATCCATCCAATACATAAACTAGAGAAATAAATCAATACCTAGTCCAACCTGTCTCATTCTCCATCACCACACACCAGAAACAACTCTCATCACGCCTCTACCATATGAGGGGTCTCTCAGATATATACACATACAAACCAGACAAAAAAACACAGATAAGGCACAGATACAACAAGTAGAGCAAGTAGCAGATAGATACAGTTAATCATTTAGGCAAACTAAGATAATACACACTCAAGAAAAACATACAAATCCATATGATGCATGCCTGTCCTATGGCTGATGATCTCATCTGTCGGTTATATAGCCAACTCGACATGTCCTAGTAGCTAACCATTGGACAATCCCTATGTGCGCGTATCCCCAAGCTCAAAAATATCCATGGAGAAAACCCCAAGCTCAAATCAATATATATATATATGCATGCCCATGGGGGAACCCAGGGAGTTAAAGTGTCCAGTCATATCTTGCGACAGAGGGTCAACAGAATATCGATTCTTAACATGGAGCAAGTGGTGGCAAGCCACTGCGTCTATCCAAGAAAACTGGTGTCTTAGATAATTCAAATACATAAGTCATATGAATATTTCAATCATAATCCCTCAATATCCACATCATTTTCAATCATGTCTCATTCATCACAAGTCGTGTTATCAATAACATAACCATCATCATCAATCACACTCATCATCCCACATCACTATAATCAACTAGAATCATCACCACATTTATGAATACATAAATGCTGTAACACCCTATCAGTCATCATAAGCATTATTATATAACAAGACTATTATTAGTACACTAAAATCCGTCATCATATATTTGTACATAAATGCTGTAACACCCTATCACACAAAGCTTTACGCCTAGGACGTAAATCAAAGGTGGCGAGGTGTTACAACCTCTAAAAGTAAAAATATATAATATAATATAATTGAAGGACATTGTAACTAGGAGCCCTGAAAGAGAAATTAATCCAAAATGAAACAGAAATCACATCGTTCATGATCGGATAAAAGTAGAAAGGTAGATAAGCTCGAGTGGAAAAGATTATATATATAAGAATAGAGTTACAAAAATACAAATAACAAGCTCTAGGCTCGGTCTGCAAAGCAAAGGCCGACCAGAGTATATATATACATATAAATATATAACCAAGAAGTGTCCCAAACATAGAACAAAATACATATTTCTCCAAGTCAACCTCTAAAAGGGATGAACATAATATATATATATATATATATATATATATATATATATATATATATATATATATATATAAAATACAACCCTAAGTCCCAATAGTTCTTCGCTTCCAAGAGTCTCCGGAATGCTTAGTGCAGTGTCTCGTGTCCTGCATCTGAAAACAACAATATATGTATGGAATGAGAACTGGGGATTCTCAGCATAGTTATCGTGCCCACATAAATAGTATATATGGTCCCAGAAAAGCCAGAGGTAATCCTAGAACTCCGACACTTAACTCTTCAATATCACTCTCCTCCAACCCTCCAAAACTCCGATGGAATAACCCTCATCACACCTCCGCCAAATGAGGGATCTCTCAGTTGCATAGACATATAATATAGACAAAAAAATACAAATAGAATGCAGTTACAATAGATAGAACATATAGGAATTAGACATAGTTGATCAAATAGGCAAACCCAAATAATGCAAGCTCAAGCAAAACAGACAAATACATATGATGTATGCCTGCCCTATAGCTGATGATATCATCTGTCGGTTATATAGCCAACCCGACATGTCCTGGTAGCTAACCTTAGACAAAAACACCCAATTGCGGAATAGGCCTAAGCCACAACTCCTCTTGCTACTACCCGCTTAACCCAAAGCAAGTGGAATAAAATACTACTACTGCTACTACCTAAGCGGGTGTTTAAAGACTCAACCTAGAGCAAGTGAAATAATCCACTACTCCTACTACTATGGAGGCGTCACAATCACTGACCTGCAGTAAGTGAGACGAACCACAATCCTTGCTACTAATCAGGTATCTCAATCTCTAATCTAGAACAAGCGGGACGAACCACAATCCTTGCTCTGCCTAGGTATCTTATCCAAAAATTCATTCTTAACATCATTTCAATTCATCCCCGGAGTAAGTGGATAACACCACTATATCTTACCCAGTCACATATATCTCAAACATAATCATTCATCATCATCTCAATCAAACTCCTTCATCATCATCTCATAATATCACCATCATTCTCATTATATCTCATTCATCAACATTGCATTGTTCTCATAATTGCCTCATTCATCACTCTCATTATCTCATCAAATCATTTATCCCCTCTTTAAACTCCTCCGGTACTAATTTTTATCTTCTCCCACTCACTAACCCTTACTTTGTAACCCAAAAATTAACCAATAGGCCTTAAATAGAGTTTTTAGAGGTTTGAAAAATCAGAGGAATGTTCAATAGTTCAAAAATAGTGAATTTCTATAAAAAACAATGGTTCTGAAGGTTTACAGACTTACCGGAAAGGTCAAACAATGAAAAACAAAATTTTAGTGAAAAATAGGGTGTTGAGCGTACACACCATTCTGTGCGCATGCATGCAACAGAAAGACCTCTCCATCCTGTGCATACGTGATGAGCAGATATTTTATACGCTTTTTGGCATCACTTTCATATAGTTTTTAGTAGTTTTTATTTAGTTTTATTACGTTTTTATTTTAGTGTTAAATTCACATTTTTTTAATTCTACTATGAGTTTTTGTGTTTTTGGACAATTTCAGGTATTTTCAAGCTTAAATTGAGGAGCTGGAGCAGAAGTTTGATTCAGAGACAGAGAAAGCACTGCAGATGCTATCCGAATCTGATCTGCCTGCATTCGGAAGAGTTTTTCTGGAGTTATAGAAGTTCAAATGGAGTGCTCTCAACGGATATGGAAAGCTGACTTCATGAGCTTTCCAGCAATATATAATAGTTCATACTTTGCTTCGGATTAGAAGGCCCAAAACTGGCATCCAGCGCCCAAAGAGCAGAGCCCATCGTCCAATGGCCGAAAGAGGACCCCCTAGCTGGCGTTCCACGCTCAAGGAGCCTCATAGCACGTGGATCTCATCAAAGCTCAGTCCAAACACTCACCAAGTGGGCCCCAGAAGTGGCTTTTAGCACTAAAAAGGTTGTTTTACCCTTACTAGTCATTTGTTTAGTATTTAAGGGATTAGATTCATGTTATTCGTACACTTTTTTCATATCTCATTCAGCATACAGGTTTTTACTTTGTATTTTTCTTTTATTATGAGTTTCTAAACCTCCTAGGTTAAGGGGAGGAGCCCTGCTGAGTCATATGAATTAATAAAAGTATTACTGCTTCTCTTCTATCTGTGTTTGATCAATTCAAAGATCTTTATTCGTTCTTCATCAATATGAATGCATTAAACTGTCATAAGGTTATCTCATTCTACATGGGTTCAAAGTGCATCTTTCATCAGACAATGATGAACCAGCAACTTGAATACTCGTCTCTCAGACGGCTAATCCACGACTTCGTTGGAAACTTCTCGAGACATCAATTCAGCTAATTTCTGGGGAGATTAGGGTCTCTGTGGTAGAGGCAAGAACCAGTATGAGTTTCACCCTCAATTATAATGGATCCGCACTAAAACTGGGGTTCAGATCTGGAGGAGTATTGGCAGCTGCTCAAACCAGTGTCAATCACATACAGCCTGCCATTGAAGAAATCACTCACAAGCAAAGAGAGTAGTAATACCAGAGTTAATTCAGAAAGGCAAAGCAACTCCAGTCCTTCAACATATCCCTATTGCTGATTCCAAAAGTCCTAATACAATTCCATATCCAACAACACCTTCTACCCTTTTCTCATATTCCTAGTGATGATTTTAAGGTATAAATTACTCTTACAACTTCAGACAACCTTCTGATCTGCCTGACTAAGACCTGCAAGATAATCATAGCTTGCTTCAAACCTCAATCCTCGTGGGATCGACCCTGACTCGCTCAGGTATTACTTGGACGACCCAGTGCACTTGCTGGTACAGCTGTACGAAGGCGTGGTGATTCGTGCTACCAAGTTTTTAGCGCCGTTGTCGGGGATTGTTGAGTTTGGACAAACTGACGGATTGTTTTGCTCCCTAGATCAGGCAATTTTTATTTTTTATTTGAGTCTTTTATTTTTATTTTCTTCTTTAATTTTTCAAAAATTACTAAAAACTTTTTCAAAAATATTTTTCTTTTCTTTGTTTAATCTTTGTTTTTTTTTAAGCCTCTTTGTTAATGTTCTTTGCTTGAGTCTTTTTGTTTTTGTTCTTGGTAAATTTTTGCTTCTTTGAGTCTCTGTATTTATTAAATTATAGCAATTTTCAATTTTTTGGTATCTTCCTTTTAAAATTCTTTCAAAAATAATTTTTCTCTGGTTAAATCTTGTTTCAATTTTAAGTTTGGTGTTTTCTTGTTGTTTTTCTTTAATTTTCGAAAATTTCCTTTTAGTTCTCTAAAAATTTTAAGTTTGGTGTTCTTTATGTGTTATTGTGTTCTTTAAATTTCTTTGATTCTTGTTCTTTATGTGTTATTATGTACTCATCTCCTGAGCCTTCTATAAAAGGAGAGGTTAAGGCAGTAGTTACTAAACCTAACCCTCCAGAACAGGATGGCCCATTGACTCAGCAACTGCATGCCCTTGCCAAGTAACTACAGGACTTGCAAGAGGCTTTGTGAGAAACTCAAGCTTCTAACAAGATTATAGAAGCCCAGCTGAGTCAAAGAAGGCAGCAATTATCTAAGCAGATAACAGAAAAATGCCAGGAAATTCAACTAAGGAGTGGAAAAACCTTAAGCACCCAACCTCAGCACAATAAGAACGAAAAGCCCATAGAGGATAACTAGGTCTCTGCACAAGATGACTCTGGGCGTTCAAACACCCAGAGAGGTATCCCTTTTGGCGTTGAACGCCAGGAAAGGGCTGAGACTGGGCGTTCAAATTCCCAGAGAGGTATCCCTTTTGGCGTTGAATGCCAAAAAAGGGCAGAGTTTGGGCGTTTAAACACCCAAGGGGGCAGCAACATGGGCGTTGAACGCCCATGCAATGGAGGTCAGTCACTCACTGATAACAACCCTCCAAAGCAAGCTAGTAACCCCACTTCCAACTCACATGGCATTCGGCCTTCATCAACCAAGGTTGATGAATACAAGGCTAAGATGCCATTTCCTCAGAGACTCTATCAAGAGGAAAGGGATAAATAGTTTGCCCACTTTGTAGAATATCTCAGAACATTAGAGATAAAGATCCCTTTTGCAGAAGCTCTTGAACAGATACCTTATGCTAAGTTAATGAAGGACATTTTGAGTCATAAGAAAGATTAGAGGGAAGTAAAGACAGTAACTCTTACTAAGGAGTGCAATGCAGTCATTCAGAGGAACCTTCCTCAGAAGCTGCAAAAACACCCTAACACTCTTCTCAGAGCCACATAAGTGAATCCAAAAGAAGAGTGTCTGACTCTCATTAGTATTGAGGAGGCCGAACCTCATGAGCATGCTACTAAGGGACTTAAGGCAATCACGGACCAGAAGGATCCTGAGAATGCCATTGAGCACGCCCCTACAGAGGAGAAGGAACCTCGAGTTAAATCTTCTCTGGGTGTACAAAAGGAGTCTGTGATGATCACAAAGCTCCCTCTTGTAGAGATGAAAGAACCTCAAGAGCCACATTTCCTTAGCATGCAGAAAGAACTGGCATATGAGCAGTTAGCTCATTCCCCAGTAGCCTTTAAGGAACTGCAAGTTAATATCTCTTTTACAGAGGTATTTGAAAAGAAGGACCTAAGGGAAGATGAAATAGAGATACTTACTAAGAAGTACAGTATCCTAATTCAGCCTGAGCTGCCAAGGAAGATGCCAGATCCATGGAGCTTTCAAATCCTATAGATTACTAGAAAGATCATTTTTGACAAAGCCCTGTATGATCTTGGCTTAAGTTTAAATATGTTACCTTCCACTGAGGCTGAGGCCGAGTCTGGAAAGACTAGGAAGGCATTGAATGCCAGTGAGGAAGCCTTCACTGGGAATTCAACGCCCATGATGGCAGCAAGCCTGGCACTGAACGCTAGTGAGGAAGCCCTCACTGAGTGTTCAACGACCATACACCCAGGGAAGCTAGCGTTGAACGCCAGCAAGGACACCCCTGCTAGGCGTCCAATGCCCAGAATGCTAGAGGAACTGGCGTTGAACGCCAGTCAGAATGGACAACAAGGGCGTTCAATGCCCAATAAGCTAACAGAGCTGGCGTTGAATGCCAGTGAGAGCACACCCCCTGAGAGTTTAAAGCCCACTCAAGAACCCGCTATCTCAGAACCAAAGGAAACCATAAATACCATTGATGTTCCTTTGAATGCACTTCTGCAGTGTATGAGTTCTGATGACTACTTATCCTCAAGTGAGGATGAAGACACTAGGGAAGAGCGAGTTGCTCGGCACCTAGGAGCTCTCATGAAGCTGAATGCCAAATTGTTTGGTACAAAGCCTTTGGAGGAAGAACCTCCATTGCTTTCCAAAGACCTCAATGCTTTGGTTCAGCATGAGCTATCTCAGAAGCTTCCAGACCCTGGACGCTTTCTGATTCCTTGCACCATAGGCACCATGACCTTTAAGAAGGCTCTGTCTGACCTAGGTTCAAGTATAGTAATGGAGAAGCTGAGAATCCAAAAGAGAACAAGGATTACCTTGCATAAGGATTTGATGGTATTCGAGGTCCTTGACCCTCTATTACCCCCTGACAAGGGAGGCACTTGCATAAAGGATTTAGCATCCAAGCCTCCTCCCTTGGATGGAACTAACTCAATCCCTCCTAAGACCAAACGTAAGTTTGATGTTGGAAGTACACTATCCACAAAGGAGGAAGGTCCCAAAAGGAAGATACCTAGGGGATGGAAAAACAAGAATATCCCTACTGAGGGATTTTCACTATGGAAGATGTGGTATTCACTTATCTTATCATGGTATTCACCATGGAAGAGGAAAGTGACAAAAAGGGACACCAGCATACTGCTGTAAGCCCAACCCTGCCTCAGGCAGTGAACAAAATCCTGTCTCTTGAGTGTATTACGCTATTCCATGAAAGCACAGGAAGGAAGCTCCCAGTAGGGAGTGAAGATTTATTCCTCTATGACTACCTTCCTCTTTGAAAGGAGTTGTCCGTCAAGCTAATGACAATAAAGAAGCGCTTGTTGGGAGGCAACCCAACCTTACTCAACCATGTTTATTTTCTTTCATTTTGTTTTTATTTTAGTTATTAGAGTCATGATCATATGCACCAGTCAATAGACGAAATTCACAGCAGTGAAAACAGAACACTTCAGAAAGAGTGTTAAAGTTGAACGCCAGCCAGGGAGCAACCCCTGGGTATTCAAATGCCAGTGCAAAGAAATAAGGAATCTGGATTCCCTAGCCTCTCAGGACCAAGAGGTCCCACATGAGCTCCACCTACCCCACCTTCTTCTTCACTATTGATAATATTTGCTCGAGGACGAGCAAAACTATTAAGTTTGGTGTTGCAAAAGCTTTTCTTTGTGACCTCTACCACTCTTAAGTATAGAAGAAGAAGATGGAGCAAACTAGAGAGCATGCACATGAGCCTGTGCAGCTGCCTCAATAAAGACAAAGGGGTGACATTGAAGAGATCAAGCACTACAATGGATCCTCAAGGAGGAGCACTAGCCACCATTATTCAGGTGGATTCATTCTCTTTTATCTCCTTTCCTTTATTATTCTTCTACTTTTCTATTACGTTTTATCTGTTCTCTTGTTCTAGTTGCATGATCATTTGCATTGATGTCTTAAAGTTGTAAAATATTTCATATATCTCTCACCTTGCTTAAAATAAGAATTGAGAGATGCATGAATTTCAAGTTTAAAATAAGAATAGTTTAATTAGTTTAATATGGTGTCATTTGTTTTTGTTTTCTAAATGAATGATTAAACAGTGCATGTTTGAAGTTGAAATTTTAGAATGTTAGCTCTTAAAAGAAAAAGGAAAAAGGAAAAATATTACTGATAATCTGAAAAATCTAAAAATTGATTCTTGAAAGCAAGAAAAAGCATGTTGCAAAAGAAAAAAAAATTATTATGCATGCGAAAAAAGAAAGAAAATGGCGAAAAAGAAAAAAAATAATAAAAAGCAGAAAAATCCATTACTGCCCAAAAAAGCAAGAAAATAAAGGCAGATTGAAAAAGCCAGTGACCCTTTAAACCAAAAGGCAAGGGTAAAAGGACCCAAGGCTTTGAGCATTAATGGATAGAAGGGCCCAAAGAAAATAAAATCCTGGCCTAAGCGTCTAAACCAAGCTGTCCCAAACCATGTGCTTCTGGCGTGAAGGTGTCAAGTGAAAAGCTTGAGACTGAGTGGCAAAAGTTGTGGTCCAAAGCAAAAGAGTGTGCTTAAGAACTCTGGACACCTCTATCTGGGGACTTTATCAAAGCTGAGTCATAATCTGAAAAGGTTCAACCATTTAAAGTGTCTGTGGCATGAATGTATCCGTTGGTAATACTAGAAAACAGAGTGCTTAGGGTCATGGCCAAGACTCAGAAAGCTGTGTTCAAGAATCAAAATAAGCTTAACTAGGAGAGCCAATAATATCATCTGGATTCCAAGTTTCTAAAGATGCCAACATCTCTAAGTTTAAATGGATAGTGAGATGCCAAAACTATTCAGAAGCAAAAAGCTACTAAGTCCCGCTCATCTGATTTTTACTAAGCTTCATTTGAAACTTAGAAATTTAATGTATCTTAATTTTCTTTTTTTTATCCTACTGTGTTTTTAGTCACTTGGGGACAAGCAACAGTTTAAGTTTGGTGTTGTGATGAGCGGATATTTTATACGCTTTTTGGCATCACTTTCATATAATTTTTAGTAGTTTTTATTTAGTTTTTATTAAGCTTTTATAGGTTTTAGTGTTAAATTCACATTTTTGGATTATACTATGAGTTTTTGTGTTTTTGGACAATTTCAGATATTTTCTGGCTAAAATTGAGGAGCTGGAGCAGAAGTCTGATTCTAAGACAGAGAAAGCACTGCAGATGTTGTCCGGATCTGACCTTCCTGCATTTGGAAGAGCTTTACTGGAGCTACAGACGACCAAATGGAGCACTCTTAATGGCTATGGAAAGTTGGCTTCCAGAGCTTTCCAGCAATATACAATAGTCCATTCTTTTCTTTGGACTACAAGGCCCAAAACTAGCGTCCAACGCCAGCTTCTTGTCCCCTTCCAAGTGTCCAGCACCCAAAGAGCAGAGCCCAGCGTCCAAAGGCCTCAAGAGGACCCCCTAACTATCGTTCCATGCCCAAGGAGCCTCATAGCACATGGATCTCATCAAAGCTCAGCCCAAACACTCACCAAGTGGGCCCCAGAAGTGGATTTTAGCACTAAAAAGACTGTTTTACCCTTACTAGTCATCTGTTTAGTTTTTAAGGGATTAGATTCGTGTTATTTGTATACTTTTTTCATATCTCATTCAGCATACACGTTTTTACTTTGTATTTTTCTTTTAGTATGAGTTTCTAAACCTCCTAAGTTGAGGGGAGGAGCCCTGCTGAGTCATATGAATAAATAAAAGTATTACTGTTTCTGTTCGATCCATGTTTGATCAATTCAAAGATGTTTATTCGTTCTTCATCAATATGAATGTGTTGATTTGGCATAAGGTTATCACATTCTACATGGGTTCAGAGTGTGTCTTTCATCGGACAATGATGAACCACCAGCTTGAATACACGTTTCTCAAACGGCTAATCCACGACTTTGTTGGGGACTTCTCGAGATATCAGTTCAGCCAATTTTCGGGGAGATTAGGGTCTCTGTGGTAGAGGCTAGAACCAGTACGAGCTTCACCCTCAATCAGAATGGATCCGCACTAAACCTGGGGTTTAGATCTGGAGGAGTATTGGCAGCTACTCAAACTAGTGTCAATCACATACAGCCTGCCATTGAAGAAATCACTCACAAGCAAAGAGAGCAGTAATACTGAAGTTAATTCAGAAAGGCAAAGCAACTCTAATCCTTCAACATATCCCTATTGCTAATTCCAAAAGTCCTAATACAATTCCGTATCCAACAACACCTTCTACCCTTTTCTCATATTCCTATTGATGATTTTAAGGTATAAATTACTCTTACAACTTCAGACAACCTTTTGATCTGCTTGACTAAGACCTGCAAGATAAGCATAGGTTGTTTCAAACCACAATCCTCGTGGGATCGACCCTAACTCGCTCAGGTATTACTTGGACGACCTAGTACACTTGCTGGTACAGCTGTATGAAGGTGTGGGGATTCGTGCTACCAGTACGCACACCTGTAAAATCCTCGGGGTGTGCGTATGCACACACACTGGAAATCCTTGTTTTCTGCAACATAAGAAAAATTCAGTCTTTGGCACATAACTTCCGACGTTGATAACTTCCTCTACAAAATTTCATTTTCCACAAAGTTTATATCATTGTAAAGCTCTTAAAATTATCTTTAATTTGAAATAAATTTCATTCAAATCCAGAATTCGAGACTCAGGTTATGGTCCACCGAAGTTCGTTACAAATTCATATTTACCAAAGTAGTTCAAAAAGTCTATTTTCCAAATTCTCAATTTCAAAACCAAAGTTCACACCTTAAAACAACTTTAAATACACTTAAAGCAATTCTCTAACCATTTTATTCCTTTCACAATATTCCAATACTCAATTTTATAAATTTCCACCCAACCCTCCATAGTCAATAACAACATAATTCATCAATAACTCATAACACATTTCATAAACATTCATCATTCCTCATCAATCACTACAATCATCAATTACCACACATTTTCATAATTAAATTCAATATATCCAGCAATCACTAAACCTCAACAAGTTCACATAATTCAATCTATCCTAGGTCATCTAGACTAAGTTTTTATGTTACATTATATATTATCTACGAGAAACCAAAACTATATGTTGGCCGATTCTTTTCTAAGCGCAGAATACTTCAAAAACCTCTCCTTTCACAAGCTTCAAACTTCCAATTTCCAATTCCACAAGTTCAACTACTAGAATTTCATTTAAATCCACCAATTGAAACTATATTAGAATGATCAACATTGAGCTAACTAAATCACCAATTCACAAGGATTAGGGTTTTCTTACCGTTACCCACGAGTCAAATGGACAAAATTTGGTGATTACTAGTGCACGAATTATGAATCACACTTTTCACAACTCGTACCACTAACCAGCAAGTGCATTGGGTCGTCCAAGTAATACCTTACGTGAGTAAGGGTCGAATCCCACAGAGATTGTTGGTTTGAAGCAATCTATGGTTATCTTGTAAATCTTAGTCAGTAGGTCAATTATATTTGTCATTTTGAATTGCGAAAAGTAAAAGAGCATGGATTAAATACTTGTTCTGCAGTAATGGAGAATATGTTGGAGTTTTGGAGATGTTTTGTCTTCTGAATCTCTGCATTCTCCCTATCTTCTTCTTCACGCACGCAAGGTTCCTCCTATGGCAAGCTGTGTGTTGGTGGATCACCGTTGTCAATGGCTACCATCCGTCCTCTCAGTGAAAAAGGTCCAGGTGCGCTGTCACCGCATGGCTAATCATCTGTCGGTTCCCACTCATGCTGGAATAGGATCCATTGATCCTTTTGCGTTTGTCACTACGCCCAGCCCTTGTGAGTTTGAAGCTCGTCACAGTCATTCAATCCCTGAATCCTACACAGAATACCACAGACAAGGTTTAGACTTTCCGGATTCTCATGAATTCTGCCTCTAGCTTATACCACGAAGATTCTGATTAAGGAATCCAAGAGATGTTCATTCAATCGAAGGTAGAACGGAGGTGGTTGTCAAGCACGCGTTCATAGGTTGAGGATGATGATGAGTGTCACGGATCATCACATCCATCATATTGAAGTGCGAATAAACATCTTAGATAGAAACAAGCGCATTTGAATAAAAAACAGAAATAGTTGCATTAATTCATCGAAACACAGCAGAGCTCCTCACCCCCAAAAATGGAGTTCAGAGACTCATATCGTCAAAGAGTACAAAGTTCAGATCTAAAATGTCATGAGGTGCGAAATAGACCTCTAAAAGTTGTTTAAATACTAAACTAGTAACCTAGGTTTACAGAAAATGAATAAACTATGATAGATTGTGCAGAAATCCACTTCTAGGGCCCACTTGGTGTGTGCTGGGGCTGAGACTTAAGCTTCTCACGTGCCTAGGCTATTTCTGGAGTTAAACACCAGGTTGTAACCTGTTTCTGGCGTTCATCTCCCATTTGTAACCTGTTTCTGGCGTTTGACGCCAGACTGCAACATAGAACTGGCGTTGAACGCCAGTTTACATCATCTATCCTTGAGCAAAGTATAGACTATTATATATTGATGAAATTCCTTGGATGTCTACTTTCTAACGCAATTGAGAGTGCACCATTTGGAGTTCTGTAGCTCCAGAAAATCCACTTTGAGTGCATGGAGGTCAGAATCCAACAGCATCAGCAGTCCTTTTTCAGCCTGAATTAGATTTTTGCTCAGCTCCCTCAATTTCAGCCAGAAAATACCTGAAATTACAGAAAAATACACAAACTCATAGTAAAGTCCATAAATGTGATTTTTAATTAAAAACTAATAAAAATATAATGAAAATAAATTAAATCATACTAAAAACATACTAAACACAATGCCAAAAAGCGTATAAATTATCCGCTCATCACAACACCAAACTTAAATTGTTGCTTGTCCCCAAGCAACTGAAAATCAAATAGGATAAAAAGAAGAGAATATACTATAAATTCCAAAATATTAATGAAACTTAGCTCCAATCAGATGAGCGGGACTTGTAGCTTTTTGCCTCTTGAATAGTTTTGGCATCTCACTTTATCCATTGAAGTTCAGAATGATTGGCATCTATAGGAACTCAGAATTCAGATAGTGTTATTGATTCTCCTAGTTCAGTATGTTGATTCTTGAACACAGTTACTTTATGAGTCTTGGCCGTGGCCCTAAGCACTTTGTTTTCCAATATTACCACCGGATACATAAATGCCACAGACACATAACTGGGTGAACCTTTTCAGATTGTGACTTAGCTTTGCTAAAGTCCCCAATTAGAGGCATCCAGATTTCTTAATCACACTCTGTTTTTGCTTTAGACCTTGACTTTAACCGCTCAGTCTCAAGTTTTCACTTGACACCTTCACGCCACAAGCACATGGTTAGGGACAGCTTGGTTTAGCCACTTAGGCTAGGATTTTATTCCTTTAGGCCCTCCTATCCACTGATGCTCAAAGCCTTGGATCCTTTTTATTACCCTTGCCTTTTGGTTTTAAGGGCTATTGGCTTTTTGCTCTTGCCTTTTGGTTTAAAGAGCTTTTGGCTTTTTCTGCTTGCTTTTTCTTTTTCTTTCTATTTTTTGCCATTTTTTTCTCAAGCTTTCTGTATTCACTGCTTTTTCTTGCTTCAAGAATCAAGTTTATAATTTTTCAGATTATCAAATAACATGTCTCCTTTTCATCATTCTTTCAAGAGCCCACATATTTAACATTCTTAAACAATCAAATTCAAAAGACATATGCACTGTTCAAGCATTCATTCAGAAAACAAAAAGTATTGTCACCACATCAAAATAATTAAACTAGTTTTAAGGATGAATTTGAAACCATGTACTTCTTGTTCTTTTGTAATTAAAACAAATTTTTTTTATTTAAGAAAGGTGATGGATTTATAGGATATTCATAACTTTAAGGCATAGACTCTAATCTTTATTTATTATTTAATAATATAAATTAGGCGTAAAAGCAGACACTTAATAATAAAAGACAGGAAATTAAAGACATACAAATAAATGACTCTAACTCTAATATTCATATAGATAAAAGGTTATCTCAGAGATAGGACTCAACAACCTTTATTTTGGGAGGTAGATGCTTCTTTGGTCTGTGGGGTGCTTGGCCTTTCAAGAGACAGCTTCTGGCGCTTCAGTTCCTTTATGTCACGCCCCTGCTCTTCTTGTTCTTTAAGCAGTTTGCACAGCATGCTGTTTTGATTTTGCTGTTCTTCCTTCAGTTGATCCACAGCTTCTTGCAACTTGGTGACAGATGCTTCTAGGCGCTCCCAGTATTCAATTTGAGGGATTTCCGGGAGGAGCTCCTCTACTTTTCTCTTGATGGGGTCGTCCTGCACTTGTAGTCCTTCCATAGAATTTTTGGTGATTGGTTGCTCAACTGAAATATACTTATCTACTTCCATTTTTATTCCAGCATCTTTACATAGCAAAGAGACTAAGCTTGGGTAAGCTAATTTAGCATCTTTGGAGTTTTTGTTTGCAATTTTGTAAAGCTCACAAGCAATCAGCTGATGAACTTCCACTTCTTTTTCTAGTATAATGCAATGAATCATCACTGCTCTTCTGATAGTGACCTCAGAGCGGTTGCTAGTGGGCAGTATAGAGTGTCTGATGAAATCTAGCCAGCCTCTGGCAACTGGTTTGAGATCTCTTCTCTTGAGTTGGTTCGGGGCACCCTTTGTGTTGGTTGTCCACTTGGCTCCAGGGAGGCATATGTCCTCTAGGATTTTGTCCAATCCCAGGTTTGATCTCATCATTCTCCTATTAAAGGAGTATGGGTCATCTTGCAGTTGAGGCATCTTGAAGATCTCCCTTATTTTGTCAGGGTGGGCGTGAACAACCTTCCCTCTGACCAGAGTTCTATAGTCATAGAATGCGGTTCCAGCAATTCTCTGCCTGTCCGTCTGCCATAGATTAGCATAGAATTCCTGAACCATGTTTCTTCCCACCTTTGTTTCAGGATTAGCTAGGACTTCCCAGCTCCTGTTTCGAATTTGCTCTTGG
This sequence comes from Arachis hypogaea, assembly GCF_003086295.3. Lineage (NCBI taxonomy): Eukaryota > Viridiplantae > Streptophyta > Magnoliopsida > Fabales > Fabaceae > Arachis > Arachis hypogaea. The sequence goes on from NC_092051.1 coordinate 47,351,373, forward strand.
ATCTCCGGTTATTCATCTTCTTTCAGATCGAAGTTAACTTCAGGGATCACCGATCTTAGACTCATTATTTTGTAAAAATGGTCTGAATATTCTTTGGTTATGAACTTCCCTTGATTCCAAAGTAGTTTTGGAATATTCTCCTTCTTGCCTCTTGAGTCGGTTTGTTTTCCCTTGGGAGCCATGATCTTAGTGGGTATTGGCTTAGTGATCACGGATAAACACACCAAACTTAGAGGTTTGCTTGTCCTCAAGCAAAAGAAAAGAAAGGAGAGGGAAAGAGGGAGAGCCAAGCGCAACTTGTGGAGGAGAGGAGGAGGCCGAATGAGGATTTACAGGGAAAAAGGGGGGGTGGGTTCAAAAATTTAGAAAGAGATATGATAGAAGATATGATTTGTAAAAGATAAGTATAATAGAAAAAAGATATGATTTTAAATTTGAAAAGATATGAAAGATATTTGAAAAAGATAAATCTGAATTTTGAAAAAGATAATGTGAAGATTTGAAAAAGATATTGATGATTGGAAAAGATTTTAGAGTGAAAAGAGATAGCTTTGTTTTGAAAAGAATTTGAAAAAGGGCTTATGAATTAAGATACATTTGATTTTTTTTTTTGAAATTAGGGTTTTTAGAAATTAGGGTTTGTGACATATGTGTGCAAGAAATTATGAATTGAAACATAAAAAATGGAAAAAATTTGAATTGAAAACGAAATTGCCTACTCCCCACATTCCTGGCGTTAAACGCCCAACTGCTGCATGTTTTGGGCGTTTAACGCCCAGTTGGTGCTTGGTCTGGGTGTTTAACGCCCAGCTGTTGCTTTTAGCTGGCGTTAAACGCCAGAAATCCCTATGTCACTGGGCATTTTTCTGAACGCCCAAGATGCTGTCAATCTGGCGTTAAACGCCCAGAAGATGCTTCTTTCTGGCATTTAACGCCCAAATGGCTATCATTACTGGCGTTAAACGCCCAGTAGATGCTCCTTTTGGGCGTTTAACGCCCAGTTGTGCCTCTTATTGGCATTTTTTTGCCAATGAGCTCTTTCTCTCTGTTTTGTGTGCTGAATCCTTCTGTAACCCTGTGAACTTATGCAATTGACTCTTTACCTTATTAACATTGAACTTTATATAAACAAATAAAATCAAGAATAGGGCAAAACAATAGAAAAAGTTTTCCCAATGGCTAGGTTGCCTCCCAGCAAGCGCTTATTGTCTTTAGCTGGACCTTGCTGAGCTTTTAATCTAGCCTCAGCCTTGAGCACTCTTGCTCAACATTGCCTTCAAGATAGTGTTTGATTCTCTGTCCATTAACAATGAACTTCTTATCAGAATCAATGTCTTGAAGCTCCACATAACCTTATGGTGATACACTTGTAATTATATATGGTCCCCTCCACCGGGATTTTAGTTTCCCAGGGAATAGCCTGAGCCTAGAGTTAAACAGCAGAACCTTTTGTCCTGGTTCAAAGACTCTTGATGACAGCTTTTTGTCATGCCATCTTTTTATTTCTCCTTATAAAGCTTGGCATTTTCGAAAGCAGTGAGTCTAAATTCCTCTAGCTCATTTAGCTGGAGTAATCTTTTTTCTCCGGCTAATTTGGCATCAAAGTTTAGAAATCTGGTTGTCCAGTAGGCCTTATGTTCCAGTTCCATGGGCAGATGACAGGCCTTACCATACACAAGCTGGTATGGAGAGGTTCCTATAGGAGTCTTGAATGCTGTTCTATAAGCACACAGAGCATCATCCAACCCTCTTGCCCAATCCTTTCTACGAGTACTGACAGTCCGTTCCAGGATTCTTTTTAGTTCTCTATTAGAGACTTCAGCTTGCCCATTTGTCTGTGGATGATATGGAGTGGCCACCTTGTGGCTAATCCCATACCGGACCATGGCAGAGTAAAGTTGTTTGTTGCAGAAGTGAGTGCCCCCATTACTGATTAGTACTCTAGGGACACCAAACCTGCTGAAGATATGTTTCTGGAGGAACTTCAGTACTGTCTTAGTATCATTAGTGGGTGTGGCAATGGCCTCTACCCATTTTGATACATAATCGACTGCCACCAGAATATAAGTGTTTGAGTATGATGGTGGGAAAGGCCCTATGAAGTCAATTCCCCATACATCAAACAACTCAATCTCCAAGATCCCTTGTTGAGGCATGGCGTAACTATGAGGCAGATTACCAGCTCTCTGGCAACTGTCACAGTTACGTATAAACTCTCAGGAATCTCTATAGAGGGTAGGCCAGTAGAAGCCACATTGGAGGACCTTGGTGGCTGTTCGCTCACCTCCGAAATGGCCTCCATATTGTGATCCATGGCAATGCCATAAGATCTTCTGTGCTTTTTCTCTAGGCACACACCTACGGATTATTCCGTCTGCACATCTCTTAAAGAGATAGGGTTCATCCCACAAGTAGTACTTTGCATCAGTAATTAATTTTTTCTTTTGTTGCCTGCTGTACTCCTTGGGTATGAACCTTACAGCTTTATAGTTTGCAATGTCTGCAAACCATGGTGTTTCCTGAATGGCGAATAAATGCTCATCCGGAAAGGTTTCAGAGATCTCAAAAGAGGGGGGGCGCCCCTTCTATTGGCTCTATTCGGGACAGATGATCAGCCACTTGGTTCTCTGTCCCTTTTCTGTCTCTTATTTCTATATCAAACTCTTGTAGAAGCAACACCCATCTTATGAGCCTGGGTTTTGAATCCTACTTTGTGAGTAGATATTTAAGAGCTGCATGGTCAGTGTACACAATCACTTTTGATCCTACCAAGTATGATCTAAACTTGTCAATGGCATAAACCACTACAAGCAATTCTTTTTCTGTTGTTGTGTAATTTTTCTGGGCATCATTTAAAACACGGCTAGTATAATAAATGTCATGCAGAAGCTTGTCATGCCTCTGCCCCAGTACTGCACCAATGGTGTGATCACTGGCATCACACATTAGTTAAAATGGTAATGTCCAGTCTGGTGCAGAAATAACTGGTGCTGTGACCAGCTTAGCTTTCAGAGTCTCAAACGCTTGTAGACACTCTGTGTCAAACACAAATGGCGTGTCAGCAGCTAGCAGATTGCTCAGGGGTTTTGCAATTTTTGAAAAATCCTTTATAAACCTCCTGTAGAATCTTGCATGCCCCAGAAAGCTTCTGATTGCCTTAACAATAGCAGGTGGTGGTAATTTTTCAATTACTTCCACTTTAGCTTGATCCACCTCTATTCCCTTGTTTGAAATTTTATGCCCAAGGACAATTCCTTCAGTCACCATAAAGTGGCATTTTTCCCAGTTTAAAACTAGGTTGGTCTCTTGGCATCTTTTCAGAGCAAGTGCTAAATGGTTAAGGCAGGAGCTGAATGAGTTTCCAAATACTAAAAAGTCATCCATGAAGACTTTCAGAAATTTCTCTCCCATATCAGAGAAGATAGAGAGCATGCACCTCTGAAAGATTGCAGGTGCATTACACAGACCAAAGGGCATCCTCCTGTAAGCAAACACTCTAGAAGGACATGTGAATGCTGTTTTCTCTTGGTCCTGAGAATCTACTGCGATTTGGTTATAACCTGAATCGCCATCCAAAAAGCAGTAGTATTCATGACCTGCTAGTCTCTCTAGCATCTGGTCTATGAATGGTAAAGGAAAATGATCCTTTCTGGTGGCTGTATTGAGCCTTCTGTAGTCAATACACATGCGCCACCGTGTAACTGTTCTTGTAGGAACCAGTTCATTCTTTTCATTATGAACCACTGTCATACCTCCCTTTTTGGGGACAACTTGAACAGGGCTCACCCAGGGGCTATCAGAAATAGGATAAATAATCCCAGCCTCTAGTAACTTGGTGACCTCCTTCTGCACCACTTCTTTCATGGCTGGATTTAGCCGCCTCTGTGGTTGAACCACTGGCTTAGCATCATCCTCCAATAGGATTTTGTGCATGCATCTAGCTGGACTTATGCCCTTAAGGTCATTTATGGACCACCCAAGAGCTGTCTTTGTGTGTCCTTAGCACTTGAATTAGTGCTTCCTCTTCCAGTAGATTTAAAGCAGAGCTTATGATCACTGGAAAAGTGTCACCTTCTCCCAGAAATGCATATTTCAGGGATGGTGGTAATGGCTTGAGCTCAGGTTTAGGAGGTGTTTCCTCTTCCTGAGGAAGTTTCAGAAGTTCTTTCAATTCTTCTGAATCCTCCAAATCAGGCTGAACATCTTTAAAGATGTCTTCCAGCTCTGATTCGAGACTCTTAGCCATGTTGATCTCCTCTACCAAAGAGTCAATAAGATCAACTTTCAGGCACTCTTTGGGTGTGTCTGGATGCTGCATGGCTTTGACAGCATTTAACTTGAACTCATCCTCATTGACCCTCAGGGTTACTTCCCCCTTTTGGACATCAATGAGAGTTCATCCAGTTGCTAGCAAAGGTCTTCCTAGAATGAGAGTAGCACTCTTGTGCTCTTCCATTTCCAGTACCACAAAGTCAGTGGAAAAGGCGAATGGCCCAACCCTGACAATCATGTCTTCAATCACGCCTGATGGGTATTTAATGGAGCCATCAGCAAGTTGGAGACATATCCGGGTTGGTTTGACTTCTTCAGTTAAACCAAGCTTTCTAATAGTGGATGCAGGTATTAGATTGATGCTTGCTCCAAGATCACATAAAGCTGTCTTGGTGCAATTACCCTCTAGTGTGCATGGTATCAGAAAGCTCCCGGGATCCTTAAGCTTTTCTGGGAAGCTTTTCAGAATGACTGCACTACATTCTTCAGTGAGAAGAACTCTTTCAGTTTCTCTCCAATCCTTCTTATGACTCAAGATCTCTTTCATGAACTTGGCATAAGAAGGTATTTGCTCAAGTGCCTCTGTAAACGGAATCTTTATTTCAAGAGTCCGAAGATAGTCTGCAAAGCGAGTAAATTGTTTATCCTGCTCCTCTTTATGGAGTTTTTGAGGATAAGGCATCTTGGCTTTGTATTCCTCAACCTTAGTTCCTGCAGGTTTACTTCCTACAGAGGTGGTTGGAGAAGCCTTTTTAGAGGGGTTGTTATCAGCACTTGTGTGTGTCTGATCCCTCACTGGCATTTGATTTCCAGAGTCAGAAGCTGGAGTGGCGTTGGACGCCAACTCCTTACTTGTTCCTGGCATTTGAACGCCAGAACTGTGCTTCCATTGGGCGTTTGACGCCAAATCATTGCTTGTTTCTGGCGTTTGAACGCCAGAGTTATTCTTCTCTGGGCTCTTACTGTCCTCAGAGGGATCGTGAATAGCAGTTTGTTCATTTCTTGGCTTCCTGCTGCCTTGAAGTGAGGTATTTAATGTTTTTCCACTTCTTAATTGAACTGCTTGGCATTCTTCTGTTATTTGTTTTGATAACTGCTGTTCTGTTTGCCTCAACTGTACTTCCATGTTTATATTAGCCCGTCTTGTATCTTGTAATATCTCCTTGAATTCGGCCAGCTATTTTGTTAGAAAATCTAATTGCTGATTAAATTCAGTAAGTTGTTCTGCAGGACTGAGTTCAGCAGTTATTGTTTTAGCCTCTTCTTTCATGGAAGATTCATTGCTTAGGTACAGATGCTGATTTCTGGCAACTGTATCAATGAGCTCTTGAGCTTCTTCAATTGTCTTTCTCATATGTATAGACCCACCAGCTGAGTAGTCTAGAGAAGTCTGAGCTTTCTCTGTAAGCCCATAATAGAAGATGTCTAACTGCACCCATTCTGAAAACATTTTAGAGGGGCATTTTCTTAGCATCTCTCTGTATCTCTCCCAAGCATCATAAAGAGATTCATTATCTCCTTGTTTAAAGCCTTGGATGTCCAGCCTTAGCTGTGTCATCCATTTGGGAGGGAAGTATTGATTCATGAATTTTTCTGACAGCTGTTTCAATGTCTTTATGCTAGCTTTAGGTTGGTTATTTAACCACCTCTTAGCTTGATCTTTGACAGCAAATGGAAACAGTAATAGTCTGTAGACATCCTGATCTACTTCTTTATCATGTACTGTGTCAGCAATTTGTAGAAACTGTGCCAGAAACTCTGTAGGTTCTTCTTATGGAAGACCGGAATACTGGCAACTTTGCTGCACCATGATAATGAGCTGAGGATTCAACTCAAAGCTACTGACTCCAATGGAGGGTATACAGATACTACTGCCATATGAAGCAGTAGTAGGGTTAGCATATGACCCCAGAGTCCTTCTGGACTGTTCAATTCCATTTAGGTCCATGATGGAGGAAAGGGAATTGATGTGAATTGCAGTTAAAATATATTTTTATTATTATATTTTATATATATATATTTAAAAAAAAAGGAACGAATAATTAAATAAAAAAACAAAATAAAATAAAATAATTAGAAATTAAATATAAATTTCGAAAATTAAGAACAAAAATTTAAAACTAAAACAATTACTTAATTAAGAAGATTTGAAAACTTTGGATATGATTTTTGAAAAAGATTTTAAATTTTGAAATAAAAATCAGAAGTTCAAAATTGATTTTCGAAAATTTGCTTTAAAATAGAGAGAAAAACAATAAAATAGCACAAGATTTAAAATTTTTAGATCTAATGCTCCTTGTTTTCGAAAATTTTGGAGGTAAAACACCAAGGAATACCAAACTTAAAATTTTAAGATCAAGACACAAGGAAAACTCAAGAAAACACCTTGAAGACTCACAAGAACAACAAGAACATGAAGAAAGAACACCAAACTTAAAATTTTTAGAAAATCACAATAAAATTTTCTAAAATTATAGAAAGATCAACAAGAAGACACCAAACTTAAGGTTTGGCACAAGATTTAATCAAAGAAAAATTATTTTTGAAAATGATTTTAAAAAGAAGATACCCAATTACCAAGAACGTAGACCAACGCTCTAGCTAATTGAGCTGTAAATGTAACACTTGTTTTGAAGAAGTATTTTTGATAACTAAGAAGAAATTTTTTTTTTGAAAGCTAATGTTTTGAAAAAGCACAAGAAAAACAAGAAAAGAAACAGAACAAGAAAAACTAAAGATCAAACAAGAAAATTAAACAAGAACAACTTGAAGATCCAGGAAAAAAAAAAGGACACAAATTCGAAAATTTAAAGGAAAGTATAAAATATGCAATTGACACCAAACTTAAAATGTAAAACTAAACTCAAACAGAAAAACTCAATTATTAGTAAAAAAAATTCAAATTTCGAAAAATTTTTGAAAAAGGAAATAAGGATTCTAAAGTTTTAACAAGAACAATAATAAAAGACTTAAAGATAAATCACAGATTAATAAAGAAAAATAAAGAATTTTTGAAAGATTTTTGAAAAGAAAGTAAAAGACTCTGACTCAAAAGACAAAATTCTCCTAATCTAAGAAACAAGATAAACCGTTAGTTGTTCAAACTCGAACAATCCCCGGCAACGGCGCCAAAAACTTGGTGCACGAATTATGAATCACACTTTTCACAACTCGTACCACTAACCAGCAAGTACACTGGGTCGTCCAAGTAATACCTTACGTGAGTAAGGGTCGAATCCCACGGAGATTGTTGGTTTGAAGCAATCTATGGTTATCTTGTGAATCTTAGTCAGGAGGTCAATTATATTCATCAGTTTGAATTGCGAAAAGTAAAAGAGCATGGATTAAATACTTGTTCTGCAGTAATGGAGAATATGTTGGAGTTTTGGAGATGCTTTGTCTTCTGAATCTCTGGTTTCTCCCTATCTTCTTCTTCACGCACGCAAGGTTCCTCCTATGGCAAGCTGTGTATTGGTGGATCACCGTTGTCAATGGTTACCATCCGTCCTCTCAGTGAAAAAGGTCCAGGTGCGCTATCACCTCACGGCTAATTATCTGTCGGTTCCCACTCATGCTGGAATAGGATCCATTGATCCTTTTGCGTCTGTCACTACGCCCAGCCCTTGTGAGTTTGAAGCTTTTCACAGTCATTCAATCCCTGAATCCTACTCGGAATACCACAGACAAGGTTTAGACTTTCCGGATTCTCATGAATTCTGCCAATGGATTCTAGCTTATACCACGAAGATTCTGATTAAGGAATCCAAGAGATGTTCATTCAATCGAAGGTAGAACAGAGGTGGTTGTCAGGCACGCGTTCATAGGTTGAGGATGACGATGAGCGTCATGGATCATCACATCCATCATATTGAAGTGCGAATAAACATCTTAGATAGAAACAAGCGCGTTTGAATAGAAAACAGAAATAGTTGCATTAATTCATCGAAACACAGCAGAGCTCCTCACCCCCAACAATGGAGTTCAGAGACTCATGCCGTCAAAGAGTACAAAGTTCATATCTAAAATGTCATGAGGTGCGAAATAGACCTCTAAAAGTTGTTTAAATATTAAACTAGTAACCTAGGTTTACAGAAAATGAATAAACTATGATAGATTATGCAGAAATCCACTTCTGGGGCCCACTTGGTGTGTGCTGGGGCTGAGAATTAAGCTTCTCACGTGCCTAGGCTGTTTCTGGAGTTAAACATCAGGTTGTAACCTGTTTCTGGCGTTCATCTCCCATTTGTAACTTGTTTCTGGCGTTTGACGCCAGACTGCAACATGGAACTGGCGTTGAACGCCAGTTTACGTCGTCTATCCTTGAGCAAAGTATGGACTATTATATATTGCTGGAAAGCCCTGGATGTCTACTTTCCAACGCAATTAAGAGCGTGCCATTTGGAGTTCTGTAGCCCCAGAAAATCCACTTTGAGTGTAGGGAGGTCAGAATCCAACAGCATCAGCAGTCCTTTTTCAGCCTGAATCAGATTTTTGCTCATCTCCCTCAATTTCAGCCAGAAAATACCTGAAATTACAGAAAAAGACACAAACTCATAGTAAAGTCCAGAAATGTGATTTTTAATTAAAAACTAATAAAAATATAATGAAAATAAATTAAATCATACTAAACACAATGCCAAAAAGCGTATAAATTATCCGCTCATCAATTACTGATGAGCGGATATTTTATACGCTTTTTGATATCACTTTCATATAGTTTTTAGTGTGTTTTATTCAGTTTTTATTAATTTTTTATAGGTTTTAGTGTTAAATTCACACTTTTTTATTCTACTATGAGTTTTTGTGTTTTTGGACAATTTCAGGTATTTTTTGGCTGAAATTGAGGAGCTGGAGCAGAAGTCTGATTCAAAGACAGAGAAAGCACTGCAGATACATGCTGACCGGATCTGACCTGCCTGCATTTAGAAGATCTTTTCCGGAGTTACAGAAGTCTAAATGGAGCGCTCTCAACAAAAATGGAAAGCTAACTTCTAGAACTTTCCAGCAATATATAATAGTCCATACTTTGCTTCGGATTAAAAGGCCTAAAACTGGCGTCCTACGCCAGCTTCCTACCCTCTTCCTAGTGTCCAGCGCCCAAAGAGTAGAGCCCAGCATCCAAAGGCCCAAAGAGGATCCCCTAGCTGGCGTTCCACGCCCAAGGAGCCTCATAGCACGTGGATCTCATCAAAGCTCAGCCCAAACACTCACCAAGTGGATCCCAAAAGTGGATTTTAGCACTAAATAGACTGTTTTACCCTCATTAGTCATCTGTTTAGTATTTAAAGTGTATTTTACATGATTTTCATCATCATCATACACCATACATGTTTTTACCATTTTTTTCACATCAGTACGAGTTTCTAAACCTCCTAGGTTGAGGGGACGAGCCCTGCTGAGTCCTATGAATTAATAAAAGTATTACTATTTCTCTTCGATCCGTGTTTGATAAATTCTAAGATGTATATTTGTTCTTCATCACAATGAATGCGTTGAACTGGCATAAGGTTATCACATTCTACATGGGTTCAGAGTGCGTCTTTCATCAGACAATGCTGAACCACCAGCTTGAATATATGTCTCTCAGACGGTAATCCACGATTTCGTTGGGGACTTCTTGAGACATCAGTTCACCCGATTTCTGGGGAGATTAAGGTCTCTGTGGTAGAGGCTAGAACCTAAGGCACAACATTCTCCGATCTGGAAGACTTGACCTTGTCTGTCGTGTTTTGAGTAGGATCATCAAGGAGAATGAACTGCAGAAGCTTCACCCTCAATTAGAATGGATCCGCACTAAACCTAGAGTTCAGATCTGGAGGAGTATTGGCAGCTGTTCAAACCAGTGTGAATCACATACAGCCTGCCATTGAAAAAATCACTCACAAGCAAGGAGAGTAGTAGTACCATAGTCAATTCAAAAAGACAAAGCAACTCCAACTCTCAACTCTATTCCTGTTACTTAATCCAATTGGTTTTACCCCTTTTGGACATTATTCTTACAACTCTATTCCTATTTCTATCCTTTAACTTTATTACAATTCGGTATTCCTTTCACAATCAACAACTCCTTTTGATTTGCCTGACTAAGATCTGCAGGATAACCATAGCTTGTTTCAAGCCAACAATCCTCGTGGGGTCGACCCTGATTCGCTCAAGTATTACTTGGATGACCCAGTGCACTTGCTGGTATAGCAGTACAAAAGTGTGGGGATTCGTGCACCAAGTTTTTGGCGCCATTGTCGGGGATTGTTGAGTTTGGACAAACTGCCGAATTGTCTTGCTCCCAAGATCAGGTATTCTTTTTAATTTTGTTAGCTTTTCTACTTTTATTCTCTTCTTCATATTTTTTGAAAAATTGAAAACTTTTTTTAAAAATATTTTTCTTTTCTTTGTTTAATTTTTATTCTTGGTATTGAGTTTTCAATGTTCTTGTTTCCTGTTTTTCAATTCCAAAAATTTTAAAACTCTTTCAAAAATATTTTTCTTTTCCCTGTTTAATCTTTGATTTTTTAAGCCTCTTTGTTTGTGTTCTTGGTTTGAGTCCTTGAGCCTTTTATCTTCATTTTCTTCCTCTTCAATTTTTGAAAACATTAAAAGCTTTTTCAAAAATAATTTTTATTTTATTTGTTTAATCCTTGTTCTTTGCTTGAGTCTTTTATGGTTGTTCTTGTTTGAATTTTCATTTTCTTCAAGTCTTTCTTTTTAAAAATTTTTCAAACATAATTTTTCTTTGTTTAAATCTTGTTTCAATTTTTAAGTTTGGTATTTTCTTGTTAATTTTCTTGTGATTTTCAAAAATTTTCTTGGTTTTCTAAAAATTTTAAGTTTGGTGTTCTTTTTATGTTCCTGAGTTCTTTGAGTCTTTAAATTTTGTTCTTTGTGTTCTTGTGAGTCTTCAAAGTGTTCTTGAGTCTTGTATATATTTTGATCTTAAAATTTTTAAGTTTGGTGTCCCCTTGTGTTTTCCTCCAAATTTTCAAAAGTTTGTGTACACTAGATCTAGAAATTTTTGGTTAAAAAAAGTTTAAATTATTGTTTATCTTATCTACTTCTATCTCTTCTTCTACTCCTTCTATCTTCTTTCTTTTTCATCCTCTACTTTTCTTAATCATGAACCCAAGTGGGGATTAAGAGTTCAGAAGAACTCTGGGATCTTATACGAATCCCAATGCTGAATTCTATGGAAGAAGCATCAGCATACCTAAAATCAAAGCTAGTAGCTTTGAAGTAAACCCTCAACTTATTACTCTGGTGCAGCAGAACTGCTAGTATTCTGGGCTTCCTCAGGAAGAACCTACAGATTCCTTGCAGATTTCTTAAGGATTGCTAACACAGTACACAGTGAGGGAATGGACCAAAAGTTCTACAGGTTATTGCTCTTTCCTTTTGCTTTAAAGGATCAAGCAAAAAGGTGGTTGGATAACTAACATAAAGCTAGTTTAAAAACTTGGAAACAATTAGTGGACAAGTTTTTAAACCAATACTTCCCACCAAGAAAGGTGACCCAGTTGAGACTGGACATCCAAGGCTTCAAACAAGAGGATGGTGAATCTCTTTATGATGCCTGGGAGAGGTATAAGAGGATGCTAAGAAAATATCTCACTGAAATGTTTCCAAAATGGGTACAGTTAGACATCTTCTAATATGGGCTTTCAGACATGGCTAGAATGTCTTTGGACCACTCTGCTGGTGGCTCCATACACATGAGAAAGACCATTCAAGAAGCCCAAGAGCTTATTGAGACGGTTGCCATTAATAAGCATCTATACTCATCTCCTGAGGCCTCTATAAAAAGAGAGGTTAAGGCAGTAGTTGCTGAACCTAACCCTCCAGGGAAGGATCGCCCATTGACTCAGCAACTGCAAGCCCTTGCATAGTAAATACTGGAACTGCAAGAGGCTCTGCGAGAAACTCAGGCTTCTAATAGAAATATAGAAGCCCAGTTGAGTCAAACAAGGTAGTAGTTATCTAAGCAAATAAATGACGAATGGCAGGCTATTGATAAACCCTAATTTTGTGGTTTATCTTGTGCTTAATTTAGGGGATTTTATCACATTTTCTCATATTTATTCAATGAAATAGCATGGTCTTGTAATTCTCCCTAATTTTGTGCTTAAGTATGAAAACATACTTTTTAGGCCTTAAAATAGCTAAATTTAATTAACCTTAATCCCATTCGATGCTTTATATGTTTGTTGAGTGATTTCAGGTTTATAAGGCAAGTATTGGATGGAAGAGGTGAAGAAAAAAGCATGCAAAGTGGAGAATTCATGAAGAAATGGCATTTGGAGAATTAAGGGCCACGCACACGCGTCATCCACGTGTACGCATGAGAAGAAGATTCGCATGCCACGCGCACGCATCGTCCACGCGCATGCGTGATGCTTAGCACGTGACTCACTTAAAGTGAATTCGCTGGGGGCGATTTATGAGCTTCCTAGGCCCAAATCCAACTCATTTCTGAGGGTATTTCATGCAGAATTCAAGCTTGGGCAAAGGGGGAGCCCTTAGTTGTAGCTTAGCATCATGTAGTTTAGTTTTCTAGAGAGAGAATCTCTCTCTTCTCTCTAGAATTAGGGTTCTTAGGGTATTTGTATTTTAGATCTAGGGTTTAATTCTTGTTTTCAACTTCTTTTCCTTTCAATTTCTTGTTTCTACATCTCAATTCTCTTAGTTTGTAGTGTTAATTTCCCTTTTCATGCCTCTTTTATGTTGATTCACTTTTGTTGGATTTGGTTTTATTTAATGTAATTGATGTTTTATGTTCCTTTTATTGTTGATATGAGTTGTGAATTTTACTTTTCTTGCATTGGGTAGTTGTAGATTTTATCTTTCCTTGCAATTTACCATGCTTTCCTTTTATGCCTTCCAAGTGTTTGACAAAATGCTTGGTTAGATGTTAGAGTAGCTTTTTGAGCATTCTTGGCTTGGAAAGAGGAATTAGGCAATCTTGAGTCATAAATACCCAACTCATGTTGGCAATCTAGAGTTGTTAGCTAATATTGTTTCCATTAACGCTAATCTTTTGCTAATTCAATTAGTAAGTTGTTTAGGACTTTTGGATTGAGATTAACTAGTCTTATTTGACTTTCTCTCATGTGAAGATAATATTATACCTTCTTCTATTATTAGGGATGACGAAATAGGATAAATTCTTATTAATTATTGTTATGAGTGACTAGGATAGAAAGCTATATTCTCAATCCTTGCCATGAATGTCTCTCTTTATTAATTGCCTTCTTTAGTTACTTGATTTAAGTCTCTTGCCATTTATTTCCTTGCCCTTTTACCAATCAAACCCCCCTATATTCCTTCATAGCCAATAATTGATCACTTCGTTGCAATTTCTTATGAGACAACCCGAGGTTTAAATACTTCGGTTAATTTTTATTGGGGTTTGTACTTGTGACAACCATTATTAAAACTTTGATTGAGCATTGCTTGTTGGTTGGGAACTATACTTGCAACGAAGTTATTTCCTCTAACCGAGAAGAAATTCTTAGCCGATGATTTTGCTCTTTCAAGTTTTTGGTGCCATTGCCAGGGAATTGCAATGGTGATATGTTATTGGCTATTGTATATATGTAAATATGTTTGCCTTTTGCTTCTTTGTTAGTTGTTGCTAGTTGTAGGACTTTGTTTTCTTTGTTTCTTGTTAGCTTTTGTTTTTGTTTTCTCTTTTGCCATGAATTCTCATCCATTTAGCTATGAGTTTGGCTATAATTATGTTGTAGGGAATGAATCCTTCAATGAGGAACCACATTGTGGGAATGGATATCAATTTAGGGAGGAGCCGCATGCTTATGGTCAACCTTCATGGCAACAACCTCCTTCAATCTCTCATGCTTACAACCCACCCCATAATGTACACAATTATGACCCAAACCCGCAACATTGATGTCAATCATACTCACAAGCCTCATACCACCATTCACCCCATATGACCCTAACCCATATTCACCATACCAACCACCATATGAACCATATCTAGAGTCACCACCATTCCAACACCAATACTCCCAAGAACCACAAATTTCATACACACCACCTCAAGACTTTCACCAATATGAACCACCTTCCAACTACAATGTCTTTCCCTCAAATGATGAACCCTCTCTTCCACCACCACCTTCATTGGACCAATCTCTCCATCCCCTATGGCAAGAACAATAAGAACTTCTAGCTTGGTGTCTTAAGCATGAAGAATAGCAAAATATGTTAGGGGAATTCGCAGCTAACTTGACTAAAGTGATAAACCAATTGGTATCATTGTGCTCAAGTATCCAAGACACTCCCATTTTTGGATGTAGAGGAGTAGTTGAGGAGCACAATGAGAAGGAGATTTTGGAGCTTCAATGTGAATAAGAGGAGTTGAAGCAAGAAGTGCAACAAGAGGAGGAGGTAGAGATTATTGAACAAGGGGAAGTAGTGGTTGAAGATTTAGGAGATGTTGAGTGCAAGGAGGAATCTCAAGTTGAAGAGCCTTCTTCTATGTAGTTTGAAAGTAATGTCAAGGAAGATAGTGCATAACCTCCAAGGCATTTTGAGATTGAAGAATTGGAAGAAATGGGGCAAGAACTAAGCTCCCCTATGTATGATGATTCTGCATCAACATATGATTCTTTTGAGTTTGAGGAATTCTTCCCCATTGGACTTGGAATTGATGAAGAGGTTGAATTTACTAAACCTCCTATTTATGATTTGAGTGATGGGAAAGAGCTTGAAGAAATTGGTGAAGAAGTATGTGAACTTGAGGAAGCTTGGCAAGAGGTGGAACTCGAAGAACCTTGCCAAGTGGTGGAAGCCTCTAGAAGAGGATACATGGGGGTGGAACATGCTTTATCAAGATCATTGGGAACTCCTCCACCTAAGTTGCCATCTAATCCTTCATTTGAGTGGGTAAAACTTCTAACTCTTAGCTTTATTATCCCACTTGAATATGGTATTCTTGAGATGGATGGCCAACTTAGGGCACTTTTTGGAATTAAGCGTAAGAGGAGGATGTTTAGTAGTTGGCGTTGTAAATCTAGGCTCGTTATGGTTGAAGCTTCAAAGACTAGAAGCAAGTGTTCGACTAGTGCTCAATTGGATGGGTCTAAGAGGATAGTTTGGTACTCTAATGACAGTTCTATTTGCTTACCACCCGAAGGAAACCACCACGATCAACTTGATGACGGGTGTGAAAACAAAGTATGGGATCCCGGATTACTAGAGGAGGATAAACTTTGGGAGCTCATGATTTGTGAAGAACTTCATCAAAGCCTGAAGCTATTGACTTTGAATGATAGAGCTTATTGGAAGTCCAAGTATTGGTGGATGTTCAAGGATAGGTTCAAGCACAAACCACCTTGATGAGAGCTCCCCATAAGTCCAACTTAAGGACAATAAACAAAAGTGCTAGGTGGGAGACACCCCACCATGGTAACATCTTTCCTTTTTCTCTTTGTACATATTGGTAAAATAGGTTTAATTTCATGTTTTCTTTAGTTAGTTGAGTCTAATTGGGAGTCTAGTACGTTAAATAAGGTTTTATGGTGTTTTGGTAGCTATTTGGAGGTTTGGAATGCTTGGTTTGGTGCAAGAACTTGAAAAAATTTTGAAAAATAGAGCACCATGCCACGCGTACGCGTGACACCAAGAATTTCGACCATCCACGCGTACGCCTCGCCCACGCATATGCGTGGATCCAAAATTTTCACCTCTCATACAAATTCCAGAGAGTTGTGTGAGTTTTAGGCTAGAATTGTGCCTTTAGCACAAAACCCACCCATGCGTACGCGTCGCCTCTCTGAATAACCCATCACTCGTACGCGTCGAACCCATTTCACCCCTCCACGCGCACGCGACACACGACGCGTACGCGTGGATGCCCTGTTTTACCCACCTTCATTTCTCCTCCTTCTTCTATTTCTTTCCTTCTTCTCTTTTCTCACCCTTCCTTTCCCTCCTTTAACCATCACCCAACACTACCAATCACCATTTATCACCATTTCTTTTAGTTAGTTTAATTTTTGTTTAATTTTTGTTTCCACGACAGGTGTTGGATTACTAATTTTGTTGCTGTTTATTGCTGCTTATTATTAACTGAATGCTATTATAGCATATTTGTTTTGATACTCATTGTTGGACTTCTTTTATTAAGGTTACTTTTTGTTACTTAGTTTTGAATTTTTCATGCTTAACATTTGTGAATACCAAGTGCTTGTAAATTGCCTTCAAGCATCTTAACTCTTTTGAATTGCATGTTTTGGCCACCATGCATTCATCATCCATTGTTAGGCAATTGTGTATTATCAATGCATTTTTTGTTAGGTGATATTTGTTTATGATTGTCTTTCATTTACATCACCTATTTCATGCATTGAGATTTTAGAATTGTAGAATTGGATTGAAAGCTTACCTAGTGACATATTTTTGAGCTTTCTAAGCTTTGTGGACCATGCTTGCTATGTGATTATTTTTCAACTCTATCTTCTTTGTTCTAAGTTCCAAAGCATCCATGTGTTCCACTTCTATGTCACTTAGGTATTGCAACAACTTCAACATGTGTCATTGTTTGATGTGTGTGCCTTATATTTCATTTGGTTCTCTAAGTTTACTTCCACATCAATCAATGACCATTCAATATCCAATTCACAATTTCTTGATTAATTTCTTGAATGCTTTCATGTTTCTTCACTACTTGTTTGGTTGCCTTAACCTACAAGTTCTCTTCGAAGTATCTCAAGCACACTAGAATGAGTGATGTGCATACTTTCTTTGTGTAATTGTGACATAGCTCTCTATGATAGTGTGTGTGTTCTACAGGGTGCCTAATTTAGAATTCACACACCTATTTTTCATTAATGTCTCACTAATTCACTCACTTCATTCTAGTGGATCATTACCTCATTCCAACAACCTATGCTTCCTTGCTTTTGCATTTAATTTTCTTATTATCCTATTTTCTTTCGCTCAGGATGATTTGTCATAAGCAAATACGGAAGCGGGAGAAAGAACACACAGCAGCCAGTTGATCTACCAGCTGAAGGTGGCAATCCGGAAAGTCGTCGTACCCCCTTACTCATCTTTGAGTGCACTGAGAACGGTGCAAACTTTTAAGTGTGGGGAGGTCGTCCGACCAATCGGCGATTTTGGGTGACAAATTTCTAATCCCAACACTTCTGCATTTCATTTTTAGGTCCTTTTAGAATTTTTAGTTGCATTTTCTTGTTTTGCATCTATACATAATAAGCTTAGTCAAAATAAGGAAACTTTTCTCAGATTTTATCTATAGGGCACCCGAATTGATTTGAAAAAAAATTAGAACTTGCTTGAACTATACATTGTAGAACATGTTTTGAGCTAAGAACACAAGCTTGTGAAAATTGAGCCTAATTGTGTGGTTACATTATATAACCACTTATTTTCATTCTTGTGTGCATTATTCTCTTTCTATAATTGTAATCTTTGATTTGTTTGATTCTTTATGTCCATTATTTTGTGTATACATGCACTTATATGATTGTGGCCATTGTTTCAATTAGCTCACTTACCCAAATAGCCTACTTTTTATCTTCCATTGTTAGCCAACTTTGAGCCTATGTTAAACCCATTTGTTCTTAATTTTAGCACATTACAAGCCTAAGTGAAAAATAATAAATGTCCCTTGTTTGGATCTTTGATTAGCTTAGGCTAGTGAGAGTGTTCAGCATTTAATTGTGGGAGAGCTAGAAACATTGGTTGGGATAAAAGAGTGTTTATGTTTTTTTTGTTGAAAATTATGGAAATTGGGTACATACTCATGTATTAATTATATTTAAACCCTATGCATTGATACTTTTGTATATACTTTATTGAAAAAAAGAAAAAAATGTAGAGAAAAATATATCAAAAGGAAAAAAAATAGAAAAAGAAAAGAAATAAAAAGGGGACAAAATGCCCTAAAGTAAAGTTCAATAAAAATCAATGCATATGTGTGGTGATCAAAAAGAGAATGCATGAGTATGTGAAAAAGTGAAGAATGGGTAGTTAGGTTAGCATTTAAATTGTATAGGTTGACATAGGTTAGGTGGGAAGTTTAAGTTAATCAAAGATTCAAATTCTAGCTCACTTGACCATATACATCCTTACCTTGACCCTAGCCCCATTACAACCTATGGAAAAGTCTTCATGATATTTGTATGCATGCATGGAATAATTGTTGATTGTTAGATGAAAAACAAATCTTGGAAAGCATGATTAGGGGAGAATTGAGTGAATCAACCTCATACACTTGAGTGACTAGAGCGGATACACATCCGGTGAGGGTTCGATTGCTCAATTACATGTTTTCACCCATGATCATATTTTCTTGCAAGTTTTTAACTCTTTCTTATAACTCAATTCAATTTTGGATTTGATTCAATTGAGATTGCTTTAGCCCTTGTGTTCATATATGCTTTCTTGGAAATTGATTTATTTTGACCAAGTAGTTGCATTTAGATAGATTGCATTTAGGTAGTTTGTATTGAACAAATATTGATACCCTTTGTTTTCTTCTTGAGTTTAGCATGAGGACATGCTTGGTTTAAGTATGGAGAGGTTTGATAAACCCTAATTTTGTGGTTTATCTTGTACTTAATTTAGGGGATTTTATCACATTTTCTCACATTTATTCAATGAAATAACATGGTCTTGTAATTCTCCCTAATTTTGTGCTTAAGTGTGAAAACATGCTTTTTAGGCCTTAAAATAGCTAAATTTAATTCACCTTAATCCCATTCGATGCCTTTATATATTTGTTGAGTGATTTTAGGTTCATAGGCAAGTATTGGACAGAAGAAGTGAAGAGAAAAGCATGCAAAGTGGAGAAGTCATGAAGAAATGGCATTTGAAGAATTAAGGGCCACGCGCACACGTCATCCACGCGTACGGATGAGAAGAAGATTTGCACGCCACGCGCACGTGTCGTCTACACGCACGCATGACGCTCGGCACGTGACTCGCTTAAAGTAAATTCGTTGGGGGCGATTTCTGAGCTTCCCAAGCCCAAATCCAACTCATTTCTGAGGGTATTTCATGCAGAATTCAAGCTTGGGCAAAGGGGGGAGCACTTAGTTTTAGCTTAGCATCATGTAGTTTAGTTTTCTAGAGAGAGAAGCTCCCTCTTTTCTCTAGAATTAGGGTTCTTAGGGTATTTGAATTTCAGATCTAGGGTTTAATTCTTGTTTTCATCTTGTTTTCCTTGCAATTTCTTGTTTCTACATCTCAATTCTCTTAGTTTGTAGTGTTAATTTCCCTTTTCATGCCTCTTTTATGTTGATGCACTTTTGTTGGATTTGGTTTTATTTAATGTAACTGATGTTTTATGTTCCTTTTATTGTTGATATGAGTTGTGAATTTTACTTTTCTTGCATTGGGTAGTTGTAGATTTTATCTTTCCTTGCAATTTACCATGCTTTCCTTTTATGCCTTCCAAGTGTTTGACAAAATGATTGGTTGGATGTTAGAGTAGCTTTTTGAGCATTCTTGGCTTGAAAAGAGGAATTAGGCAATCTTGAGTCATGAATACCCAACTTATGTTGGCGATCTAGAGTTGTTAGCTAATATTGTTTTCATTAACGCTAATCTTTTGCTAATTCAATTAGTAAGTTGATTAGGACTTTTGGATTGAGATTAACTAGTCTTATTTGACTTTCTCTCATGTGAAGATAATATTATACCTTCTTCCATTGTTAGGGATGACAAAATAGGATAAATTCTTGTTAATTATTGTTATGAATGACTAGGATAGAAAGCCTATATTCTCAACCCTTGCCATGAATGTCTCTCTTTATTAACTGCCTTCTTTAGTTACCTGATTTAATTCTCTTGCCATTTATTTCCTTGCCTTTTTACCAATCAAACCCCCTCGTATTCCTTTAGAGCCAATAATTGATCACTTCATTACAATTCCTTGTGAGACTACCCGAGGTTTAAATATTTCGGTTAATTTTCATTGAGGTTTGTACTTGTGACAATTACTATTAAAACTTTGATTGAGCATTGCTTGTTAGTTGGGAACTATACTTGCAACGAAGTTATTTTCTCTAACCGAGAAGAAATTCTTAGCCATGGTATTGCTCTTTCAGCTATCCAACTGAGGAGTGGGAAAACCTTAAGCACCTAACCTCAGTATAATAAAAACGAAAAGCCCATAGAGGATAACCAGGTCTCTGCACAAGATGGTTCTGGGCGTTCAAATGCCTAGAAAAGTACCACTCCTGGCGTTGAACGCTAGGAAAGTGCAGAGACTAGGCGTTCAAACGCCCAGAGAGGTATCCCTCTTGGCATTGAACACTAGGAAAGGGCAGAGAGTGGGCGTTTAAATGCCCAAGGGGGCAGCAGCTTGGGCATTGAACGCCCATACAAAGGAGGTCAGTCACAGACTGATAACAACCCTCCTAAGAAAGCTTGTAACCCCCCTTCCAACACACATGGCATTCGACCTTCATCAACCAAGGTTGATGAATACAAGGCTAAGATGTTATTTCCTCAGAAACTCTATCAAGAGGAAAGGGATAAACAGTTTGCCCGCTATGCGGAGTATCTCAGAACATTAGAGATAAAGATCCCTTTTGCAGAAGCTCTTGAACATATACCTTCTTATGCAAAGTTCATGAAGGACATTCTAAGTCATAAGAAGGATTGGAGAGAGACACAAACAGTCCTTCTCACTAAGGAATGCAGTGCAGTCATTCAAAATAGCTTGCCAGAGAAGCTTAAGGATCCTGGAAGGTTTATGATACCATGCACTCCAGGTGATGCTTGTACAAGGAAAGCTCTATGTGACCTTGGGGCAAGCATCAACCTAATTCCTGCTTCTTTAATAAAGAAGTTTTGTTTGACTGATGAAGTCAAACCAACCTGCATATGCTTTCAACTTGCTGATGGGTCTATTAAAATAGCATCAGGAGTAATTAAAGACATGATTGTGAGGATTGGACCCTTTTCCTTCCTCATTGACTTTGTGGTGTTGGACATAGAAGGGCACAAGAGTGCATCCCTTATCCTAGGAAGACCCTTCATAGTTACAGGATGAACCCTCATTGATGTTGAAAAAAAGGAAGTAACCCTGAGAGTCAATGAGGAAAAGTTCGCATTGAATGTTGTCAAGGCTATGCAGCATCTAGACATTCCTGAGGAATGCATGGGCATTGACCTCATTGATTCCCTGGTGGAAGAGGTCAACATGGCCGAAAGCCTCAAGGAAGGGCTAGATGATATCCTTGATGATACTCAGCCTAATTCAGAGGAAACTCTGGAAACCTCTGAATAAAAGGAGAAGCCTCCAGAGCTTGAGCATAAGCCATTACCATCCTCCCTGAAATATGTATTTCTAGGAGATGGAGATACCTTTCTTGTGATCATAAGCTCTACACTAGAGCCACAGGAAGAAGAAGCACTAATCCAAGTGCTTAAAACACATAGGACCGTCCTTGGGTGGGCTATAAGTGACCTTAAGGGCATTAGCCCTGCCCGATGCATGTATAAAATCCTGTTGAAGGACAATGCCAAACTAGTGGTACAACTACAGAGGCGTCTGAATTCAGCTATGAAGGAAGTAGTGTAGAAGGAAGTCACTAAGCTCTATGAGGCTAGGATTATTTATCCCATTTCTGATAGCCCATGGGTGAGCCTTGTCCAGGTTGTTCCTAAGAAGGGAGGAATGACAGTGGTTCACAATGAAAAGAATGAGCTGATCCCAAAAAAGACAGTTACAAAGTGGCGTATGTGCATTGATTACGGAAGACTCGAAGACGCCACCAGGAAATATCACTTTCCTTTACCCTTCATTGACCAAATGCTAGAAAGACTAGTAGGTCATGCTTTTTATTCTTTCTTGGATGGATATTCTGGGTACAATCAAATAGCAGTAGATCCACAGGATTGATGGGGGCAGAAATCGACCAGTTAAGAAATTTAATAAACAAAATGCGTTGCAAGTACAGTTCTTAACCAACTAAGATCCGCCTTCTCAATTTAAAAGGGGTTGTCACAAAAATTAAAATTAAAAATACTGGGAGTATGAGTCCCAGGTCGTCTCCTAACGAGTTACAGGAAAGAGTGCTAATTTATTAATTAGAAATTTTTCAAAAGGTTTGAATTGGATAATGAGTAATTAAAATAATTGTAAATTAAAGCAATAAAACTAAGAATTATTATTAATATAAGAAAGCCTTGACTGGGGAATTGATTAATCGGAAGTTCTATCCTTGTTGGAATCTTCTCAAGTGTAATGTAAAGCGGTTGTTGTTTTCACTTAGTTTTAACCCTTACTAAGTAAAGAAAAGTCAAGTGATGGACTGATTCTTATCCGCAGATCCTAGCCCTTTACCTTGGGAAGGCCTAGCGTTAGTAGATATAGAATTAGCCAATAATGTTCAAATTAACTAAGCACTTGAGCATTCCAACTCAAGTGTCTCCTCTTAATCAACCCCATGTCAAGTAGAAAATCTACTCCATTGACATAGAATTAATATTCATAAAAATATAAGAAGACATAATAAATTAAATAGAGTAAAATATAAAATTAAAATTAATTAAAAATAAAAGTAACTCTATATATTAATAAATTCCAAATGCAACATACTTATTTGAATAGGGTCAATAAGCAATGAATAAAAGTAAAGGAATAAGGAAACAAACTAAAGTAATGTCTTCACAGAGGTAATGATTCTTCAGCATCCAAAAATCCAAAGCAAAAGCATAAACTATCAATGTAAAGATAATCTAGATTTAGATCTAAAACTAAAAGTAATCCTAATATCGATGTATCTGAATGTGTGCGGATGCGTTTTGAGTTTTTGCATGTTCCCTAGCTTTAGTCTGTGTTTCTGGGCCTAAAACTGGGTCAAAATGTGGCCCGAAATCGCCCCCAGCATATTCTATTATTTTTACAGAACGCGCAGGTCACGCGTACGCGTCGTCCACGCGTTCACGTCATTCATCGATTTTCCTTATCACGCGTTCGCATCGTCCACGCGTTCGCGTCATTCATGCAGACTTCAATCCACGCGTTTGCGTCAGGCACGCATTTGCGTCACTGTGATTTCTTCTTTTCGCGCGCTCGCGTGAGCCATGCGCTCGCGTCATTTTTTGCTGGTCATCTCCTTGGTTTCTTATGTTCCTTCCATTTTTGCAAGGTTCCTCTCCATTCTCCAAGCCATTCCTGCCCTATGAAGCCTGAAACACTTAACACACGGATCACGGCATCGAATGAGATAAAGGAGAGTTAAAATGTATAATTAAAAGATCTCTAGGAAGCAAGTTTTCAACCATGGAACAATTTTGGGAAGGAATTGTAATATCATGCTAATCATATAAATAAGTGGGTAAAGACTTGATAAAACCATTCAATTAAACACAATATAAATCATAAAATAATAGTTTATCAACCTCCCCACACTTAAACATTAGCATGTCCTCATGCTTAGCTTAAGGAGATAAAATAAATGAGTAGGGAAATGCGAAACTCATGCAATGCAATGCAACCTATATATATGAATGCAACTATATGATTCTTGTCTACTTGGTTAAAAGGAAACAAGCTCTTCAAGACAAATATAAATTAGATTTTACTAATTCAAATTATATAGTAAAAACAGGTAACATTGTAAGAAGACAGCTCATGAAAGCAGGGAACATAGAATCAAGCATTGGACCATCACTGATGGTGTATATGCACTCTAGTCTCTTAAGTGTATAGGGTAATCACTCTACTCTTCCCTAATCATGTTTTCTAAACTTTGTTCTTCACCTAACCAATCAACAATATTTAATGTACCAATGCAACATCACGAGGTCTTTTTCAACGTTGTAATGGGGCTAAGGTAAGGGTAAGGGTATACATATGGCTAAGTGAGCTATAAATTGAATCTTTGACTAACCTAAGCTCTTATCTAGCATACATACACTCCATATAACTCCAGAATCATGCCTTGTTACCCATAATTTTTACTTTTGCATTATATACTCATGTATTAACTTTTTCTTAAATTTTTATCACATATGCATTGATCTTTGAACTTAACTTAATTTAGAATTGGAGTAATTTTGTCCCCTTATTTATTTACTTAATTACTACTATTTTTATTTTTTATTTATTTATTTATTTATTTATTTTGGAAAATAAACATAGCTTATCAATGCACATGAATTTTTAAATTTTTTTGTAGTTTCACATGAGCAGGTACCCAAATTCTCATTATTTTATCATGACACATTCCCTTATTAACCCATGTTCCCACAATTTTCCCAAGCTTAATTAACACACAATTTCTATCTTAAGCTAACCAAAGATTCAATTGGGATATTTAATTGATTTTCTACTTAAGGCTAGTAATGTGGTAAAATATAGAACAATTGGGATTTAAAAGGCTCAAAGTGGCTGACAAGGATGATTAAAAGGGTATGCTTATTTGGGATAAGTGAGCTAAACAATTAATGGCCTCAATCATATGCATGCATATAAACTATATTCCAATTACAACTTCTAACAAGTTTAACACAAAAGATTTATTTGAAATTAGTGAAATTTTTTCAAAAATAGGGTCTTAAAAAGAAACTTATTATTTTTTTCAATCAAGTAGAACATGCATGAAACTAATTATTACTATGCAATTTATCCTATCCTAAACAAAAGAAAAATTAACTAAATATCCTATATTATTGGTGTTTAAAGGAAAAGAAATTACCTCCGAAAGTCAGGTACTGACCGACCTCCCCACACTTAAGGCTTTGCAATATCCTTGGTGCCATCTGTCAGGAACAAAGGGGGGCTGGTAGCAGCATCTCCACCATCGGGACCGTCATGGCTCCCTGTGCTGGTAAATGAAGTGGAGTTCGGGTGTCTGGGTCATCTCTAGGTGGTTGGTTACCAATAAGTAGCTCCTTGAGGTATGTAAATCTGCGCTTGTTACGGTACTCTCTTTGCTTTCCTTTCCGTTCAAGCCGGTCTAGCTTCTCAAGGATCTTGTGGATCAATTGGTTTGTTAAAGGTGCTTATGGTGTGGAAGAAGAAGAAATATCTTCTGCTGGTTCTGTGCTCCGGTTGATAGTGGCTACTGGAGGTCTGATATACTTCCTGTTAGGGACGTATTGATCATCTCGTGGAATCATGGCCTTGGTGTCCCCAGTTCTGTAGGAGACTCTAGCTGTTGAGACGAGATCTGAAACCAAGGCGGGAAAAGGTAAGTTGCCCGCAATCTGTACGTGTCCCATATCATGCCGAATGTGTCTTGGTAAATTGAGTTGCTGGTCTGTAAGGATACACCAGAGTAAAACAGCCATGTCTACAGTGAAGGAGGACTCGTGAGTGCCCGGAAAGACGTAATGGGACATGATTTGTGCCCATACTCGAGCTTCCAAAGTAAGTACTGAAGCTGATATGCCCTTAGGTCAGGAACGATGGTATTCGTAGATCCATATGCTGCCAGGTTGTGCGATAACTCTGAGAACGGCGTCCCAGTCAAATTGGTATGTCTGGCACTTGAATGAGGCTTCTTGGAATGAGTCCAATCCTTCTGGAGCAGGGGAAAGATCTAAAGCTTGTTGAATGGCTTCTTCTGTTATAGGGACTTGCTTCTGACGGACATAGACAGACTGCATGGTTGGCATGTGAAAATTTGAGTAGAACTCTACTACCCATGATAGATTAACCTGCCATGGCTGTCTCCGTAGGAATTTCCATTGTCTTTGCTCAATGCGGGGCTCAAGAATGTCAGAAATGTGGGTTGGGAGGATGAGAAGGTGCTCATTGTTATAGTTCCTTGCTGCCAGGATGGGGAACTTCTGTTCATAGTAGCGGTTAGTGAACCGCGCAGTGTCCTTTGCTGGGAAGGCTTTCTCTTTTTCATCGACCTTGATGATCCTCTTGATTCTTTTTGTTGATGGTTTCACCGCTGTTGAAGAAGGTTTTGCCATTAATGGTCTTTTTGTTCCTCTCCTTGCTGTTTGTTTGGGAGTAGCTTTCTCTTTACCTTTCTTGGTGGCCATCCTGAAAAAGGGAACAGAAAGTAATATGTAAAGCTAAGGGTTCGAGCAAGGGAGCGAATATTAAGGGTGATAATCAATACACAGTAAAGATGGATGTCGTTAACACATGGTCTAGACTACATGTGAAAAGTTCATCAAAGGTAATATAGCAAGTGCATGTGATGGCAATTAAATGCAAGATGTTTATTGGCATGCCGGCAAAGGCATGAGTAGCACTGATCAAGCATTCAATGTCCAAGTTAGATTACCAATCCTTTCAAACTAATAATCTATTTGTATTGACAAGTATAGTTAATTAATAAAATATAAAAGGGTTTTGTGAAAAAATAGGCATTAAAGTAGTAGAATAGAATAATTTAAAATAATGCTCCGTGCCATACGGGCTTTTTCACAAACGCTTGGCATGCATGGTGAATATGTTATCGAAAGTAGTAAATTGAACATGCAAGCAATCCCTTATGAAAAGTAACATATAATTGTCAAACAATTCTACAATAACTCACAAGCAAAAATTATAAAAGAAAATAATTACCTAATTAAATATCTAACACCAATTAAAGGAATAAAAAGAAAGAAAAGAAAATATAGATAATGAAAGTAAAAAGAAAAAGAAACATAAATAAAAATAGTAAAGGAAAAGTAAAAAGTAAAGAAATAAAGAAAAGAACCTTGATAATGGATGAGGAAAATAAGGGAAGAGAAAGTAAAAAGTGAGAATGAGTAGAGAAGGAAGAAGGGGGAAGAAAGAAATAATAAGGGAAAAGAAAAATTAGGATTTGGGAAAGAAAAGATAAGATATTTTGGCTGATGTGGATAATCTGTGCACCGCATATGACGCAGACGCGTGAGTCACGCGGGCGCGTGCTGTGTGATTTTTGTCATGTGACGCGGACGCATGGGTCACGCGGTCGCGTGACTTGATTTATGCGAATGGCGCGAGGGCAGCTATGCGTTCGCGCAACTCTCTGTTTCAAACCCATTTTGCCAAATTTTATGGTGACACGATCGCGTGGTTGACGTGATCGTGTGAATGGCCATATTTGGAGAACAACGCAGCCGCGTGGGGCACGCAGTCGCGTGATGAGGCTGGTGCTTCCAGCATCATTCCAGCCAAGCTCCATCATAACTTGCTGCCATACACTTCTTTTACGTCCATTTTTAGGGGCACGAGTTCACGTGGGTGACGCGGATGCGTGGGAGGCTCGTTTCCAAAATGACGCGGACGCGTCATTGACACGGTCGCGTGGGCATGATTGTGCCTAAGGCACGCCTCTAGCCACTCTTTTGTGTGACTTTCTATTCAATTCTCTTTTCTTCTTAATGCACCTATAACGCGGACGCGTCAGTGACGCTTACGCGTCGCGTGCGTGTTTTTTTTATATGCAGAATGCAAATGCAAATGCAAACTATATGCAGCTATATGCTGAGATTATGAGAAGAGTCATTAATAAAAGCAAAAATAAAATAGAGTAAAATAAAACTAAGACTGAAAAAAGAACGATCATACCATGGTGGGTTGTCTCCCACCTAGCACTTTGCTTTTACGTCCTTAAGTTGGACGCTCGTTAGGCTCATTCTGCTTCTGTTGGTGGGTCTTCCAAGAGGAAAACCTCTAGTTCTTTGTTATTCTTCATCTTCTCACCGTGATAAAGCTTCAGGCGATGTCTATTGACCTTTAAGAATTTGGAGCTAGAAGGGTGACGCAGGTGAAAAACTCCGTATGGCTCTGCCTTTTTTACTCTGTATGGACCTTCCCATCTTGATCTCAGTTTTCCTAGCATAAGCCTCAGTCTGGAGTTATAAAGAAGAACTAACTCTCCTGGTCTGAATTCTCTCCTTTTTATGTGTTTGTCATGGATAGCCTTCATCTTTTCTTTGTATCTCCTGGAGTTATCATATGCTTCTAGGTGAAGATTCTCCAGTTCTGCTAGTTGAAGCTTTCTTTTAGCACCAGCTTTCTCAAGATTCATGTTGCACTCCCTCACAGCCCAAAAAGCCTTGTGTTCCACCTCTACTGGAAGGTGGCAAGCCTTTCCATATACTAAGAGGAAGGGGCTCATCCCAATGGGTGTCTTGTATGCTATTTTATATGCCCAGAGTACATCTTGTAGCCTGGCACTCCAGTCCTTCCTGTGAGGTTTTACTATCTTCTCCAGAATACGTTTTATCTCTCTGTTAGAGACATCTGCTTGCCCATTGGTTTGGGGAAGGTAAGCTGTTGCTACTTTGTGAATTATCCCAAGCCTCTTCAGTAATCCTGTTAGTCTCCTCTTACAAAAGTGAGTGCCTTAATCGCTCACGATTGCTCGTGGTGATCCAAAACGGCAAATAATATGGTTTTTAACAAAGGAAACAACAGTGTTAGCATCGTCAGTACGAGTAGGAATTGCTTCCACCCATTTGGAAACATAATCTATAGCTAACAGTATATAAAAGTAACCATTAGAATTTGGAAATGGACCCATGAAGTCAATGCCCCAAACATAAAAAATTTCACAAAAAAGCATAATCTGTTGAGGCATCTCATCCCTCTTGGATATATTACCAAATCTTCGGCATGGGGAACAGGATTTACAAAATTCAGCAGCGTCTTTAAAAAGAGTAGGCCACCAGAATCCACAGTCTAGAATTTTTCTAGCTATTCTTTGAGGGCCAAAATGTCCTCCACTCTCAGATGAGTGGCAGGCCTCTAAAATGGACTGGAATTTTGATTGAGACACACACCGTCTAATTACCTGGTGAGCACCACACCTCCAT
Organism: Arachis hypogaea; assembly: GCF_003086295.3. Classification (NCBI taxonomy): domain Eukaryota; kingdom Viridiplantae; phylum Streptophyta; class Magnoliopsida; order Fabales; family Fabaceae; genus Arachis; species Arachis hypogaea. The sequence goes on from NC_092051.1 coordinate 47,380,398, forward strand.
AAATATGGATCGTCCCATATAAAATATTTAGACTCGCTTTTTAGCTTGTCTCTTTGATGCTTAGTGAAATTTGGAGGAAAAGTATGGCTAATTAGATAATTAGCTACAGGTGCATACTAAGAAACTACTTCAGATACTGCATGTAAGCTATCAAATGGGAAATTATCATTTATAGGAGTGGAATCATCCTTAATGTGCTCAAGGCGACTCAAGTGGTCTGCCACTAAATTCTGGTTACCACTTCTATCGTTGATTTCTAAATTAAATTCTTGTAGCAGCAGTATCCAATGTATTAGCCTTGGTTTGGACTCCTTTTTAGCTAATAGATATTTTAGAGCTGCGTGGTCTGAGTACACTACTACCTTAGTACCAAGTAAATAGACTCAAAATTTATCCAGAGCAAAAACAATAGCAAGAAGCTCTTTTTTAGTAGTAGTATAGTTAGATTGAGCAGCATCTAAAGTCTTAGATGCATAAGCAATTACAAAAAGATCCTTACCTGCGTGCTGAGCCAGCGCCGCTCATACTGCATGGTTAGAAGTGTCACACATAATTTCAAATGGTTGGCTCCAGTCTGGTCCTCTTATAATTGGAGCTTGAGTCAGAGCAATCTTCATCTTATCAAATGCCTGCATACAATCCTCACTGAACTCGAACTCAATATCTTTCTGTAGCAATCTGGATAAAGGCAGTGCTACCTTACTGAAGTCCTTAATGAATCTCTTGTAAAAACCTGCGTGGCCAAGGAACGAACGGACTTTCCTCATGGAAGAGGGGTAAGGTATACTAGAAATGACATCCACCTTTGCTGGATCTACAGAAATACCAGTATTAGACACAACATGTCCTAGTACAATTCCTTGTTTTACCATAAAGTGACATTTCTCAAAATTTAACACAAAGTTTGTACTAACACACCTGTCTAATACTTTAGATAAACTATCCAAGCAAAGGCTAAATGAATCACCATATATGCTAAAATCATCCATAAAGACTTCCATACAGTTCTCAATAAGATCTGAAAAGATACTCATCATGCATCTTTGGAAAGTAGCAGGTGCATTACACAAGCCAAAAGGCATTCTTTTATAAGCATACGTTCCAAAGAGACATGTAAAAGTGGTCTTCTCCTGATCTTCAGGAGCTATATGAATTTGAAAATATCCTGTATAACCATCTAAAAGGCAATAATGGGATTTACCTGACAGGCGATCAAGCATTTGATCAATGAATGGCAAGGGGTAATGATCCTTGCGAGTGGCTTGGTTGAGACGCCTATAGTCAATGCAAACTCTCCATGAATTCTGGACTCTAGTTATCAGGAGCTCTTCGTGCTCATTCTTTATTGTTGTGACTCCAGACTTCTTGGGCACTACTTGTACTGGGCTGACCCATTCGCTGTCTGAGATGGGGTAAATGATATCTGCTTCAAGTAGCCTGGTCACTTCCTTCTTGACAACTTCTAAGATGGTGGAATTCAATCTTCTTTGAGGCTGACGGATAGGCTTTTCTCCCTCTTCTAAGAATATTCTGTGCTCACAAATTTAGGGGCTGATGCCTACTATATCCGCCAAGCTCCATCCAATTGCTTTCTTATATTTTTTCAGCACACTAAGCAGTTGCTCCTCTTGTTGAGAGGTAAGTTCCCTTGCAATGATAACTGGAAACTTCTGATCATCCTCAAGGTAAGCATACTTGAGGTGCGGAGGAAGGGGCTTTAATTCTAATTTCTGCTCGTAGCTAGGCTCTGGATTCTCCGGGGCTAGTGATAATGGTAAAGGGTTCTCATTATTTTCAGAAAGAGTCCCCACACTTGGACCTTGCTCCATGTGCTTCTCTTTCATTTCTTCTTGGTGAACTTCAGCTACAGTTTCATCAATAATGTCACACTAGAAGATAGAATGGTCTTCCGCAGGGTGCTTCATAGCTTCATTTAAACTGAAACTCACTATTCTGCCATCTATCTCAAAGGAGTAAGTTCCTGAGAATGCATCCAGCTTGAACTTTGAAGTTTTCAGGAATGGTCTTCCAAGCAGGATTGATGATGGTCTTCCTGAGTCATTGGGGGGCATTTCCAGGATATAGAAGTAAATAGGAAATGTGAGCCCCTTAATGCTCACTAATACATCTTCAGTAATTCCAACTACTGTAATAATGCTTTTATCTGCTAACACAAAACGAGCTGCCGACCTTTTTAAGGGAGGGAGCCTCAAAGTATCATATATAGACAATAGCATTATACTAACACACGCTCCTAAGTCACACATGCAGTCAGAAAATATTACACCTCCAATGGTACAGTTAACCATACATGGACCTGGATCACTACATTTTTCAGGTATACCCCCCCCATTAAAGCAGATATAGATCTACCTAAGGGAATAGTTTCTAATTCATTAATTTTATCTTTATGTATGCATAAATCTTTTAGAAACTTTGCATATTTAGGTACCTACTGAATAACAACAAAAAGGGGAACAGTTACCTCGACCTTTTTGAATATTTCTACCATTTTGGGATCAAGTTCCATCTGCTTTCTGGGCTTCCTTGAAAGGTGTGGAAATGGGATAGGAGGGGTGTTACTTGCAGCTTCTGCTTCCTTTGGTGTTTCATTCTGTGGTTGAGCTGCTTCTTCTTCAACTATGTTTTGCACATCCTCTTCTTCTTCAGTATCTTCCACTTCCACCACATCCTCAGCTGGGACGTGTTCTAGTGAGCTTGGCTCCTCATGGTTCCTCTCTTGCAATGTGGTTCCGGACCTTAAAGTGATGGCATTGATGCCACCCTTTGGATTAGGTAAGGGTTGAGAAGGAATTCCACTGGAGCTTGAAGGTTGGTTAGTGGAATTATGTGATGAATCCAATCGGGAGACGAGAGCTTGTAAAGTGGCAGTCATACCATTTAGAGTAGAGTTCAGCTGCGCCTGCATGTCCTGTTGCCCTTGTACAAGAGAACGGAGCATCTCGTCATTTGATGAGGAATTGGAGCAAGTGATCTGAGGAACCTGCTGTTGGTTTTATTGGGGTCATTGGGGCTGTCTTAGGTGAGGAGCTCTGTAAGGTTGTTCTGATTCTGCTGTCTGTTGTTATTATTGTTATTCCACCTCTGGTTTCCATTGTTGTCTCTGCCTCCTCTGTTAAAGTTGTCCCTCCAACCTTGGTTGGAGTTGTCTTGCCATCCTTGGTTATAGTTTCCACCTTGGTTGTAGTTGCCACCTTGTTGATTGTATCCTTGATTTGGGCGGTCATAGAAGTTATGAGTGGCTGCCACAGTGTTGTCTTCCTGTTGGAGCTGCGGACATTCATCAGTATAATAACTATAATCAGCACAGATCCCGCATACTCTTTATAGAACTAACTGTTGGCTTTGCTGTGGTGGGGAAGGCTGAGCTTTATATGTTTGTTGTTGGTTTAACTGCATCTGTTTCAGGAGGTTGGTCATTTCACATATACTCTGGGTAAGACCAGTAGTTTCGATGCTAAAGGAGATCTCTGCAAATGCTTTTGAGTGGCTACGCCTCTGCCTGTGATTTCTAGTGGACTCATCTAAGTCGATGATCAGTTGCCATGCTTCATCTGTGGTCTTGTACTTTTTCAGGGAACCATTACTAGCACCATCCAGTGTAGTCTTATCCTGGGAGTTCATGCCTTATGTGAAGTAGCTGATCAATACTAATCTATCAATCATGTGATGGGGGCACGCGTCCAGTAGATTGTTGAAGCGCTCCCAATATTCATAGAGAGTCTCAAATTCGCCTTGAATAATCATTGAAATCTCTTTCCTCAATCTATCAGTAACTTCATCTGGAAAGTATTTTTCCAAAAATTCTCTTCTAAGCGTATCCCAGTTAGTAATAGTTGCTTCAGGTTGGGTGTAGTACCATTCCCTCAAGAGAAAATGGGAAAGTGGTTAACAGAATAGAGGTTTCATCTGCACCATGACGCCTAATAGTAGAACAGGGTGTCTGGAAATCCCTAAGGTGCTTAATAGGCTCTTGAGCAGGTAAGCCATGAAATTTGGGCATCAAATTGATTAGGGCAATCTTCAGTTCAAAGTCTACAGCCAGATTTGGATGACGCACTTGATACGGTTGGAGGGTGAAGTTTGGGGCTCCAGCTTCTTGGAAAGTGATCCTCCTAGGTGCTGCCATGTTACCTGCACGTGAATCAACTGAATCAGAAGTAAATGAGCTTGTCTCGCTCTCAGATGGCGGTTCAGATTCGCCCTCAGATGATACTGGTGAATCGATAACAATCACTTCACCACCCTCAGAGGCTAACCGTCGTCGAGCTCGCCTAATACGTGAAAGAGTTCTTTCAATTTCAGGATTAAAAGCGGCTAAGCTCGGATCAGGCAATGAACGCGTCATTCAATGAGAAAGACATATAGCTCATGGTAACAAAACAAAAATAAAATATGCAAATAAAAAAATGAAAATATGTACACCAATTAATAATCTAGCACACTATTGCAACTCCCCGGCAACGGCGCCAAAAATTGATGGTGGTGAAAATCGACCAGTTAAGAAATTTAATAAACAAAATGCGTTGCAAGTACAGTTCTTAACCAACTAAGATCCGCCTTCTCAATTTAAAAGGGGTTGTCACAAAAATTAAAATTAAAAATATTGGGAGTATGAGTCACAGGTCATCTCCCAACGAGTTGCAAGAAAGAGTGCTAATTTATTAATTAGAAATTTTCCAGAAGGTTTGAATTGGATAATGAGTAATTAAAATAATTGTAAATTAAAGCAATAAAACTAAGAATTATTATTAATATAAGAAAGCCTTGACTGGGGAATCGATTAATTGGAAGTTCTATCCCTGTTGGAATATTCTCAAGTGTAATGTAAAGCGATTGTTGTTTTCACTTAGTTAACCATTACTGAGTAAAGGAAAGTCAAGTGATTGAGCTGATTCTTATCCACAGATCCTAGTCCTTTCCCTTGGGAAGGTCTAGCATTAGTAGATTGGTGCACGAAATTGTGATCATCAATGGCGCCAACAACTTGGTACACACAATTGTAATCTCAACTCTTTATCACAACTTCGCACAATGAACCAGCAAGTGCACCGGGTTGTCCAAGTAATAAACCTTACGTGAGTAAGGGTCGATCCCACAGAGATTGTCGGCCTGAAGCAAGCTATGGTCACCTTGTAAATCTCAGTCAGGCGGATTCAAATGGTTATGGTGAATTGATAATAAAAACATAAATAAAATATAAACTGGGATAGAGATACTTATGTAATTAATTGGTGAGAATTTCAGATAAGCGTATAGAGATGCTTTCGTTCCTCCTGAACCTCTGCTTTCCTGCTGTCTTCATCCAATCATTCCTACTCCCTTCCATGGCAAGCTGTATGTAGGGCATCACCGTTGTCAATGGCTACAACCAATCCTCTCTGTGAAAATGGTCCAATGCGCTGTCACTGCATGGCTAATCATCTGTCGGTTCTCGATCATACTGGAATAGGATTTACTATCCTTTTGAAGCTCGTCACAGCCATCCCTTCCCAGATCCTACTCGGAATACCACTGATGACAAGTCATCTTAGCCTAGTTTTACTAGCCTTTTTCTTTTGTTTTCAATTGAATTATGCACTTTCTTGAGCCATAAGCAAGCTAATTGGGTAGATTTTCATGTTTCCTTTGATTTAATCAACCATGTATGAATTCATGCTATTTCATGAGATTTTATACTATAATTGTCACATATTATGAAAGAATGAATATCTCATGATTTTAAGCATAGCTTTGATGTGTTTGGTTGATTAATGATAGGTGAAGAAAGCTTGGAGAAAGGTTGAAGCAAGAAGGAATAGCTAGGAGTAAAGAGAGGACAATAGAATAAGTGAAATTGAACCAGGAAGCAAAAAGCTGGACCTAAAGTTAGCCTCAAACTTTTGCACAAACTTTTGGGTGAAAAGTTAGCCCCAACGTTAGCCCCTAACTTTTGGGCTAACGTTGGAACTTGAAAATCACTCCCTGGGCACCAAAAGTTTGCGCCAACGTTAGCCCCTAACTTTTGGGCTAACGTTGGCACATGAAAATCACCCCTTGGGCACCAAAAGTTTGCGCCAACGTTAGCCCCTAACTTGGTGGCTAACGTTGGCATAAGAAAAACCTCCCTGGCCACCAAAAGTTTGCGCCAACGTTAGCCTCTAACTTTTGGGCTAACGTTGGCACATGAAAAATACAAGGGGAGGAGCAAAAGTTTGCGCCAACGTTAGCCCCTAACTTTTGGGCTAACATTGGCGCCATAAGTGCACTAAAGAAGGCCAACGTTGGAGCAAAAGTTAGACCCCTAACTTTTGCACCAACGTGGGTATCAGCAAAATATGGGGGCTGATATGAAAAGTTGGACCAAAAGTTTGCCTCAAACTTTTGCTCCAACTTTTGGTCCAACTTTTGCAAAACTCCAACCCGGTTCATTTGGTTCACTTTGATTCTTCTCCAAACTCCAAGAGCAATCAACCAAGGCCTCTTTCAACCCAATTCCACCAAGAGCAAAGGCCCAACTCAAGGCTTGAAGATCATTTGAAGAAAGTGTATAAATAAGATAGAATTCAAGTTCTTCGGGGAGCTTTCCCTTTGAATTTTCATAATAGTTTTCGGAGAGCTTTGGATATTGAGTGATCTTTAATTTCTTAGTCTTGGGGAAGGAGAATTCACTTCTCTTCCTCTTAGTTTTATTGCTTTCAATTTTAATTACAATTGTCTTGGATCTTGGGTTGGAGAATTAAAGAAATTCTGTTTCAATCTCATCCTTGGATCTCTCTGCTTTATTTACTGCTTGATTGAATTTAATTTCTGTTAATTGCTCTTCATCTACTTTTCTTGCAAATTACAATTCCCTTGCAATTGTTCTTGTTGAATCTAGGAAGGCATTGAGATCTAGACTCGGTTTTCTAGTCTCTGGGTCCTGAGATCTGAACTTTCAATTTCTAATTCTCTGTTTACTGTTTTCATGTTCATTTACTTTTCTGCTTCAAGATCCGATTTAACCCAAACCCTATTCTACTTCTCTGCTTGATGCAAATTTACTTTTCCTTGTTTAATTTCTGCAAATCCAAGTCCCAATCTCCTTTACAATTCAAGTCATTTACATTTCTTGCACTTTAAGATTCCGCAATTTACATTTCTTGCATTCTAAGTTTCTGCCGTTTAATTTCTTGTTCTTTAAGATTCAGCAATTTATTTCCTGTTCTCTTTAATTCCATACAATTTAATTTCTGCAAATCAAAAAACACTCAACCAAATCTTGATTCGCTTGACTAAATCAACCACTAAACTAAAAATTGCTCAATCCTTCAATCCCTGTGGGATCGACCTCACTCCCGTGAGTTATTATTACTTGATGCGACCCGGTGCACTTGCCGGTTAGATTTGTGTGTTTTGGGAGAAATTCATTTTTCCACCAAAATACTCATCAAGTTTTTGGCGCCGTTGCCGGGGATTGATTAGATTGACAATGATTAAGTGAGGTGGTAGTTTAGATTAAGCACTTTTTCTTTAATTTTTGACTAACCCACTAACTGTTTGAAGTTTTGTCTCAACTGACTACACTTAATTTTCAAGAGAATCACTGTGTGTTCCGTTGTTGATTTATATGTCACAGGGAAGAAGGAGTTTCTGAGAAAGAAGAACATCACAACATGAAGCCACAACTCATTACACTAATAGAGAACAATTGTTCCTATGGTGGAAATTCCTTGGAGGACCCTAAACAGCACCTATCTATTTTCCTGAAAACTTGTGGTGCTGTCAATCTCAATGGTGTAAATCATGATACCATTAAGCTCTTGTTATTTCCCTTCTCACTGAAGGATGAAGCGGCACAATGGCTTGAAACCTTTCCCCAAGGAAGTATAACTAGTTGGGATGAATTGGTTGCCAAGTTTCTAGCCAAATTCTCCTCATCCCAACAACACATCAAGATGAAAGAAGGAGTACATCCATTCATACAAAGAGAGGAAGAACCACTATTCAAAGCATGGGAGAGATACAAGAAAGCAAGTGACGAGGTGGATTTTCAAGCGTTCTATGAAGGATTAACCTCAGAAACAAGAAGAGCAGTAGATTACTTCTCAGATGGCCTACTCAAGGCAACAGCAACCATCCAAGGAACTGCAGAGTTCAATGACAAAAGAGCCAATAACCAACACTCATTTGAGACGCCACGGAATACAATTTCAGAAAAGGAAGTAATGAATCTTGAAGGAGTGAGAGCAACCATGAATCAAAACAAACAGCTATACCAGCAAACTCAGCAGCAATTGGAATCAATAGCTAGACAAATTGATTCTCTATATTCTGCCACAGTTAATGCACAATTTCCACCATGGAAACCACATTCTTATCTAAGAATGAGGGAATCTCAGCATCAGGAACAAAGGGACTTCAACTATAACAACCCCAACTTCCCAAACCTGCAAAAACACCACCATACCAACAAAAATCACTACACACCACCCCAATATGCACACCTCCAGCCCTGTCCTACCTTACCGCCTGCCCAACATGACTTACATCAATCATCACAATTAACACAACCACAACCAATCCTAAACTTCCAAAGACTCTATGTTCTAGAAATGATGATGGAGAGGTTTATGAAAATTTAAGAAATGACAATAATAGAGCAGGAGGATATAAGGAAAAGCCAAGAGGCATATCTCAAGAGAATTGAAAGGTACATGGAACAACTGGTTCAAAACCTTGCTAAACTGGGCGAGAGAGAGGGAGATATGTCCCTAAGAGCCACTGAAGATGACTCAAGGAACAATGAAAAAGCTGCTGGGTTGAAAGGGAAAGTAGTTGTGGAAAACAGTGAGAAGGCTACGGGAAAAGAAACAACTATCAAGGAGAAGCCTACGGTGAGAGGAGGAAACCAAAGGCAACAGAAACCTCAACTTCCATGATCAGAGGATGAACGATGTCAAGCTAGTGACAATAAAAGAGCGCTTGTTGGGAGGCAACCCAACCTGAGGTAGTTTTCTGTTCATAACTATTTTAATAAAAAGGTTAATTAGTTTTATCTATAATGCAAGAAGCTAAGTTTGGTGTTGCACACCAAAACAATCTAAAGGAGAATGCAGGATTCTAAGTTTGGTGTTTCACCAAAATCCCATTATAAAACACATTCTCACTCTCTGCATAATGCTGGCTTCAAGCATGTTGGATGAACTAGTTAACTATTCTGCTGTTTCCTAGTTTTCAGTTTTATTGCTTTTGAAAAAGAAGAAGAAAAGAAAAAAAAATTTTTATCACACATGGTTAATTTGATGCATGAAAACCATTGGCAAGGTACTAAGTTTGGTGTTCCCACACCAAAGTAAGTTCAAAAGCCCATAAATAAATCAGCCAGATTAACCATTGTTTCCAAGTGCTTGGGGAACAAGCAACTTTCAATATCATTGCAGAATGTCATACAAGCCTTTGGAGGGATTAAGCATCATCAACCAAAGAAACAAAAGATGAACATAAAGGCCAGCAATGGTGATGAGAAGGAAAGCAAGTGAACTCCAACAGGTTGTATTGTTAAGTGATTGTTTACATGAAATATTGCTGCGATTGCAAGTTGGATTGTATCCTTATTTGCCCTGCCTGTCTACATAGTATAGTTTTTTTTTATATATACCCATGCCTGCCTGCATAGCATAGTTTTTCTTTATGATTCAATAAGCAAGATGCTTGATCATTCACAACATTCTTATCTTCAAAACTTGTTTGGACTCAATTTTCAAGAATGCATCACATGAAAGTTCTTTGAAAAGAAGGATTGAGGAATTAAACAATTTTGAGGCAAGCAAAAGATTAGGAGAAGTGGTGGTTCTAGTTGTATGATTATGTATTGAGGTTGCATGCTTGTGAAAACTTGCATGGGAGCTCATAGGCGGGACATGAAGTTCAAAGAAGTATTGTGGATATTCTCAAAAATTTATTGATCCAAGAGGCAGCAAACAAAACAAAAGAAAGAAAAGAAAATAAAAAAATAAAAAGAATATGGCCCAAGGCTCTGAGCATCAATTACTAGGTAGAAAAAGAAAGAAAAAAAAGAAACAAAACTCAAAGAGTTGTTAGCCTAGTAAATGCTTGTGGTTGAGCTGTGTCAAGGAAAGAGGCTTGAGCAAGTAAATCCTTAGGGGTGCTTTAACACCTAATACCTTAAAACCAACTGGTTTAGGAGTATTGATTGAAAGCTTATCTAAAGAGCCGCCTTGAGACATAACACTTAGAGTCAAGGCCAAAGCACAGAAACTATAAGCTGCTTCAAGGTGACTACATATAAAGAGATCTCCATGATACCATTTGGATGAAAATCCTAAGACCTAAGACTCCCAATGTGTGAGGACTAGTAAGCACTGAAGCCCTTGCTTGAGCATATGATTTAGAATTTACCCCACTGTTACTTGATCACTTCACTCACAGGACCTTACAATTTATTCTTCAATCCGTCTTAATTGAAAGAACCTCTGAGCATAATTCATTTCTTGCTTGGGGACAAGCAAGCTTTAAGTTTGGTGTTGTGATGACAAGTAATCTTAGCCTAGTTTCACTAGCCTTTTTCTTTTGTTTTCAATTGAATTATGCACTTTCTTGAGCCATAAGCAAGCTAATTGGGTAGATTTTCATATTTCCTTTGATTTAATCAACCATGTACGAATTCATGCTATTTCATGAGATTTTATACTATAATTGTCACATATTATGAAAGAATGAATATCTCATGATTTTAAGCATAGCTTTGATGTGTTTGGTTGATTAATGATAGGTGAAGAAAGCTTGGAGAAAGGTTGAAGCAAGAAGGAATAGCTAGGAGTAAAGAGAGGACAATAGAATAAGTGAAATTGAACCAGGAAGCAAAAAGCTGGACCTAAAGTTAGCCTCAAACTTTTGCACAAACTTTTGGGTGAAAAGTTAGCCCCAACGTTAGCCCCTAACTTTTGGGCTAACGTTGGAACTTGAAAATCACTCCCTGGGCACCAAAAGTTTGCGCCAACGTTAGCCCCTAACTTTTGGGCTAACGTTGGCACATGAAAATCACCCCCTGGGCACAAAAAGTTTGCGCCAATGTTAGCCCCTAACTTGGTGGCTAACGTTGGCATAAGAAAAACCTCCCTGGCCACCAAAAGTTTGCGCCAACGTTAGCCTCTAACTTTTGGGCTAACGTTGGCACATGAAAAATACAAGGGGAGGAGCAAAAGTTTGCGCCAACGTTAGCCCCTAACTTTTGGGCTAACGTTGGCGCCATAAGTGCACTAAAGAAGGCCAACGTTGGAGCAAAAGTTAGACCCCTAACTTTTGCAGCAACGTGGGTATCAGCAAAATATGGGGGCTGATATGAAAAGTTGGACCAAAAGTTTGCCTCAAACTTTTGCTCCAACTTTTGGTCCAACTTTTGCAAAACTCCAACCTGGTTCATTTGGTTCACTTTGGTTCTTCTCCAAACTCCAAGAGCAATCAACCAAGGCCTCTTTCAACCCAATTCCACCAAGAGCAAAGGCCCAACTCAAGGCTTGAAGATCATTTGAAGAAAGTGTATAAATAAGATAGAATTCAAGTTCTTCGGGGAGCTTTCCCTTTGAATTTTCATAATAGTTTTCGGAGAGCTTTGGATATTGAGTGATCTTTAATTTCTTAGTCTTGGGGAAGGAGAATTCACTTCTCTTCCTCTTAGTTTTATTGCTTTCAGGTTCAATTACAATTGTCTTGGATCTTGGGTTGGAGAATTGAAGAAATTCTGTTTCAATCTCATCCTTGGATCTCTCTGCTTTATTTACTGCTTGATTGAATTTAATTTCTGTTAATTGCTCTTCATCTACTTTCCTTGCAATTTACAATTCCCTTGCAATTGTTCTTGTTGGATCTAGGAAGGCATTGAGATCTAGACTCGGTTTTCTAGTCTCTGGGTCCTGAGATCTGAACTTTCAATTTCTAATTCTCTGTTTACTGTTTTCATGTTCATTTACTTTTCTGCTTCAAGATCCGATTTAACCCAAACCCTCTTCTACTTCTCTGCTTGATGCAAATTTACTTTTCCTTGTTTAATTTCTGCAAATCCAAGTCCCAATCCCCTTTACAATTAAAGTCATTTACATTTCTTGCACTTTAAGATTCCGCAATTTACATTTCTTGGATTCTAAGTTTCTGCCGTTTAATTTCTTGTTCTTTAAGATTCAGCAATTTATTTCCTGTTCTCTTTAATTCCATACAATTTAATTTCTACAAATCACAAAACACTCAACCAAATCTTGATTCGCTTGACTAAATCAACCACTAAACTAAAAATTGCTCAATCCTTCAATCCCTGTGGGATCGACCTCACTCCCGTGAGTTATTATTACTTGATGCGACCCGGTGCACTTGCCGGTTAGATTTGTGTGTTTTGGGAGAAATTCATTTTTCCACCAAAATACTCATCAACCACAGACAAGGTTTAGACTTTCCGAATCTCAAGAATGGCCATCCATGGGTTCTAACTCATACCACGAAGATTCTAATATCTCAGACTCGGTCCTCTGTATTAGATATCTAAGAGATACTCATTCTAGCTTATTTGCATGTAGAACGGAAGTGTTTGTCAGGCACGCGTTCATAGGTGAGAATGATGATGAGCGTCACATAATCATCACATTCATCATGTTCTTGTGTGCGAATGGATATCTTAGAATAGGAATAAGCTTGAATTGAATAGAAAAACAATAGTACTTTGCATTAATCTGTGAGGAACAGCAGAGCTCCACACCTTAATCTATGGTGTGTAGAAATTCTACCGTTGAAAATACATAAGTGATAAGGTCCAGGCATGGCCGAATGGCCAGCCCCCTAAACATGATCAAAGGATCAAAAGATAATCCAAAGATGTAAATACAATAGTAAAAAGTCCTATTTATACTAAACTAGTTACTAGGGTTTACAAAATGAGTAATTGATGCAGAAATCCACTTCCAGGGCCCACTTGGTGTGTTCTTGGGCTGATCATTGAGCTTTACACGTGTAGAGGCTTCTCTTGGAGTTGAACGCCAGTTTGCAACCTGTTTCTGGCGTTTAACTCCAGAATGCAGCATGGAACTGGCGTTAAACGCCAGTTTGCATCATCTAAACTCGGGCAAAGTATGGACTATTATATATTGCTGGAAAGCCCTGGATGTCTACTTTCCAACGCAATTGAGAGCGCGCCATTTGGAGTTCTGTAGATCCCGAAAATCCACTTTGAGTGCAGGGAGGTCAGAATCCAACAGCATCTGCAGTCCTTCTTCAACCTCTGAATCTGATTTTTGCTCAAGTCCCTCAATTTCAGCCAGAAAATACCTGAAATCATAGAAAAACACACAAACTCATAGTAAAGTCCAGAAATATAAATTTTATTTAAAAACTAATAAAAATATACTAAAAATTAACTAATTATACTGAAAACTATGTAAAAACAATGCCAAAAAGCGTATAAATTATCCGCTCATCACAACACCAAACTTAAATTGTTGCTTTTGCCCAAGAAACTAAAAATCAAATAGGATAAAAAGAAGAGAATATACTATAAATTCCAAAATATCAATGAAACTTAGCTCCAATCAGATGAGCGGGACTTGTAGCTTTTTGCCTCTTGAATAGTTTTGGCATCTCACTTTATCCATTGAAGTTCAGAATGATTGGCATCTATAGGAACTCAGAGTTCAGATAGTGTTATTGATTCTCCTAGTTCAGTATGTTGATTCTTGAACACAGCTACTTTATGAGTCTTGGCCATGGCCCTAAGCACTTTGTTTTCCAGTATTACCACCGGATACATAAATGCCACAAACACATAACTGGGTGAACCTTTTCAGATTGTGACTCAGCTTTGCTAAAGTCCCCAATTAGAGGTATCCAGGGTTCTTAAGCACACTCTTTATTTTTGCTTTGGACCTTGACTTTAACCGCTCAGTCTCAAGTTTTCACTTGACACATTCACGTCACAAGCACATGGTTAGGGACAGCTTGGTTCAGCCGCTTAGGCCAGGATTTTATTCCTTTAGGCCCTCCTATCCACTGATACTCAAAGCCTTGGATCCTTTTTATTACCCTTGCCTTTTGGTTTTAAGGGCTATTGGCTTTTTCTGCTTGCTTTTTCTTTTTCTTTCCCCTTTTTTCTCGCTATTTTTTCTGCATGCTTTTGTATTCACTGCTTTTTCTTGCTTCAAGAATCATTTTTATGATTTTTTAGATTATCAAATAACATTTCTCCTTTTTCCTTATTCTTCAAGAGCCAACATATTTAACATTCATAAACATCAACTTCAAAAGACATATGCACTGTTCAAGCATTCATTCAGAAAACAAAAAGTATTGTCACCACATCAAAATAATTAAACTAGTTTCAAGGATGAATTTGAAACCATGTACTTCTTGTTCTTTTGTAATTAAAACATTTTTCATTCAAAAGAGGTGATGGATTCATATTCATAACTTTAAGGCATAGACACTTAGACACTAATGATCATGTAGTAAAGGCACAAACATAAATAACATATAAGGCTCAAAAACCGAAAAACAGAAAATAAATAGACAAAGAGATTAAGGAATGAGTCCACCTTAGTGAGGGTGGCATCTTTCTCTCCTTGAAGAACCAATGGTGCTCTTGAGCTCCTCTATGTTTCTTCCTTTTCTTTCTTGCTCCTCCCTCATAGCTCTTTGATCTTCTCTAATTTCATGGAGGATGATGGAGTGCTCTTGGTGCTCCACCCTTAGTTGTCCCATGTTGGAACTTAATTCTCCTAGGGAAGTGTTGATTTGCTCCCAATAATTCTGTGGAGGAAAGTGCATCCCCTGAGGCATCTCAGAAATTTCATGGTGAGGAATTTCCTCATGCTCATGTTGAGGCCCATGATCTCTTATTTGCTCCATCCTTTTCTTAGTGATGGGCTTATCCTCTTCAATGAGGATGTCTCCCTCTATGTCAATTCCAGCCGAATTGCAGAGGTGGCAAATGAGGTGAGGAAAGGCTAACCTTGCCCAAGTGGAGGACTTGTCAGCCACCTTGTAAAGTTCTTCAGGTATAATCTCATGAACTTCCACCTCCTCTCCAATCATAATACTATGGATCATGATGGCCCAGTCTATAGTAACTTCAGACCGGTTACTAGTAGGAATGATTGAGCGTTGAATGAACTCGAGCCATCCCCTAGCCACTGGTTTGAGGTCATGCCTTCTTAATTGAACCGGCTTGCCTCTTGAGTCAATTTTCCATTGAGCTCCTTCCTCACATATGTCTATGAGGACTTGGTCCAACCTTTGATCAAAGTTGACCCTTCTTGTGTCGGGGCGTGCGTTCTCTTCCATCATTGGCAAGTTGAACGCCAGCCTTACATTTTCCGGACTGAAATCTAAGTATTTCCTCCGAACCATAGTGAGCCAATGCTTTGGATTCAGGTTCACACTTTGATCATGGTTCCTAGTGATCCATGCGTTTGCATAGAACTCTTGAACCATTAGGATCCCGACTTGTTGAATGGGGTTGGTGAGAACTTCCCAACCTCTCCTTTGGATCTCAAGTCGGATCTCCGGATACTCATTCTTTTTGAGCTTGAAAGGAACCTCATGGATCACTTTCTTCTTGGCCACAACTTCATAGAAGTGGTCTTGATGGACCTTTGAGATGAATCTCTCCATCTTTCATGACTCAGAAGTGGAAGCAATTGTCTTCCCTTTCCTCTTTCTAGAGGTTTCTCTGGTCTTAGGTGCCATAAATGGTTATGGAAAAACAAAAAGCTATGCTTTTACCACACCAAACTTAAAATGTTTGCTCGTCTCCGAGCAAAAGAAGAAAAAAAGTAGTAGAAGAAGAAAAAAATGGAGGAGATGGGGGGAGAAGATGTATTCGGCCAAGGAGAAGAAGAGAGTGTTGTGTTGTGTGAAAATGAAGAAGGAGTAAGGGGTTTATATAGGAGTGAGGGGGTGTGTAGGGTTCGGCCATTAGGGTTGGGTTTGGGAGGAAAATTAGTTTGAATTTTGAAGGTAGGTAGGGTTTATGGGGAAGAGAGGGTGGATGTGAGTGGTGAAGAGGTGATGGGAAAGAGTGATTGAGGTGATTGGTGAGGGGTATTTGGGGAAGAGTGTTATGAAAAGGTGTGAAGAGGAGAGAAGAAAATGTGGGGGTTCTATGGGGTCCACAGATTCTGAGGGGATCCTGTGGGGTCCAGAGATCAAGTGGGGTCAAGGACTTAACATCCCTGCTCCAATTAGGCGTGTAAAACGCCCTTGCTGGGCAATCCCGGCGTTTAACGCCAGACTGCTGCCTATTTCTGGCGTTAAATGCCCAATGTAGCTTGTTTCTGGCATTTAACGCCAGGTAGATGCTTGTTTCTGGCGTTAAATGCCAGCTTGGTGCCTGTTTCTAGCGTTAAACGCCAGATAGATGCTTGTTTCTGGCGTTTAAATGCCAGACTGCTCTCCTCCAGGGTGTGCTGTTTTTAATGCTATTTTTTCATTTTGTTTTTGATTTTTCAGTAGTTTTTGTGACTCCACATGATCATCAACCTAATAAAACATGAAATAACAAAGAGAAAATAAATTAGATATGAAAACATTGGGTTGCCTCCCAACAAGCGCTTCTTTAATGTCAATAGCTTGACAGTGAGCTCCCATGGAGCCTCACAGATAATCAAAGGTTGGAACCTCCCAACACCAAACTTAGAGTTTGAATGTGGGGGTTCAACACCAAACTTAGAGTTTGATTGTGGCCTCCCAACACTAAACTTAGAGTTTGACTGTGGGGGCTTTAATTGACTCTGCAGTGAGAGAAGCTTTTCATGCTTCCTCTCCATGGTTACAGAAGGAGATCCTTGAGTTTTAAACACAAGGTTGTCTTCATTCAGTTGAAGAATCAATTCTCCTCTGTTCACATCAATCACAGCTCTTGCTGTGGCTAGGAAGGGTCTTCCAAGGATGATGGATTCATCCTCATCCTTCCCAGTGTCTAGGATTATGAAATTAGCAGGGATGTAAAGGCCTTCAACCTTTACTAACACGTCCTCTACTAGTCCATAAGCCTGTTTTCTTGAGTTGTCTGCCATCTCTAATGAGATTCTAGCAGCTTGCACCTCAAAGATCCCAAGTTTCTCCATTACAGAGAGTGGCATTAAATTTATTCCTGACCCCAGGTCACACAGAGCCTTCTCAAAGGTCATGGTGCCTATATTACAGAGAATTAGGAATTTACCAGGATCCTGTCTCTTTTGAGGTAATTTCTGCCTATCCAATGCATCCAGTTCATTGGTGAGCAAGGGATGTTCATCTTCCCAAGTCTCATTACCAAATAATTTGGCATTCAACTTCATGATTGCACCAAGGTACTTAGCAACTTGCTCTTCAGTAACATCTTCATTCTCTTCAGAAGAAGAATACTCATCAGAGCTCATGAAGGGCAGAAGAAGGTTTAATGGAATCTCTATGGTCTCTAGGTGAGCTTCAGATTCCTTTGGTTCCTCATTGAGGAACTCCTTATTGGTCACTGGACATCCCAGGAGGTCTTCCTTACTGGGATTCACGTCCTCTCCCTCCCTTGTAGGTTCAGCCATGATGGTTAAATCAATGGCCTTGCACTCTCTTTTTGGGTTCTCTTCTGTATTGCTTGGGAGAGTACTAGGAGGGGTTTTAGTGACTCTTTTACTCAGCTGGCCCACTTGTGCCTCCAAATTTCTAATGGAGGACCTTGTTTCATTCATGAAAATTAAAGTGGCCTTAGATAGATCAGAGACTATATTTGCTAAGCTAGATGGATTCTGCTCAGAATTCTCTGTCTGTTGCTGAGTGGATGATCGAAAAGGTTTGCTATTGCTAAACCTGTTTCTTCCACCATTGTTAAAGCCTTGTTGAGGCTTTTGTTGATCCTTCCATGAGAAATTTGGATGATTTCTCTATGAGGGATTATAGGTGTTTCCATAGGGTTCACCCATGTAATTCACCTCTGCTATTGCAGGGTTCTCAGGATCATAAGCTTCTTCTTCAGAAGAGGCCTCTTTAGTACTGTTGGATGATTCCTTCAATCCATTCAGACTCTGAGAGATCATATTGACTTGTTGAGTCAATATTTTATTCTGAGCCAATATGGTATTCAGAGTATCAATTTCAAAAACTCCCTTCCTCTGAGGCATCCCATTATTCACAGGATTCCTTTCAGAAATGTACATGAACTGGTTATTTGCAACCATGTCAATGAGTTCTTGAGCTTCTGTAGGCGTTTTCTTTAGGTGAATGGATCCACCTACAGAATGGTCCAATGACATCTTTGATAATTCAGACAGACCATCATAGAATATATCCAGGATGGTCCATTCTGAAAGCATATCAGAAGGACACTTTTTGGTCAGTTCCTTGTATCTCTCCCAAGCTTCATAGAGGGATTCACCTTCCTTTTGTCTGAAGGTTTGAACATCCACTCTAAGCTTACTAAGCTTTTGAGGAGGAAAGAACTTGTCTAAGAAAGCCGTGACCAGCTTATCCCAAGAGTTCAGGCTATACTTAGGTTGAGAGTCTAACCATATTCTAGCTCTGTCTCTCACAGCAAACGGGAAAAGCATGAGCCTGTAGACCTCGGGATCAACCCCATTGGTCTTAACAGTATCACATATCTACAAGAATTCAATTAAGAACTGAAAAGGATCTTCAGATGGAAGTCTATGAAACTTGCAATTTTGTTGCATCAGAGAAACTAGTTGAGGTTTAAGCTCAAAATTGTTTGCTCCAATGGTAGGGATGGAGATGCTTCTTCCATGTAAATTGGAATTTGGTGCAGTAAAGTCACCAAGCATCTTTCTTGCATTGTTATTATTTTCGGCCATGTCTCCTTCTTTTTTGAAAATTTCTGTCAGATTTTCTCCAGAGAGTTGAGCTTTAGCTTCCCTTAGCTTCCTCTTCAGAGTCCTTTCAAGTTCAGGATCAGCTTCAACAAGAATGTTCTTATCCTTGTTCCTGCTCATATGAAAAAGAAGAGAACACAAAAGAAAATATGGAATCCTCTATGTCACAGTATAGAGATTCCTTATGCAAGTATAAGAAGAGAAGAATGTAAGAAGGAGAAGAGGAAAAATTCGAATACAGAGAGGGGGATGGGGTTCGAATTTTTGGGTGGAGGAGAAGTGTTAGTAGATGAATAAATAAATAGAAGGAGGTGAGGAAGAGAAGAATTCGAAAAAAAGTAAAATAAAATAAAAATATTTTAAAATTAAAGTTAAAATTCAAAAATTAAAATTGAAATCAAATTAAATTGAAATTAAAACAATTAGTTAATTAAAAAAATTTTGAAAAAGAGGGAGGTGATTTTCGAAAATTGAAGAGAGGAAATTAGTTAGGTAGTTTTGAAAAAGATAAGAATCAAACAAAAAGATAAGATTAATTGAAAAAGATTTGAAAATCAATTTTGAAAAGATAGGAAGTTAGAAAAGAGGTTAGAAAAGATTTTGAGATTAATTTTGAAAAGAATTTGAAAAAGAAATTTAAAAAAGATTTGATTTTGAAAATTAAAGTTGATTACTTGACTAACAAGAAACAAAAAGATATGATTTTAATTTTTAAAGATTGAACCTTTCTTAATAGGCAAGTAACAAACTTAAATTTTTTTTGAATCAATCACATTAATTGTTAGCATTAATTTTGAAAATTATGAAACAAGATAAGAAAAAGATTTTTTTGAAAATCAATTTGAAATTTTCAAAAATATGAAAGAAAAAATGAAAAAGATTTTATTTTTGAAAAAGATTTGAAAAAGATAGAATTTTTAAATTGAAAATTTGATTTGACTCATAAGAAACAATTAAATTTTAAAAATTTTTGAAAAAGTCAACTCAAATATTCGAATTTTATGAGAAGAAAAAGGGAAAGATATTTTTTTGATTTTTGAATTTTTAATGAAGAAAGAGAAAAACAACAAAAAGACTCGAAACATGAAAGTTATGAATCAAAACAAGAAAAATATGCAAGAACACTTTGAATGCAAAGATGAACACCAAGAACTCTTTGAAGATCATGATGAACATCAAGTATGTATTTTTGAAAATTTTTCAATAAAAGAAAACATGCAAGACACCAAACTTAGAAATTTTTAATATTTAGACACTAAGAAATTGAAAATGCATATGAAAAACTAAAAAAGACACAAAACAAGAAATTTTAAAGATCAAACAAGAAGACTTGTCAAGAACAACTTGAAGATCATGAAGAACAAGAAAGAAATTCAATGCATGTGTTCTTCGAAAATTAAAAGAAAATTAAATGTATGCAATTGACACCAAACTTAAAATTTGACTCAAGACTTAAACAAGAAACATCAATTTATTTTTGATTTTATGATTTTGTTAAATTTTTTTGGTATTTTTTTTGAAAATTATTTTGGGAAGAACAAAGAAGAAAATTTTTTTTTTGTATTTTTCGAAAATAAGAAATAAAAGCTTAAAATTAAAATAAAATTACCTAATCTGAGCAACAAGATGAACTGTCAGTTGTCCAAACTCGAACAATCCCCGACAATGGCGCCAAAAATATGGTGCACGAAATTGTGATTATCAATGGCGCCAACAACTTGGTATGCACAATTGTAATCTCAACTCTTTATCACAACTTCGCACAACTAACCTGAGTAAGGGTCGTCCAAGTAATAAACCTTACATGAGTAAGAGTCGATCCCACGGAGATTGTCGGCCTGAAGCAAGCTATGGTCACCTTGTAAATCTCAGTCAGGCGGATTCAAATGGTTATAGTGAATTGATAATAAACACATAAATAAAATATAAACTGGGATAGAGATACTTATGTAATTCATTGGTGAGAATTTCAGATAAGCGTATAGAAATGCTTTCGTTCCTCCTGAACCTCTGCTTTCCTGCTGTCTTCATCCAATCATTCCTACTCCCTTCCATGGCAAGCTGTATGTAGGGCATCACCGTTGTCAATGGCTACATCCCATCCTCTCTGTGAAAATGGTCCAATGCGCTGTCACTGCATGGCTAATCATCTGTCGGTTCTCGATCATACTGGAATAGGATTTACTATCCTTTTGCGTCTGTCACTACGCCCAGCACTCGCGAGTTTGAAGCTCGTCATAGCCATCCCTTCCCAGATCCTACTCGGAATACTACAGACAAGGTTTAGACTTTCTGGATCTCAAGAATGGCGATCCATGGGTTCTAAATTATACCACGAAGATTCTAATATCTCGGACTCGGTCCTCTGTATTAGATATCTAAGAGATACTCATTCTAGCTTGTTTGCATGTAGAACGGAAGTGTTTGTCAGGCACGCGTTCATAGGTGAGAATGATGATGAGCGTCACATAATCATCACATTCATCATGTTCTTGT
Organism: Arachis hypogaea; assembly: GCF_003086295.3. Lineage (NCBI taxonomy): Eukaryota > Viridiplantae > Streptophyta > Magnoliopsida > Fabales > Fabaceae > Arachis > Arachis hypogaea. Next base: position 47,401,733 of record NC_092051.1, read on the forward strand.
GTGCGAATGGATATCTTAGAATAGGAATAAGCTTGAATTGAATAGAAAAACAATAGTACTTTGCATTAATCTGTGAGGAACAGTAGAGCTCCACACCTTAATCTATGGTGTGTAGAAACTCTACCGTTGAAAATACATAAGTGATAAGGTCCAGGCGTGGCTGAATGGCCAGCCCCCTAAACATGATCAAAGGATCAAAAGATAATCCAAAGATGTAAATACAATAGTAAAAATTCCTATTTATACTAAACTAGTTACTAGGGTTTACAGAATGAGTAATTGATGCAGAAATCCACTTCCGGGGCCCATTTGGTGTGTTCTTGGGCTGAGCATTGAGCTTTACACGTGTAGAGGCTTCTCTTAGAGTTGAACGCCAGTTTGCAACCTGTTTCTAGCGTTTAACTCCACTTTGCAACCTGTTTCTGGCGTTTAACTCCAGAATGCAGCATGGAACTGGCGTTGAACGCCAGTTTGCGTTGTCTAAACTCGGGCAAAGTATCGACTATTATATCTTGCTGGAAAGCCCTGGATGTCTACTTTTAAACGCAATTAAGAGCGTGCCATTTGGAGTTCTGTAGCTCCAGAAAATCCACTTTGAGTGCAGGGAGGTCATAACAGCATCTGCAGTCCTTCTTCAACCTCTGAATCTGATTTTTGCTCAAGTCCCTCAATTTCAGCCAGAAAATACCTGAAATCACAGAAAAATATACAAACTCATAGTAAAGTCTAGAAATGTGAATTTTATTTAAAAACTAATAAAAATATACTAAAAACTCACTAAATTATACTGAAAACTATGTAAAAACAATGCCAAAAAGCGTATAAATTATCCGCTCATCATAGATACAGAATTAGCCAACAATGTTCAGTTTAACTAAGCACTTGAGCATTCCAACTCAAGTGTCTCCTCTTAATCAACCCCCATGTCAAGTGGAATTTCTACTCCATTGACATGGAATTAACACTCATAAAAATATAAGAAGACATAATTAAATGAAATAAAATAGAGGTTTAAAATTAATTAAAAATAAAAATAACTCTATATATTAATAAATTCAAAATGCAACATACTTATTTGAATAGGGTCAATGAGCAATGAATAAAAGTAAAGGAATAAGGAAACAAACTAAAGTAATGTCTTCACGGAGGTAATGACTCTTCAGCATCCAAAAATCCAAAGCAAAAGCATAAACTATCAATGTAAAGCTAATTTAGATTTAGATCTAAAACTAAAAGTAATCATAATATCGATGTATCTGAATGTGTGTGGATGCGTCTTGAGTCTCTGCTTGTTTCCTAGGTTTAGTCTGTGTTTTTGGGCCGAGAACTGGGTTAAAACGCGGCCCAAAATCGTCTACAGCGTATTCTTTAATTTCTGCAGATTGCACAGGTCATGCGTACACGTTGTCCACGCATTCGCGTCATTCAGCGATTTTCCTTGTCATGCGTTCGTGTTGTCCACGCGTTCGCGTCATTCGTGCAGACTTCAATCCACGAGTTTGCGTCAGGCACGCGTTCGCGTCGCTGCGATTTCTTCTTTTCGCGCGCTCGCATGAACCATGCGCTTGCGTCATTGTTCGCTGGTCATCTCCTTGGTTTCTTGTGTTTCTTCCATTTTTGCAAGCTTCCTCTCCATTCTCCAAGCCATTCCTGCCCTATGAAGCCTGAAACACTTAACACATGGATCACGATATCGAATGGGATAAAGGAGAGTTAAAATGTATAATTAAAAGATCTCTAGGAAGCAAATTTTCAACCATCAAACAATTTTGGGAAGGATTGTAATATCATGCTAATCATATGAATAAGTAGGTAAAGACTTGATAAAACCATTCAATTAAACACAATATAAATCATTCAAGAGAAGACAACATTCACATGTCCATCTAGCGTGTTCGCCTATAGACGAATGCCATTTGGCCTGTGTAATGCGCCTACCACCTTTCAGAGATGCATGCTATCCATCTTCTCTGATATGGTCAAGAAATTCTTTGAAGTATTCATGGATGACTTCTCTGTCTATAGAGACTCATTTGACTCCTGTCATGATCATCTGACCCTGGCCCTGAAATGATGCCAAGAAACAAATCTAGTTCTAAACTGGGAGAAATGCTACTTTATGGTAACTGAAGGCATTGTTATTGGGCATCCGATCTCAAATAATTGGATAGAGGTGGATCAAGCTAAGGTGGAAGTGATCGAATGCTTGCCTCCACCTACTAATGTTAAGGCAATCAGAAGCTTCCTAGGACATGCAGGGTTTTAAAGGCGGTACATAAAAGATTTTTCAAAAATTACCAAACCCCTGTGTAATCTCTTGGCCACTTATATTCCATTCGTCTTTGACCAAGAATGCCTGCATGCCTTTGAAACTCTGAAGGCCAAGCTTGTCACTGCTCCTATCATCTCTGCACCCAACTGGGACTTGCCATTTGAGCTAATGTGTGATGCAAGTGATCATGCAATTGGCGCAGTCCTAGGTTAGAGACATGACAAGCTTCTGCATGTCATTTATTATGCTAGTCGCATCTTAAATGATGCACAGAAAAACTATACTACTACAGAAAAGGAGCTGCTTGCAGTAGTTTATGCCATTGACAAGTTTAGATCCTACCTAGGATCTAAGGTCATTATTTATACTGACCATGCTGCTCTAAAGTATCTACTCACTAAGCAGGAGTATAAACCCAGACTTATAAGATGGGTATTACTCCTGCAAGAGTTTGATATAGAAATTAGAGACAGAAAATGGACAGAAAATTAGGTGGCTTATCACTTGTCCCGGATTGAGCCAGTAGCAGGGACTTTTTCTCCCTCCACTGACATATCTGAATCCTTTCCAGATGAGCAACTTTATGCCATCCGGACAGTACCTTAGTTTGTAGACATTGCAAACTACAAGACTATACGGTTCATTCCCAAGGAGTTTACCAGGCACCAAGCCCAGAAACTCATGCATGATACAAAATATTACCTATGGGATGAGCCATATCTCTTTAAGAGATGCTCAGATGGAATAATCTAATCCTGTGTGTCTGAAGAAAAGACACAAAGAATTCTATGGCATTGCCTTGGCTCTGACTATGGAGGACACTTTGGAGGCGAGCGAACAATAACTAAGGTACTCCAAAGTGGCTTTTACTGGCCTACTCTCTTTAAGGATTCTAGAGAGTTTGTCCGTAACTATGATAGTTGCCAAAGAGCTGGCAACCTTCCTCATGGTCACGGCATGCCTCAGTAAGGAATCCTAGAGATTGAGTTGTTTGACATATGGGGCATAGATTTCATGGGACCATTCCCGCCTTCATACTCAAACACCTACATCCTTGTGGCAGTAAATTATGTGTTTAAATGGGTTGAAGCAATAGCAACACCCACTAATGACACAAGAGTAGTAATAAAGTTCCTCCAGAAGAACATCTTCAGCAGATTTTGTGTCCCTAGGACACTAATTAGTGATGGAGGAACTCATTTCTGTAATAAACAGCTAAATTCTGTCTTAAGCCGTTATAGAGTTCGCCATAAAGTAGCAACATCGCATCATTCCCAAACTAATGGGCAAGCTGAAGTCTCAAATAGAGAACTAAAGCGAATCCTAGAGAAGATAGTAAGTGCCTCTAGAAATGATTGGGCCAGAAGGCTTGATGATGCTCTGTAGGTATACAGAACAGCTTTCAAAACCCCCATTGGAACTTCACCATATCAGTTAGTATATGGGAAGTCTTGTCATTTGCCAGTAGAACTAGAACACAAGGCCTATTGGGCCACTAGATTCCTCAACCTCGATGCTAAAGCAGCAGGAGAAAAATGGCTGCTCCAGCTAAATGAGTTAGATGAATTCTGCTTAGATGCATTTGAGAATGCAAAGATCTATAAGGATAAGGCAAAGAGGTGGCATGACAGGAAGATAGCTTCTAGAGTCTTTGAACCAGGGAAGAAAGTTCTGCTCTTCAACTCAAGGCTTAGATTATTCCCTGGGAAACTCAAATCCTGCTAGAAGGGACCGTATGTGACTACAAGAGTATCACCTTATAGACACATAGAACTTCAAGGAAAAGATCCTGAAAATAGGTTCACTATCAATGGATAAAGAGTCAAACATTACCTTGAAGGGGATATAGAGCCAGGAGGCTCAACACTGTTACTAAATTAAGTACAGTGAAGTCCAGCTAAAGACTCTAAAGAAGCGCTTGTTGGGAGGCAACCCAACCTTACTCAACTCTATTTATTTTCTTTCATTTTTTTTCCTTTCAGTTGTTAGAGTCATGATCACGTGCATCAGTCAAGAGACAGAATTTCACAACAATGAAAACAAAGCACCCTGGATGGAGTGTCAAAGTGAAACGCCAGTGAGAAAGCCCTCACTGGCGTTCAACGCCCATCATGGGCAGTATTGCTGGCGTTGAATGCCAGCCAGGGAGCATACCCTGAGCGTTCAAACGCCAGCGAAAGAGAGCAAGAAATCTAGAATTCCTAACTGGACCTACCCCACCTTCTTCTACTCTACTTTGCTCGAGGATGAGCAAAACTCTTAAGTTTGGTATTACAAAAGCTTTGCTTTTTGACTTCTGCCACTCCTAAGTATGGAAGAAGAGGATGGAGCAAACTAGGAAGCATGCACAAGGGCCTGTGCAGCTGCCTCAACAAAGACAAAGGAGTGACATTGAAGAGATCAAGCACTACATTAGATCCTCAAGGAGGAGCACTAGTCACCATCATTCAGGTGGATTCATTCTCTTTACACCCCTTTCCTATTATTTTTTTATTTTATATCTTTTTATTTATATGTTCTCTAGTTCTAGTTGCATGATCATTTGCATTGATGTATTAAAGTTGTAAAATGTTCCATATATCTCTCACCTTACCTAAATAAATTTTTTTTATATTGAAAAGAATTGAGAGATGCATGAATTTCAAGTTTAAAATAAAATTAGTTTAATTATGTTGATGTGGTGTCATTTGCTTTTGTTTTCTAAATGTGTGAATTAAACAGTGCATATTTGAAATTGAAATTTTAGAATGTTGGCTCTTGAAAGAATAAGGAAAAAGGAAAAATATTATTGATAATCTAAAAAATATAAAAAATTGATTCTTGAAGCAAGAAAAAGCAGCAAAAAGCCAAAGAAAAAGCATATTGCAAAAGAAAAAAAATATATAGCATGTGAAAAAGAAAGAAAAAATGGCAAAAAAGAAAAAAAATAAAAGCAGAAAAATCCATTACTGCCCAAAAATGCAGGAAAAGGAGGGCGGATTGAAAAAATCAGTAACCCTTTAAACCAAAAGGCAAGGGTAAAAGGACCCAAGGCTTTGAGCATTAATGGATAGGAGGGCCCAAAGGAATAAAATCCTGGCCTAAGTGGCTAAACCAAGCTGTCCCTAACCATATGCTTATGGCGTGAAGGTGTCAAGTGAAAAGCTTGAGACTGAGCGGTTTAAGTCGTGGTCCAAAGTAAAAGAGTGTACTTAAGAACTCTGGACACCTGTATCTGGTACTCTAGCAAAGTTGAGTCACAATCTGAAAAGGTTCACCCAGTTAAAGTGACTGTGGTATTATTGTATCCGGTGGTAATACTGGAAAACAATGTGCTTAGGGTCACGGCCAAGACTCTAAAAAGCTGTGTTCAAGAATCAAAATAAGCTTAACTAAGAAAGTCAATAATATCATCTTGATTCTAAGTTCCTAAGGATGCCAACATCTCTGAGTTTCAATGGATAGTGAGATGACAAAACTGTTCAGAAGCAAAAAGCTACTAAGTCCCGCTCATCTGATTTTTAACTAAGCTTTATTTGAAACTTAGAAATTTATTGTGTCTTAATTTTCTTTTTATCCTACTGTGTTTTTAGTTGCTTAGGGTCAAGCAACAGTTTAAGTTTGGTGTTGTGATGAGTGGATATTTTATACGCTTTTTGACATCACTTTCATATAGTTTTTAGTGTGTTTTATTTAGTTTTTATTAAGCTTTTATAGGTTTTAGTATTAAATTCACATTTTTGGATTCTACTATAAGTTTTTGTGTTTTTGGGCAATTTCAAGTATTTTCTGGGTGAAATTGAGGAGCTGGAGCAGAAGTCTGATTCAGAGACAGAGAAAGCACTGCAGATGTTGTTCAGATCTGGCCTGCCTGCATTTGGAAGAGCTTTTCTAGAGCTATAGAGATTTAAATGGAGCAATCTCAACGGATATGGAAAGCTGACTTCCATAGCTTTCCAGAAATATATAATAGTCCATGCTTTTCTTCACATTAGAAGGCCCAAAACTGGCGTCCAATGCCAGCTTCCTGCACCCTTCCAGGTGTCTAGCGCCCAAGGAGCAGAGCCCAGCATCTAAAGGCCCAAAGGGGACCCCCTAGCTAGCGTTACACACCCAAGGAGCCTCAGAGCACATGGATCTCATCAAATCTCAGCCAAAATACTCACCAAGTGGGCCCCAGAAGTGGATTTTAGTACTAAATAAACTATTTTACCCTTACTAGTCATCTGTTTAGTCTTTAAAGTATATTTTACATGATTTTCATCATCATCATACACCATACACATTTTTACCATTGTTTTCACATCAGTATGAGTTTCTAAACCTCCTAGATTGAAGGGAGGAGCCCTGCTGAGTCCTATGAATTAATAAAAGTATTATTGTTTCTCTTGTATCCGTGTTTGATAAATTCTAAGATGTATATTCGTTCTTCATCACTATGAATGCGTTGAACTGGCATACAGTTATCACATTCTACATGGGTTTAGAGTGCATCTTTCATCGGATAATGATGAACCACCAGCTTGAATATACATCTCTCAGATGGCTAATCCACGATTTCATTGGGGTCTTCTCGAGACATCAGTTCAGCCGATTTCCTGGGAGATTAGGGTCTCTGTGGTAGAGGCTAGAACCTAAGGCGCAGCATCCTCCGATCTGGAAGACTCAACCTTGTCTGTGGCATTTTGTGTAGGATCATCAAGGAGAATGAACTGCAGAAGCTTCACCCTCAATCAGAATAGATCCGCACTAAACCTGGGGTCAGATCTGGAGGAGTATTGACAGCTGCTCAAACCAGTGTCAATCACATACAGCCTTCCATTGAAGAAATCACTCACAAGCAAGGAGAGCAGTAGTACCAGAGTTAATTCAGAAAGACAAAGCAACTCCAACTCTCAACTCTATTCCTATTACTTAATCTAATTGGTTTTACCCCTTTCAAACATTATTCTTACAACTCTATTCCTCTTCCTATCCTTTAACTTTATTACAATTCAGTATTCCTTTCACAATCAACAACTCCTTTTAATCTACCTGACTAAGATTTGCAGGATAACCATAGCTTGCTTCAAGCCAACAATCCTCGTTGGATCGATCCTGACTCACTCAAGTATTACTTGGATGACCCAGTGCACTTGCTGGTACAGCTGTATGAAAGTGTGGGGATTCGTGCACCAATTACTCGCCGCAAGAGTTCACCTAAACCCTCAATATACAAAACCCAAAAATCACGAATTGAAGAGGGAGAGAACTGGGCACGAAATCTCAAATTTCTTACCAAATTGTTCAGTGAGTTTTGTAAAAAATTCTGAGACGAACACGTGGTCGCTAACAGCTTATCAATCAGAGCTCCAGATTGAAAGTTATGATGAATGAAAGTTTGAGCTACATTAGTAAAAATAATTACTAATGTTTAATTAGAATCATTTTACCTTAGTTTTTTTCCTTTCTCATTTTCAGTCCTGATAATATAAAGTTGTTTTGTACATGCATTCAATTACGTAATGCTACATTAGTAAAAATAATTACTTTTTACATTAACTGCGTAAATAGTCATCTAAAAAAATGGAAATAATTGTACGACTATATAAAACGTTTTATACTATGAGAACACTCAAATTAAATTCTATATATATTATCATAAAAACTTTAACTAATAACGGTTAAAATGGTTCGGATATCCAAATAAAATAAGTTACATGTGAAAATAAAATCCATACCCAAAAGGAAAAGTCCATATAATATAAGAGTCCAATAAAGAAAAGGACATGATGAACCTAGTGACATTTCATGATTGAAGAATCCGAGAACCTCTTTCTTTTCTTCCCGACAAGAACTATATACACATATATTAGAAATTAAAGTAGTATGCATATATGTTACGTTACAATATTGTTACTATGCGATTTTGGAACATCCAAGGCATTATTAGTTTACAGCAAGATTCCTGCTATTTTTTAGTAGCTCCCTTTACTTTCATAGCAGATATTAGACATTAGAATGGAAGGCCCCCTTAGTTTTGTTGTTGTTGAGATATATAATAATAATGTATGTATACTACACAATGAATATAAGGTTCTGATTTCTTTGTAGTTTGTAAGTACAGCACACACATGTCAGCATTCATTATATTATTGGTGAAATTCGTGGTTTACCTTATATATGTACGATTTTTAATTATTTGTGGCTCTCGTGTTATATTTAAACTAGTGTCTTTCCATCATAATATTATAAAAATATAAATCTTTTAAAATTATCTTAATTTTATCTTAATATTATAAATTATGATATAAAAATTTATAAAATCAAACTATTTTTTAAAAAAAAATTATAAAAGACAAAAAAATTCTATTAACTAAAATTACCAAAATCTCTATATAAAAAAATTTTAGTTATTATTTTTACATGAAAGAGTTTAATTTTTTATTAATAATTAATTTTAATATTTATTATCCAGTATTTAAAAGAAATTAATGTACATACTTTTATATTTGATTAGGTGTTAAGTCTATTAAACAAATAAAAAAAAATTCATGTTTGTTATTTAAAATTAACAAGCATATGCGTGGAAAGTTCAATATCCAGCGACGCGTACGCGTGGCCACGCGTACGCGTGACAAACGTTACGTGCCTCAGTTACGAGAAAACGCTGGAACCAATTTCTGAGCTGCTTTTGACCCAGTTTCAGGCCCGAAATTGAAGACAAGAGGCTGGGGGTGGAGCTGACCATTCATTCATTCACACTTTAGGTTTTAGATGTAGAATTCTAGAGAGAGAGGCTCTCTCCTCTCTCTAGGTTTAGGATTTCTTCTTTCAATTTCTCCTTAGGTTTAGTTTCAGTCTTATTTTAATTTAGTTTTCTCTTTCTTTTTATTGTTCTAGTATCTTAGTTTATCTTCTCTTGTTGATTTCTTTATTTTTCCAATTTAGTTTATGAATTCTTCTTGTTAAATTCAATTTCCTTTTAATGCTGAGTGATTCATGTTTATGGCTTCTTTCTTTAATTGTTGGTTATTGATTTCATCCATTTGTTAGTCTTAGATTTTATTATCTCTTATTAATTTTCTATAATTTTATTTTGTGCCTTTCAAGTGTTTGATAAAATGGTTGGTTGGACTTTAAAATAGATTTTTATGTTCTTGACTTGGATTGATTAATTAGAGACCCTTGAGTTATCAAAATTCTTTTGTTGTTTGACGATTGAAAGTTGCTAGTTGGCTTAAGCCTCACTAAATCTAATATTTGATTAGGACTTGTGAACTTAAATCGATTTTGCTCGCTTGACTTTCCTTCATTTGTTAGAGGATAACTAAGTGAAAGCGATTTGCACTTACCATCACAATTGATGATGATATGAGGATAGGAATTCCAATTCTCAATCCTTGCTAGGACCTTTCTTAGTTGTTAGTTTATTTTTCAAAACCCCAAAAAGAAGTACATCATAACCAATAATAAATACACTTCCCTGCAATTCCTTGAGAGACGACCCGAGGTTTGAATACTTCATTTTATTTTATTGAGGTTTGTACTTGTGACAAACAATTTAAACGTTGATCGAGGATTGCTTGTCGATTTAGAACTATACTTACAATGAGAATTTTTTGAGAAATTCTTTACCGACAATTTTCCCACGTCAAGTTTTTGCGTTGTTGCCGGGGAATTGCAAATATGTGCCTTATTATTGGTTATTGTTAATATTGTGAATATGTTTGCCTTTTTGCTTCTTTGTTAGTTTTTGCTAGTTTTAGGACTTTGCTTACTCGTTTCTTATTAGTTCTTGTTTTTATTTACTCTTTTCATTATGAATTCTCACCCCTTTGGCTATGAGTTTAGTTACAATAATGTTGTAGGGAATAAAAGCTACAATGAGGATATGTAACAAAGATGGAACAATCAAAGGTGGGAGGAGCCATATGCTTATGATCAACCTTCTTGTCAACAACCTCCTCCAATGTACTATAAGCAAGAGTCATTCCAAGATGCATACCAATCCGATGGCTATGATGGACCTCCATGTTATTATCAACAACCTCCACCATATGCCTATGAACCTCCTCCACAACATAGTCCTCAACCACCATACTCACAAGCTCCCTACCACCAAACACCTCCATATAACCCTAATTCATATCCCCCATACCAACCACCATATGAGCCATGTGAACAAGCACCCATTGAACCACCACAATTCCAACATCATTACCTTCACAACGCTTCTTTTCCCTCCAACCAAGTTCCTATGGATCATACACTTGGTATCATTCTTCAAGAGCAAGAAGAGCTTCAAACCACACTCAACTCTACCTTCACCAGTTTCACCTCTACCCTCCAAGAGCTTATATCCCGTCTACCTCCACCTTCTAACAACAAACAAAGCATCTTCCAATCTCCGAGCTTTAATGCATCTCCTTTTCCACCGCAAGATGAACTCTCTTTTCCACCACAACCCTCCATGGAAGAGTATATATATCCATCATTCTAAGAGCGATATGATCCTACTTATGTTAGCCAACTGAAACAAGAGCCAATGGATCGTCTCAAGGAAGCAATGGATCGGTTTCAAGCAATCATCTATAAAAAGGAGCAAGAGGAAGTCCAAAGGACGCGCGAAACTATCATGGCTAACATTGCTAAAAGTCAAGCCACCGTGGACTCATGGGATACATGTCACAAGCAAAGTATTTCCATGGATGAATATGGAAAATCAACCGACGAGAGGAGAGGTGCGCGTACGCAAACCCCACACCTTTTTGTATGGGAAGTACCAGCAAGGGCACTGGGTCATCCAAGTAATACCTGAGCGAGTCAGGGTCGATCCCACGAGGATTGTGGCTTGAAGCAAGCTATGGTTGTCTTTCAGGTCTTAGTTAGGCGGAATCAGAAGGTCTTTGGATTAGAGGGAACTATTCATAGTTTGTATTTGTAAAACAACTATTTTCAGGGATGGGAATAGAGTTGAGAGTTGGAGTTGCTTTGTCTTTCTAAAGTAACTTTGGTACTACTGTCTTCCTTGCTTGTGAATGATCTTCTTCTATGGCAGGCTGTAAGTGATCAAAGCCATTTCCTGGAGTCATTGATCTCCTCTGCTACAGAATAAATACGGCCATGATTGGCCGTGGTTACTCAATCTGATGAAGGGTGAAGCGCATAGCACTCCATTCTCTTGGCGATCCTACTCAAAACGCCACAGGCAAGGTCAAATCTTTCGAATCAGAGAATGCTGCTTCTTTGGATTCTAGCCTATACCACGGAGACCCTAACCTCCCCAGAAATTGGCTAAACTGATGTCTCGAGAAGTCTCCAACAAAGTCGTAGATTAATCGTCTGAGAGATGTATAAACATAGCTGTTGGCTCGTGCTTTTCTTCCAAGTACTCACACAAACCCAAGTAGACACGGGTGTTTGTCAGGCATGTTCGTCTTAATGTGATGAACAGAGCTAATTTGTCAGATCATCCTGCTCACCACGATGAAGATTGGAATATACATCTTAGAGATAGATCAAACACGGATCGAAGAAGAAACAATAGTACTTTTATTAATTCATAGGACTCAGCAGGGTTCCTCCCCTCAACCTAGGAGGTTTAGAAACTCATACTGAAAGTAAAAACAAAGTAAAAATGAAAATAGGGCTGAACGGTGTATGATGTCTCAAAATCATGTAAAATACACTTTCAATACTAAACAGATGACTAGTAAGGGTAAAACAGTCTATTTAGTGCTAAAATCCACTTCTGGGGCCCACTTGGTGAGTGTTTGGGCTGAGATTTAATGAGATCCACGTGCTATGAGGCACCTTGGGCGTGGAATGCCAGCTAGGGGGTCCTCTCTGGGCCTTTGGATGCTGGGCTCTGCTCTTTGGGCGTTGGACGCGTGGAAGAGGGCAGGAAGCTGGCGTTGGACGCCAGTTTTGGTCTTTCAAATCTGAAGCAAAGTATGGACTATTATATAGTGCTGGAAAGCTCTGGAAGTCTGCTTTCCATAGCTGTTGATAGTGCTTCATTTGGACATCTGTAGCTCCAGAAAACTCTTTCGAATGCAGGCAGGTCAGATTTGGACAGCATCTGCAGTGCTTTCTCTGTCTCTGAATCAGATTTTTGCTCCAGCTCCTCAATTTCAGCCAAAAAATACCTGAAATTTCCCAAAAACATAAAAACTCATAGTAGAATCCAAAAATGTGAATTTAACACTAAAACCTATAAAAACTTAAAAAAAAACTAAATAAAAACTACTAAAAACTATATGAAAGGGATGCCAAAAAGCGTATAAAATATCCGCTCATCACAACACCAAACTTAAACCATTGCTTGTCCCCAAGCAACTAAAAACACAGTAGGATAAAAGAAGAAAATTAAGATACAATAAATTTCTAAGTTTCAAATGAAGCTTAGTTAAAATCAGATAAGCGTTACTTAGTATCTTTTTGCTTCTGAAAAGTTTTGGCATCTCACTATCCATTGAAACTCAGAGATGTTGGCATCCTTAGGAACTTAGAATCCAGATGATATTATTGACTCTCCTAGTTAAGCTTATTTTGATTCTTGAACACAACTTTCTGAGTTTTGGCAGTGACTCTAAGCACTCTGTTTTCTAGTATTACCACCAGATACATTCATGCCACAGACACTTTACCTGGGTGAACTTTTTCAGATTGTGACTCAGCTTTGCTAGAGTCCCCAGATAGAGGTGTCTAGAGTTCTTAAGCACACTCTTTTTGCTTTGGACCACGACTTTAACCGCTCAGTCTCAAGCTTTTCACTTGACACCTTCACGCCACAAGCACATGGTTAGGGACAGCTTAGATTGAGCCGCTTAGGCCAAGATTTTATTTCTTTGGGCCCTCCTAACCACTGATGCTCAAAGCATTGGGCCCTTTTACCCTTGCCTTTTGGTTTTAAGGGCTATTGGCTTTTTCTGCTTGCTTTTTATTTGTTTTTTCTTTCTTTTTATTTTTTGCCACTTTTTTTTGCATGCAAGCTTTTTCTTTTTCTTTATGTTGCTTTTTCTTGCTTCAAGAATCAACTTATGGATTTTTCAGATCACCAATAACACTTTTACTTTTTTCTTATTCTTTCAAGAGCCAACATTCATAAATTTCAACTTCAAATATGTACTGTTTAATCATACATTCAGAAAACAAAAGCAAAGACACCACATCAAACTAATTAAACTAATCTTATTTTAAACTTGAAATTCATGCATCTCTCAATTCTTTCCATAAAAATTTTTATTTAAGCAAGGTGAGAGATATAATGAACATTTTACAGCTTTTTGAGACATCAATGCAAATGATCATGCAGCTAGGACAAGAAAACGAATAAACAGACATAAAATAAAAAATAACAGGAAAGGAGTAAAAGAGAATGAATCCACCTGGATGATGATGGCTACTACTCCTCCTTGAGGATCCAATGTAATGCTTGATCTCTTCTATGTCACTCCTTTGTCTCTGTTGAGGCGGCTGCACAAGTTTATGTGCATGCTCTCTAGTTTGCTCCATCCTCTTCTTCTATATTTAAGTGTGGTAGAAGTCACAAAGCAAAGCTTTTGCAACACCAAACTTAAGAGTTTTTCTCATCCTCAAGAAAATATGATCAATGGGGAAGAAGGTGGGGTAGGTGGAGCTTCTGTGGGACCTCTTGGTCCTAAGAGGCTAGAGAATTCCAAATTCCTTACTTCTCTGCACTGGCGTTTGAACACCCAGTGGCTGCTCCCTGGCTGGCGTTCAATGCCAGCAATGCTTTCCTCTTGGGGCGTTGAACGCCCAGGAGGGCTTTCTCACTGGCGTTCATCTTTAACACTCTTTCTGGAGTGTTCTATTTTCACTGTTGTGAATTCTGTCTCTTGGCTGATGCATATGATCATGACTCTGAAAATTGAAAGGAAAAACAAAAAGAAAATAAATGGTTGAGTAAAGTTGGGTTGCCTCCCAACAAGCGCTCTTTTAGAGTCACTAGCTTGACCTTTAGCTCTTTACGGAGGTGAGTATGGGCTCAGATTTTCGCCCTTGATAGTGAATTTTTCACCTGACCTCTCATGAATGAGCTCTACATGCTCTAGAGATAGGACACGGTTCACTGTATGTGGTAGGACTGGATTCTTAGTGAAGACAACTCTCATGCCAGGTGAGAGGCCTTCAGTAGGAACTTTCTTATTCCTCCAGCCTTTAGGTACTTTCTTTTTAGTACCTTTGTGCTTAGAGCTTATTGAGGGCTGCCCAACACCAAACTTAGAATTGATGTCTGGGGGCTCTGCAGAGCTCTGCACCAAAAGAGAGGGTTGGCACACCAGGTGTTGCACTATTATCTCTCTTTTAGAGGGAGAATGAGGATGAGGCATCTTGAATAAGATGTGATACTCCCCTAACTTTAGGGTTAGTTCTCCCTTAGCCACATCAATGATAGCATTGGCTGTGGCTAGGAAAGGTCTTCCAAGGATGACATAGTCATCCTCATCCTCTCTTATGTCCAAGACAATGAAGTTTGCAGGGATGTAGTGGTTTTCAACTTTAACCAACACATCCTCTACTAAGCCATATGGCTTCTTCATGGTCTTCTCTGCCATCTCTAAAGAGACGTATGCAGCTCGTACCTCAAGGATTCCCAACTTCTCCATTACAGAGAGTGGCATGAGGTTGATGCTTGACCCTAGGTCACATAGAGCCTTTTTAAAGGTCATAGTGCCTATGGTGCAAGGAATCAGAAAGCATCCAGGGTCTGGAAGCTTCTGGGGTAGTTCTTGCTGAACCAAAGCATGGAGTTCTTTGGTAAGCAGTGGAGGTTCTTTCTCCAGGGGCTTTGTACCAAATAGCTTGGCATTCAACTTTATTAGAGCTCCTAGGAAACGAGCAACTTGCTCTTTCCTAGTGTCTGTATCCTCACTTGAGGATGAGTAGTCATCAGAACTTATGCACTGCAGAAGTGCATTCAAAGGAACCTCTATAGTCTTTATGGTTTCCTTTGGTTCTGTGCTAGAGGGTTCTTGAGTGGGATTCAGGCACTCAAAGGATGTGCTTGGGTTGGTGTTCAATCCCAGCTCTATCAGCTCATTGGGTGTTGAACGCCCTTGCTGTCCACCCTGACTGGCATTAAACGCCAATTCCTCTAGCATTCTGAGCGTTGAACACCCAGCAGGGATGTCCTTGCTGGCGTTCAACGCCAGCTTCCCTGGGCTGGTGGGTGTTGAATGCCCAGTGAAGGCTTCTTCACTGGCGTTCAGTGCCTTCCCATACTCCTCCAATTCGGCCTCAACCTCCATGGTTATAGCCTTACACTCTGATGAGTCCATATTTTACGATATATTTCGGTTTGATTTGAGTATATTTTATCACATAAACCCACATTTATTCATCTAACTAGCATGCTTTTGAGATTTCTCCCTAAATTGTGCTTGAAAGTGAAAACATGCTCTTTTGTGCTTAATTTGGTCAATTTTAATTCACTTTAATCCTATTTGGTGCCTTGATGTATTTGTTAAGTGATTTCAGATTTTCAAGGCAAGTTTGGGTTAAGGAAGTGATGAATGAGCATCAAAAAGGGGAGAAATCATGAAGAAAATGAGATTTGGAAGCTGCTGCAAAGATGCGTACGCACAGTGATGCGTGCGTACGCACAACGGTGACTTCGTGAAAGGATGCGTACGCACCAAATGTCGTGCGTACGCATGATTGGAATTCTGCGCAACCGTGCGTACGCACAGTAGGTCGTGCGTACGCACGCACGCATGCACGTGAGGTAATTAATGCAAATCACTAGGGGCGATTTTTGGGCCTCCAAAACCCAGTCCAACTCATTTTCTGAAGCTATTTGAGGCCAAAGTGAAGAGCAATGAAGGGCAGCAATTAGGTTTAGCTTTTACATGCTTTTCTCTTAGTTTCTAAAGAGAGAAGCTCCCTCCTCTCTCTAGAATTAGGTTAGGTTTAGTTTAATTTCCTTTAATTTCAGCATTTAATTCTTGTTTTAGTGTAGTTTCATTTATGTTTCTATGCTTTCTTGTCTTTACCTTTTTCATCTCTTTTGTTATTTTCTCTTTTATGTCAATTTTCATGTTATGAACATGATGACATGTCATCATGTCATTTTTTTCTATGCTTTTTCTTTGTTTTTTTTTTGGTTTTATGCACTTTCTTGAGCCATAAGTAAGCCAATTGGGTAGAATTTCATGTTTCCTTTGATTCAATCAACCATGGATAAATTAATGTATTTTCATGAGATTTTGTGCTATAATTGTCATATATTATGAAAGAATAACAATCTCATGATTTTGAGCATAGCTTTGATGTGCTTAGTTGATTGAAGATAGGTGAAAAGTGCTTTGAAGAAGGTTGAAGAAAGAAGAAATGGCAAGGAGCAAGAGAGAACAAAAAGCTTGAGCAAAAGCTTGCCTCAAACTTTAGCTCAAACTTTTGGAAGAGTTGAATTCACCCTGGATGGAGCAAAAGCTTGCGCCAACGTTTGACCTCAAGCTTTTAGGCAAACGTTGGCGCCACAACAGCCTGAAGGGGTATACTTCCAACAAGAATAACTTGAGCTACAGAGCTCCAAATGAGGTGATTCAAAAAGCAATGAAAAGTAGGAATCGAGAGCTTTCCAAGCATATATGGCACTGCATGGTGGACACTAAAATTGAGGGAGAAAACTGCCCCGCAATGTGCATAAACGAACATGGTGGCAACCTGCAGTGAGGCCAACTGACCTCTGCACCTTCAACGGAGTATAACTCGAGTTGTAGAGCTCCAAATGATGCGCTTCCAACGGCATTGGAAAGTATACATTCAGGGCTTTCCAACAATATATAATAGTATGGGGTGGACAATGCGTTTGAGCCTCCAAAACTGGCGTTTTCGACCACGTTTGAGGCAAACTTTACCTCAAACGTTGCACACCAAAGCCAGCGACCCTGTCCTCTTCAAAGGAGCATAACTTGAGTTGTAGATGTCCAATTGAGGTGATTCCAACTGGGTTAGAAAGCGGACATTCAGAGCTTTCCAACCATATATAATAGTCTATAGTGGGCATAAAATTGGCAACGTTGACAAGAGGACAAAGTAGCACCCCAAGAGGCATACAAGAGGGATCCACGTTTGGCTCAAAGTTTGACTTCAAACTTTGGCTCAAACGTGGATGACAGCAAAAGGAGGCAAGCTGATATGAAAAGCTTGAGTCAAAGTTTGACCTCAAACTTTTACTCAAGCTTTTCTGGTTCACGGCCCGGTTCACAAATGGGTTTCTCTCCAACTCCAAGAGCAATCAACAGAGGCCATCTTCAACCCAAATCCAAAGCACGCAAAGCCCATTATCATCACTCAAAGGCACAAGAGATAGATAAAATAGAAATTTTATTTAATTGTAATTTGTTTTTAATTTCAATTTCATTTTCATTTTCATTTTGTAAAGCCTATATAAGGCATCATTTTCATATTTGTTAAGGAGGTAGGATCTAATAGAGAGCAGAGGCGAGCTCCATTAGAGAGCACTAGAGGTTGGCTCTGATAGAGAGCATTGAAGGTTGGCTCCACTAGGGAGCATTGGCATTAGAGAGCTCTCTCTCTTTAGTTTTCTTTTCTTTGTTTTTGTGTCTTGGGTGGAGAATTGAAGGTGTTCTGTTTCATTCTCCCTCTGAGATTTCTCTCTGTTTACTTGCTGCATAATTTGAAGGAATTGTGATTTGGATCTAAATTGTCTTTACTGCTTTCTTCTCTATTTTCTTCTGCAATTATCTGCTGTTGAATCAAGGAAGGGCTTGAGATCTAGACTTGTTTTCTAGTCTCTTTGATTCCCTGAGATCTTCAATTTTATTTTGTAATTGAGCTGAGCATATGAGCGTTCCTTAATTCACTGCACTTCACAATATCAATTCTGTTTTAATTCCCAGCATCCAATTTCCTTTATTCTTCCGGTAATTTAAATTACCAGTTGCTTGATCTATTGCTTTCTTTAATTTTCAACATCCACTCCCCTTTAATTTCATGCAATTTATATTTCTTGCAATTTAAGATTCTTGAAATTTACATTTCTTGCTCTTTAAGTTACTTGCCAATTTACATTCTGCAACTTTAAATTCATTGTCCTTTACTTCCTGTTGGTTACAATTTCACATAATTCACATCAATGTTAGCTTGACTAAACTAATCACCCACTAAAGTTACTTGATCCATCAATCCCTGTGGGATCGACCTCACTCTAAGTGAGTTTTACTACTTGATGCGACCCGGTATACTTGCCGGTTAGTTTTGGGTGTTTTGGAAATTCGTTTTTCCACAAATTTTCCCATCATGTTTTTGGCGCCGTTGCCGGGGATTGATTTAGATCAATAATGATTAACTGGGTGAGAAGTCTAGATCAAGCATTTTCTTTATTTTTGCTTTCTATTTTAAATTGAAACCAAGGTGTTTGAGTTTTTGCCTCACTAAGAAATTCTCATCTCTGATATGAGTAATTTCAATTTTCCTTGGTGTTGTGTTTTCCAAAATTCAAATGGAGTTCAACTCATCTTATGATCAAACTAATTTTATGGGATATTACCCACCATCACCAATCTCTAATGGTGGTTGGGAATATCACCAAGAAAATACAAATTATGAGCACTCCAATTCATGGAGATTTGCTTCAGAGACACAAGATGAGCAAGAGAATCATATGGGATACCAACCACCACCACAAAATTATGCAAGTCATTATCCTCATGGTGGCTGGGAGTATCACCAAGAAATGAAAGAGCATCCTCCCTCACGTCCCAGTTTCTCATTTGAAAGCTCTTCATCACTTGATTATGCCTCAACACAAAGTTTCCTCCAAAATCCATACAAGTTACCCCATCAATCACACAATTCATTCCACACCCCTCAACACAACTTCACCACAACACATCCATGTCACCAAAATTACTCTCAACCTTCATCTCTTGAACCAACAGATGAGGATTACCTCCAAGCCATTAAAATACACAGAAAACTCGTGGAAAGATACACAAAATCCCCATCCTGGAAAGAAATCGTCTTCAAGAAGATGAATGGGCCCTTAGAACAAACAAGGGGGAACTTAAAACCATCAAACAGTAAGGATGAAGACCAATTGATGGATGTGAAGGATAAAGTGGAAGAGCAAGATGAGGAGGCTACTGCATCAAGTGAACTTTCAATGAAGAATGAGGTCGTTGAAAATGAAACTGCACTTGAGGTGACAAAGGAACATGGACATTCACAACCCTCACAAACTTTCCTTGAATCTGTGATCGAAAAATATGAAGAGGAAATGAAGAAATCTTGGGAAGAACAACAAACCTCCTCCATAAAAGAACTATTAAGTCAAATGTTGGGTGCAAAGAAAGGAGTGGAGGAGCAAGAAGGTGAGGAAGTCATTCAAGAAAATTCACACTCAAGTGTGGCAGAGAAGTACATGAAGGAAGAGCTCACGGAACCACCAATGCAAGAAGCTCTTGATGAAGAAATAACTCCAATAATCACACATCAACCAAGTTTTAAACTCAAAGGAGTGAAGGCAATTAGCAAGAACACCAATCCTGTCCCTGATCCAGCAAGCAAGATTAATCAAGCCATTTGCAAAAGGAAGCTTGCTGAGGAAAGGCCAAGACAAGGGACACTAGCTGAATCTTCTCCCCCCTTAAGGTCATTCCTCTTAACAAACTGGAAGAAGAGGAAGAAAGTGAAGAACAACATGTCAAGCTAATGACACTAAAAGAGCACTTGTTGGGGGGTAACCCAACCGTAGGTAACATTTCTTCTCTGCTTTGTTTTCGTTCTTTGTTTTGTTTAAATTCAATAAATTGGCATATGGTTACATTCTAAGTTTGGTGTTGCCTTGCAACAAATTGTTTTCAATCTTTTTGGATGATTGCATCAAATCAAAAATGAAAGTGACACACCAAGATTCTAAGTTTGGTGTGCCACTTATTTTCTATGCAATTCATTCAAGCAACACTACTTGTTTGCATAATTATAATGCCTCTGCAGTTTTATTTTTCTCTTTTAGTTTGACACTTTTTCATTCCACTTTCTTTAGTCATTTTTCTGTTTTTTAAATGCTTTCATTTTAGTTTGCTTATTTACTGTGTTTGTTAATACATTACCAAGAGAGCTTTATACATGACAGATTCTTGGCTTGGTGATTGTACTTAACAAATAACAGTTTCACTTACTTAGTTTTAATTCAAATAAATTGACATATGATTGCATTCTAAGTTTGGTGTTGCTATGCAACAAAATTTGGTTCCAATTCTTACAAGATACTTGCATTAATTCCAAGTGAAAGTGTCACACTAAGTTTGGTGTGCCACTTATATCTTTATGCAATGTATCATGCACACCTTCTTATGTTTGCAATCACAATGTCTCTGTCTCTTGTGCCTTGATTATTATCTTTAATTTTGCTTGCTTAAACACATGTACTACTAACATTTCATTGTGAGAGACATTCATGATCCATCTTAGCCCCATAGCCATTGTTCTAATTGTTGCTTGAGGATGAGCAAGCATTCTGAGTTTGGCAAGGGAAAGAGGAAGAATAGAGGAAAAAGGACAACAATAATGAAGATGAACTACAAGGTTGTAGAGTTCCTTTTCTTCTCATTTGTTTCCAGCACTTAAATTACATGATTGTCTTCATCTTTTCTGTTTACATGTGTGTATGAATAAAGCATAGCTTGAATTTTGATTTGTAATATGTTGCCATGCCATTATGACTACCAACTTGAGTTTTGTGAGTTCAAAAGCAATAAATTATCATGATCATAAACAAACAAGGAATTAAAGAAGAATTTAGCATGTGCATACAAGTACTGGAAGGCTAGTATGGTTAATTGTTGCTCAATTGCATTGGATTTTATTTAATTAAAGTTTTCATCTAGGACATTTTGTGAAATCTTTTGAAAATCATGAAAACCTTGAAGAAGCAAATACAAATTAAAGCAAGAAAAGAAAAAGGGAAAGAATGAGAAAGATGAAGGCTCTGAGTACCAATGGCAATTTATTTGTTAAGTACTTGTGGTATTTATGTATCAAGCCAAATGCTTGAAAACAAAACACTTAGAAGTCAAGGCTAGGCTCAAGTGCAAAAGCACTCCCTCAAAGCTCAAGGTTCTGAGCATCAATGATTAGAGAGTCAAGAAAAGAAAAGAAAAATGAGCTTAATGAAGTCCTCTAATCAAATGCTTGTGGTGCTTATGTATCAAGTGGTAATACTTGAAAACAAAGCATATAGAAGTCGTAGCTTTGTTATCAACTCATGGGGCAAAGCACCCAAAAGGAGAAGCTAATAAGAAAATCAAAAGCTTGTTTCAAGGAAGAAATATAAGAGAAAGATTTCATAAATTGAGCTAGAGAGAAGCATCAATCATTTACATCTCTTTTGTAATTGTAGCATGCATAGAAAACTAGCTTGCCATGAACATTGAGTTGCTATTCTTCTTACCTTGGATTGTCAATCTCTATTGCATGATTCTTTTCTTGCTTGGGGACAAGCAAGGTTTAAGTTTGGTGTTGTGATGACATGTCATCATGTCATGTTTTTCTATGCTTTTTCTTTGTTTTTTTTTGTTTTATGCACTTTCTTGAGCCACAAGTAAGCCAATTGGGTAGAATTTCATGTTTCCTTTGATTCAATCAACCATGGATAAATTAATGCATTTTCATGAGATTTTGTGCTATAATTGTCATATATTATGAAAGAATAACAATCTCATGATTTTGAGCATAGCTTTGATGTGCTTGGTTGATTGATGATAGGTGAAAAGAGCTTTGAAGAAGGTTGAAGAAAGAAGAAATGGCAAGGAGCAAGAGAGAACAAAAAGCTTGAGCAAAAGCTTGCCTCAAACTTTAGCTCAAACTTTTGGAAGAGTTGAATTCACCCTGGATGGAGCAAAAGCTTGCGCCAACGTTTGACCTCAAGCTTTTAGGCAAACGTTGGCGCCACAACAAATACACCCTGGAGAAGAGCAAAAGCTTGCGCCAACATTTGACCTCAAGCTTTTAGGCAAACGTTGGCGCCACAACAGCCTGAAGGGGTATACTTCCAACAAGAATAACTTGAGCTACAGAGCTCCAAATGAGGTGATTCAAAAAGCAATGGAAAGTAGGAATCGAGAGATTTACAAGCATATATGGCACTGCATGGTGGACACTAAAATTGAGAGAGAAAACTGCCCCGCAATGTGCATAAACGAACATGGTGGCAACCTGCAGTGAGGCCAACTGACCTCTGCACCTTTGACGGAGTATAACTCGAGCTGTAGAGCTCCAAATGATGCGCTTCCAACGGCATTGGAAAGTAGACATTCAGGGCTTTCTAACAATATATAATAGTATGGGATGGACAATGCGTTTGAGCCTCCAGAACTGGTGTTTTCGACCACGTTTGAGGTAAACTTTACCTCAAACGTTGCACACCAAAGCCAGCGACCCTATCCTCTTCAAAGGAGCATAACTTGAGTTGTAGATGTCCAATTGAGGTGATTCCAATTGGGTTAGAAAGCTGACATTCAGAGCTTTCCAACCATATATAATAGTTTATAGTGGGCATAAAATTGGCAACGTTGACAAGAGGACAAAGTAGCACCCCAAGAGGCATACAAGAGGGATCCACGTTTGGCTCAAAGTTTGACCTCAAACTTTGGCTCAAACGTGGATGACAGCAAAAGGAGGCAAGCTGATATGAAAAGCTTGAGTCAAAGTTTGACCTCAAAATTTTACTCAAGCTTTTCTGGTTCATGGCCCGGTTCACAAATGGGTTTCTCTCCAACTCCAAGAGCAACCAACAGAGGCCATCTTCAACCCAAATCCAAAGCACGCAAAGCCCATTATCATCACTCAAAGGCACAAGAGATAGATAAAATAGGAATTTTATTTAATTGTAATTTGTTTTTAATTTCAATTTCATTTTTATTTTCATTTTGTAAAGCCTATATAAGGCATCATTTTCATATTTGTTAGGGAGGTAGGATCTAATAGAGAGCAGAGGCGAGCTCCATTAGAGAGCACTAGAGGTTGGCTCTGATAGAGAGCATTGAAGGTTGGCTCCACTAGGGAGCATTGGCATTAGAGAGCTCTCTCTCTTTAGTTTTCTTTTCTTTATTTTTGAGTCTTGGGTGGAGAATTGAAGGTGTTCTGTTTCATTCTCCCTCTGAGATTTCTCTCTGTTTACTTGCTGCATAATTTGAAGGAATTATGATTTGGATCTAAATTGTCTTTACTGCTTTCTTCTCTATTTTCTTCTGCAATTATCTGCTGTTGAATCAAGGAAGGGCTTGAGATCTAGACTTATTTTCTAGTCTCTTTGATTCCCTGAGATCTTTAATTTTATTTTGTAATTGAGCTGAGCATATGAGCGTTCCTTAATTCACTGCACTTCACAATCTCAATTCTGTTTTAATTCCCAGCATCCAATTTCCTTTATTCTTCCGGTAATTTAAATTACTAGTTGCTTGATCTATTGCTTTCTTTAATTTTCAGCATCCACTCCCCTTTAATTTCATGCAATTTATATTTCTTGCAATTTAAGATTCTTGCAATTTACATTTCTTACTCTTTAAGTTACTTGCCAATTTACATTCTGCAACTTTAAATTCATTGTCCTTTACTTCCTGTTGGTTACAATTTCACACAATTCACATCAATGTTAGCTTGACTAAACTAATCACCCACTAAAGTTGCTTGATCCATCAATCCCTGTGGGATCGACCTCACTCTAAGTGAGTTTTACTACTTGATGCGACCCGGTTTACTTGCCGGTTAGTTTTGGGTGTTTTGGAAATTCGTTTTTCCACAAATTTTCTCATCAGAACAATTTTGTTATTTTAATTCTAATTAATGCAAAGTTATGTTTTCATGTCATTTATTGCTTTCGTTAGTTGTTGTTATGATTTTCTTGCTTTTGGTATTTTAGATTTTATTTTTAATACAATTTAATATTATTTTATTTTGATGAACACCAAGTGTTTGATAAAATGCTTGGCTTAGTTTTCACTTAGTTTTCCTCACTCTTGGCTTGAAATTGATGACTTTGGCGATCTTTGAGTCATTGATGTCCATTCTTGTTTGATACGTTAGAGTAGTTAGTTGATTTGGTCTCCATTGACTTTATGTGACCCTTAGTGTTGACATAGGACTTATGGATTGAAATCAACTATGCCTATTTGACTTATCTTCGATGTAAGGTTGACTAAGTAGGATTAACTCTTCATAATCATCATATGGTCAATGGCTAGGATAGGTAACCTTAGTTCTCAATTACTTGTCAAGAGGTTTCTTGCATTTGAATTTTCCTTGCCTTGACTTTTATTGCTTTTGACTTTTATTGCTTTGATGTTTAATTTCTTGCATGTTTATTTTTCACACTCTTGGTTGAGAAATTAGGTGTTTTGGTGGAATTGAGTTGTGGATGTCCATTCCGCATTGTGTGAGAATGGTTAATTGGTTTGGTTTCCTTTGACGCTAGTCTTTCACTAAGTAATTAGTGAGTTGACTATGACTTATGGATTGAGATCAATTACCCCCTTTTGACTAATTCTCAAGTAGGATTGACCAATTGGGATTAATTCCACACTATTACCATGTTTGTAGCCCACAACTAGGATAGGAAACCTAGATTACCCACTTCTTGCCAAGAGTCCTTGCATGATCATTTAATTCCTTGCTATTTTCATTTCTTGCTCTCTTGCTTTCACAATTCCCCATGCTCATGCTCCCTCATAGCCAACAATAATGACACTTAATTGCAACTCCTAGGGAGACGACCCAGGAGCTAAATACTATCGGTTAATATATTTGTTTTGTATTGTGATATCCATTGGATTGATATTTGATTTGGGAATTAATTGTTGATTTAGACTATACTTTCAATGATGGAATTCTATTTTGTGAAAATCTAGATCGACGATAAATTCTCATTGTCACACTCTTCTCTAGGATTAACCTCAGTATTACTAGGAAGAATGTCTGGAGGGATCTCAAGGATCCTCTTGCTCAGTTGACCAACTTGTACCTCCAAATTTCTAATGGAGGACCTTGTTTCATTAATGAAACTATGAGTGGTCTTAGTGAGGCTGGAGACTAGAGTGGCTATGTCAGAAAGGCTCTGCTTAGAAATCTCCATATTCCCTTGAGAAGATGGGAATGGTGATCTGTTATTGAACCTATTCTGGTTCCTACCACCTTGGTTGAAACCTTGCTGAGGTTTCTATTGATCTTTCCATGAAAGATTAGGATGGTTCCTCCATGAAGGGTTGTAAGTGTTTCCATAGGGTTCTCCCATGTAATTCACCTCCTCCATGGTGGGTTGATCAGGATCATAAGCTTCATCTTCAAGAGAAGCTTCCTGATTACTGCCAGCTGCAGTTTGCATCCCAGTTAGATGTTGAGAGATCATGTTGACCTGTTGGGTCAGGATCTTATTCTGAGCCAAGATGGCATTCAGAGTCTCAACTTCATGAACTCCTTTCTTCTGAGAGATTCCATGGTTTACAGGATTCCTCTCAGAAGTGTACATGAACTGGTTGTTAGCAAACATTTCAATGAGCTCTCTTGCTTCTGCAGGTATTTTCTTCAACTGGAGAGATTGATAAACCACTATTTTATGATTCATCTTGTGCTTAATTGAGTGTTTTCATCAAGTCTTTACCCACTTATTCATATGAATAGCATGATTTTACAATTCCTTCCTAAGTTTGTTCTATGGTTGAAAACTTGCTTCCTAAAAGTCTTTAATGTATATTTTAATTCTCCTTTATACTATTCGATGCCGTGATCCGTGTATTAAGTGTTTTAGGCTTCATAGGGCAGGAATGGCTTAGAGAATGGAGAGGAAGCAAGCAAAAATGGAAGGAACACGAGAAACTAAGGAGATGACTAGCGAGCATCGACGCACATACAAGGCTCACGCGTGCGCGCGATATGAAGAAATTACAGCGACGCTTGCGCGTGCCTGACGCGTACGCGCGGATTGGAGTCTGCACGAATGACGCGCACGCATGAACGACGCGTACGCGTGACAAGGACAATCGCTGAATGACGCGCATGCGTGGATGATGCGTACGCGTGACCTGCGCGATCTGTAAAATTAACAGAAAACGCTGGGGGCAATTTTGGGCCGCGTTTTAACCCAGTTTTCGGCCCAGAAACACAGAATAATGCTAGGGAACATGTAGAGACTCAACACATATTGACATACATTCTCATTAGGATAGTTTTTAGGTTTTAGATCTGAATCTAGAGAAAAAATTACTCTTCCTCTAGGTTCTCTTTACATCCATAGTTTATTATTTTTATGTTTTTGCTTTTGGATATTGAAGAGTCATTACCTCCGTTGAAGATATTATTCTAGTTTGTTTCCTATTTCCTTACTCTTTTAATTTCCATTTATGTTATCTAGTTTGTCACTTACTCTTCCATATCCTATTTACTTTTGGAGTTACAGTTGTATTATTTTCATGGATTGTTGATGCAAGGGATTACTTTTACTTTTAATTAATTTTCAATCTCTATTTTATTTAATTTAATTTATTATGTCTTCTTCTTATATTTTCTGAGTATTATATTCATGTCAATGGAGTAGATTTCTACTTGACATGGGGTTGATTAAGAGGAGACACTTGAGTTAGAATGCTCAAGTGATTAGTTAAATTGGAAGTTGTTGGCTAATTCTGTATTTACTAACGCTAGACCTTCCCAAGGGAGAGGACTAGGATTTGCGAATAAGAGTTAGCTCAATCACTTGACTTTCCTTTATTTAGTAAGGGTTAACTAAGTGAAAACAACAACCTCTTTATACTACACTCGAGAAGATTCCAACAAGGATAGAACTTCCAATTAATCATTCCCCCAGTCAAGGCTTTTTAATTAGGATATATAAAATTTTTTTTAATTACAATTATTTACTTTTCTGTCATTCAACTCTCAAAATATCTCGGAAATTCCTGATTAATAAATTAGCACCCTTTCTAGCAACTCGTTGGGAGACGACCTGGGACTCATACTCCCAGTATTTTTATTTCTAAACTTTTGTGATAACTTTTCTAAATTGATGAGGCAGATCTAGCTGGTTAAGAACTATACTCACAACATATTCCCTATATTGATTTCTTAATTAGCCGACTTCTGCCCTCCCGTCAGAGATCCACCTACAGAACTATCCAATGAAATTTTGGACATCTCAGATAAGCCATCATAGAACACGCCTATAATGGACCATTCTGAGAGCATATTAGGAGGACATCTCCTGATAAGTTGCTTGTATCTTTTCCAAGCTTCATAGAGGGATTCACCTTCTCTTTGTCTAAAGGTTTAAACTTCCACTCTAATCTTGCTCATACTTTAAGGAGAAAAGAACTTAGCCAGAAAAGCATTAACTAGCTTTTTCCAAGAGTCAAGACTCTCTCTAGGTTGGGCATCCAACCAGAACTTAGCTCTGTCTCTTAAAGCAAAGGGAAAGAGCATAAGCTTGTTGACTTCAGGATTAACTCCATTAGTCTTTACAGTATCACAGATCTGTAAGAATTTTGCCAAGAACTGATGTGGATCTTCCATTGAAAGTCCATAAAATTTGCAGTTCTGCTGTAGAAGAGAGACTAACTGAGGCTTAAGCTCAAAATTATTACCTCCAATGGTAAGTATAGCAATGCTTCTGCCATCAAAGTCAGAGTTAGGCATGGTGAAGTCACCAAGGACCTTTCTAGGCTCCTCTTGTGGTTTGGCCATGTCTCCTTGTTCTTGTTCAAAACTTTCTAAAAGGTCTCTTCCGGAGTGTTCTGATTTAGCTTGTTGTAAACCTTCCTCATAGTCTTCTCAGGTTCAGGATCAGGAGTCAAGAGGGGTTCTTTATCCCTGTTCCTGGTCATAAACAAGAATAAGAGAAAAAAGAAAAGAAAGAGACTTTCAATAGAAAAAATAATCTCCTCCTTAAAGTCAGAAGTAGAGGAAGAAAAAGATAAAAAAATAATAATAAAAATAAATGAAAGAAGTAGAAGAAAAATACCTTGGATATAGTAGATAAGAGTAAATAAAGAAAGAAAATCACAAGAAAGCTTTTTGTGCCAATTGGCAAGAAGCTCCAAGTGAGATAATAAGAAAGGTAAGAAGATAAAGAATTGTAGGTAAAGAGTCAAAAGAAGTAGAATTGAATGAACAGAGATGAGAAGAGAAAAAGTATAAATAGAAAAAGTAAATAAGATTTAAAATATTTTTGTTTTTGTTTAATTAATTAATTATATTAAGTTTTCAAAAATTATGTTAATAATTTAAAAAGAATTTAAATTTTAAATGTAAATTTCGAAAAATAGAAGAGAGAGAAGATGAGAAATTTTTGAAAACTGAGAGAGATGAGAGTTAGTTAGGTGATTTTAAAAAAAAAGAGAGAGAGAAGAAGAGAGATGATTTTCGAAAATTAAGGAAGAGAAGAGTTAGTTGGGAGGTTTTGAAAAAAAAGATAGAGAAGAATGAGATATGATTTTCAAAAATTGAGAGAGGAAAAAGTTAGTTAGGTAGTTTTGAAAAGGATGAGAGAGATGATGAGATATTAATTAAGAAAAGATAAAAATAAAAATAAAAGATAAGATAAGAAAAGATTTAAAAGTAAAAATAAAATAGAAGATAAGATAAGAAAAGTTTTAAAATTAAAATTTGAAATTAGAAAAAGATAAGTTATGAAATTAAAAAGATTTGAAATTGATTTTAAAAAGATAAGATTTTGAAATTTGATTTTGAAAAACATTTAATTTTAAAATTTGAAATTTGAAAAAAAAAATAAGATAAAATTTTTTAAATTTTGAAAAGGATATGATAAGTTTTGAAAAAGATAAGATTTTTGAAAAAGATATGATTTTTAATTTTGAAAATTTTGATTTTTGAAAACTTCACAACTAAGATATGATAAGATAAAATTTTAAAATCAAAATCTGAATTTTATTTGTAATTTTCGAAAATTATGGTTAAAAATAAGTTAGAAATGATATTTTTTTTTTTTTGAATTTTATGATGAAAGAGAAAAACACAAAGAAGACATAAGACATAAAATTTTTAGATCTAGTGCCCTTGTTTTTCAAAAATTTGGAGGGAAATATCAAGGGACACCAAACTTAAAAATTTTAAGATCTAAACACATGCAAGACTCAAGAACACGAAGAACAAAATTTAAAGTCTCAAAGAACTCAAGAACATAAAAATAAGAACACCAAAGTTAAAATTTTTAGAAAACCAAAACAAAATTTTCGAAAATTGAAAGAAAAATAAAAAGAAAACACCAAACTTAAAAATTGAAACAAGATTAAACCAAAGAAAAATTTTTTTGAAAATTTTTAGAAGGAAAGACTCAAAGGAACAACTATTGACATGAAAATAGACACAAGGACTCAAACAGAATGCAGAGGATGCCAAAAATAAACTATATGGAAAAGGTTTTTAAAAAAGCTTTAAAAATTTTCAAAATTGAAAAGCATGAACAGGCAGGACTCAATACCAAGAACAAAAATTAAACAAAGAAAAGAAAAATATTTTTAAAAAAGTTTTTAGAATTTTTTGAAAATTAGCAAGAAGAAGAAAATCAAAATCATGGACTTAACAAAAATAAAAATTTACCTGATCTAGGGAGCAAGACAATCCGGCAGTTTGTCCAAACTCAACAATCCCCGACAGTTTGTCCAAACTCAACAATCCCCGGCAACGGCGCCAAAAACATGGTGCGCGTATGCAAACCCCACACCTTTTCGTACGGGCAGTACCAGCAAGTGCACTGGATCGTCCAACTAATACCTGAGCGAGTCAGGGTCGATCCCACGAGGATTGTGGCTTGAAGCAAGATATGGTTGTCTTGCAGGTCTTAGTTAGGCGAAATCATAAGGTCTATAGATTAGAGGAAACTATTCATAGTTTGCATTTGCAAAACAAGTATTTTCAGGGATGGGAATAGAATTGAGAGTTGGAGTTGCTTTGTCTTTCTGAAGTAACTCTGGTACTACTATCTTCCTTGCTTGTGAATGATCTTCTTCTATGGTAGGCTATAAGTGATCAAAGCCATTGCGCGTGGTCATTGATCTCCTCTGCTACAGAATGAACACGGTCGTGGCCATTGGCCATGGTTACTCAATCTGACGAAGAGTGAAGCGCATAGCAGTCCATTCTCTTGGCAATCCTACTCAAAACGCCACAGACAAGGTCGAATCTTTCGGATCAGAGAATGCTTCTTCTTTGGATTCTAGCCTATACCACAGACACCCTAATCTCCTCGGAAATTGGCTGAACTGGTGTCTCGAGAAGTCCCCAACAAAGTCGTGGATTAACCGTCTGATAGATGTATAAATATAGATGTTGGCTCGTGCTTTTTTTCTAGGTACTCACACGAACCCAAGTAGACGCGAGTGTTTCTCAGGCACGTTCGTCTTAATGTGATGAACAGAGCTAATTTGTCATATCATCCTGCTCACCATGATGAAGATCGGAATATACATCTTAGAGATAGATCAAACACGGAACAAAGAAGAAATAATAGTACTTTTATTAATTCATAGGACTCAGCAGGGCTCCTCCCCTCAACCTAGGAGGTTTAGAAACTCATACTGAAAGTAAAAACAAAAATAGGGCTGAATGGTGTATGATGTCTCTGAAAATCATGTAAAATACAGTTTAAATACTAAACAGATGACTAGTAAAGGTAAAATAGTCTATTTAGTGCTAAAATCCACTTCTAGGGCCCACTTGGTGAGTGTTTGGACTGAGCTTTAATGAGATCCACATGCTATGAGGCTTCTTGGGTGTGGAATGCCAAGCTAGGGGGTCCTCTCTGGGCCTTTGGACACTGGGCTTTGCTCTTTAGGCGTTGGACGCTGGGAAGGGGGCAAAAAGCTGGCGTTGGATGCTAGTTTTGAGCCTTCTAATCCGAAGCAAAGTATGGACTAGTATATATTGCTGGAAAGCTCTGGAAGTCAGCTTTCTATAGCCATTGAGAGTGCTCCATTTGGACTTCTGTAGCTCTAGAAAAGCTCTTCCGAATGCAGGTCAGATCTGGACAGCATCTGCAGTGCTTTCTCTGTCTTTGAATCAGACTTCTGCTCCAGCTCCTCAATTTCAGCCAGAAAATACCTGAAATTTTCCAAAAATAAAAACTCATAGTAGAATCCAAAAATGTAAATTTAACACTA
Organism: Arachis hypogaea; assembly: GCF_003086295.3. Taxonomy (NCBI): domain Eukaryota; kingdom Viridiplantae; phylum Streptophyta; class Magnoliopsida; order Fabales; family Fabaceae; genus Arachis; species Arachis hypogaea. The sequence goes on from NC_092051.1 coordinate 47,433,122, forward strand.
AAACCTATAAAAACTTAATGAAAACTAAATAAAAACTACTAAAAACTATATGAAAGTGATGCCAAAAAGCGTATAAAATATCCGCTCATCAAGGAGCATGAAGGAGATTTTAGAATCTCAACATGAGAACAAGGAAATGGAGTGTTTTGTGCAACAAGTGAAAAGTATGGAGATTGTTGAAGAAGAAGAAATGGTTGAAGACCTATGCGATGTTGCACAAGAGGTGGATTCCAAGCACGAGAACACTTCCACACCAAGTGACGCTATTGTTGATGTTGTGGAAGTTGTTGAACCTTCTTACATTGAGCATGAATTTGATGTTGAAGAGGATAATGTGCAACCTTTTAGGCATATTGTAGATGATGAGAGATTGGAAGCGGTTGAGCAAGCGATAAATCCTATTATTGAAGATGATTCCACACCAACTAATGTGCTATTTGAGATTGTTGAACCTCCCTCATTGTGTTGTGAAATTGATGTTGAGGAGGCTAGAGCACAACCTCCAACACATGACTTGAACAATGAGGAATGTATAGGAGAAGTTGGTGATCAAGGACTTAAAATGGAAGAAAGCTACCAAGAGAAAGAGGTTAAAGTTGAAGAAGCTTGCCAAGAGGTGGAAGTAGTCAAGGGAGAGCACAAGGGAGTGGAGCTTGCAAGATCATTAAAAACACCTCTCCCCAAGCCATTACCATCCAACACAACATTCAAGTGGGTAAAATTCTTATCTTTAAACTTTACTTTCCCACTTGAATATGGTTTTCTTGAGATGGATGGTTAACTTAGAGTTCTTTGTGGCTTTAAGCGCAAAAGTGAGATGGTTAGTGGTTGGAGTTGTCATGCAAGGTTCATTGTGGTTGAAAGCTCAAAGTCTAATTACAAAGGTTGGTGTAGAGCTAGATTTCTTGGGTCCAGGAACTTGTTTGGATGCCTCAGTGAGAATTCGGATTGCTTGTCAACCGGTTGGAACAATGATGATCAACTTGAAGACGAGTGTAGAAACAAGATTTGGGATCCGGGAATATATGAGGATCAACTTTGGGAGCTCAAACTTGTGAAGAACTTCATCAAGACTTGGTGAATTTATTTGGAAATGTTGGAGCTTATTGGAAGTCCAAGTATGGTGGAAGTTTCAAGATGAGTTCAAGCACAAGCCACCATGACAAGGAGCTCACCAAATGTCAAACTTAAGGACTTTAACTAAAAGTGCTAGGCAGGAGACACCCCACCATGGTAAATTCTTCCTATTTTCTCTTTTATTTATATTGGTAATAAGTTGAATTTTCATTTTTAGTTAAGTTTATTTAGTTTACGTTGTGATTTCTCTTGTTTATTAACATTTGGCATGACTTTGATAGCTTGTTAGTTTATTATAAAAAAAAAGTTCGTCTCACGCGTGCGCATGGCCGATGCGCACACGTCATATGATATTGCTGCAATCCCTGGTACAAAAACCAGAGAGTTGCGCTGGAACTATGTGGGTGGGGTGATGGGTGCACAACCCAACCCACGCGTACACCTCGCTGACACGTACGCGTCACCTTATTTTCTGGCGACCCACGCGTGGGCGTGGCCGACGCGCACGTATCGTATCTTACTGCTGCCATACCTGGTAGAAAAACCAGAGACTTGCGCTGGCACTGTGCGAGTGTTGTGCGAGGAGCACAATTCACATCCACGCGTACGCGTCACCTTCTCTTTTCGGCTTTTCATGCGTACGCATGACTGACGCTCATGCGTCGCCTCCTCCTTCTGCTATCCACGCGTACGCGTGGACAATGCTTACGCGTCGCTTATCTTCTCCCATTTCTTTCTTCTTTCTTCTCTCCTTCTTCTTTCTTTCAACCTTTCTTCTTCTTCATTCCTTTAAATTCTCATCCATATTCTCTTTCATTCTCTTTTACTTATTTCATTTACATACTTTCATTCATTGCATTTTAACTTTGTGTTTCTTCTTATTTTCTTTTCTAAGTTTGCTATTTTTTCATTGATGTTGAATTTTCTTACTCAATTGTTGGCTATTTCCTGCATTGTTTTTGTGCTTCGTCACTTGTTTTGTATTGTGGGGTGATGATATTTATATGTCAATGCTTATCTTTTGTAACACTTACATTATTTGTGCATTGATATGAACTCATATTGTCTTTCATGACCCACTCTTTCCTCTTTGAACTTGATGCTTCCGAGTGTTCTCTTCATGCTATTTACTTTTGCTTAAACTTTACTCTTGCATCAAGTGTTTGTTGATATGCCATTCGCTTATATTGCTTTCTCATTTACGTGTTGTAGCTACCATGTAGTTGAAAAACTCACTCTTATTTAGCATTAGCCCCACCTATATTTCATTTGCTATGATATCTTTATTTTTGGGCTTAATCTTCTGTCTTTCCTCCCCTTTCAGGCCGGCCACCAAGAAGGGAAAGGAACGGCTTCTAAATAGGCGAACAACAAGTCCTTCCGCACAATCCTCTGAAGGAAGCTCATCAGTTGTAGCCACCCTAGTCCACTCTGCTCATCTTTGCATGCACCGAGGCCGGTGCAATCTTTAAGTGTGGAGAGGTCGAGACCAACTTCCGTGGGTAACTACTTCCTTTTCCAACACCAATTCTTAATTTTCTTTGTTGGCTAATTATTGCATTGCATTATAGATTGCATTATAGTTAGAGTTTGTGCATATTTTACCACTACTTGATTGAAGTGATAATTTCTTTTCCAAGAAAACTATTTTAGGGCATTTCACTAATTTGAATTAAAATTTATGAACTTGCTTGAAGAAATTTATTTTGGAACATGGTTTTAGAGCTCGAACACACAAGCCTAGTAAGCTTTTTGAGCCTATTTGATTGGTTACATCTTATCAACCAATATTTTGTTTCGGTGTGTGTTGTTCTCTCTAAGATTATGATCTTTGTCTTGCTTGATTTTATATTTCCATTGTTTGATGAATGAATGCATTTATGTGATTGAGGCCCTTGTTTCACTAAGCTCACATACCCATATGGCCTTACCCTTCATTATCCTTTGCAAACCAATGTTGAGCCTATTTTACCCCTTTTGTTCTTTATTTTAGCACATCACTAACTCTAAGCGGAAAATAATAAATGTCCCTAATTTGAATCCTCGGTTAGCTTAGACTAGTGAGAGTGTTCATGAATTAAGTGTGGAGAAGTTGGAATTGGGAATACTTGGTTTGGGAATTGGGTATGTTATACTCTTTTGTAAAAATGTGAAAAAGATAGTTCAGCACATGTTCATGCATTCAATACCTTAATCATATGCATTGAGAAAAACAAAAAAAATGAAAAACCAAAAAATAAAAGAAAAATACAAAGAAAAAAAAGAGAAAATAATAAAAGGGGACAAAATGCCCAAAATAAATGGTGGTAGCAATGGATATGTATTGTACTCAAATTTGGGATGCATGAATATGTAGAAAACATAGTTAATGGGTAGTTAGATTTTGCATTTTGATTCATAGAGTATCTTAGGTTAGGCGGGATGTTTAAGTAAATCAAGGATTCAGATTTTAGTCCACTTGACCAAATACAATCCCACCTTGACCCTAACTACATTGTAACCCTTAAAAGACCTCTTGATATGTGTATTTGTGCATTAAATTTTTTGTTGATTGGTAGAAGAAGAGCAATCCTTAGAAAGCAGGATTAGTAGAGAACTGAGAGAATCGACCCTCAAACACTAGAATGATTAGAGTGTATACACTTCCGGTGAGGGTTCGATGCTCGATCCTTTGTTCCCGGCTTTCACGAGCTTTCTTCTGCAAGTCTATTTGTACTTCATTTTATGATTTGACTTAGTGGAATCCAGTCTATATTTGTTCTTGAAAGATTTATCTACTTTTAACCAAGTAGGTAGAAGCATTTTAGCATGTAGTTGCATTCATATAGATAGGTTAGATTGCATAAGTCTCACCATTTCCCTTCACTCTTTTGGTTCCCTTGAGTTTAGCATGAGGACATGCTAATCTTTAAGTGTGGGGAGATTCATAAACTACTATTTTATTGTATATTTTGGATTGAATTCAGTGGATTTTGTCAATTATTCTCACACCTATCCATATAAATTTCATGCTTTTAAGTTTCCTTCCTAATTTTGTGCTATAATTGAAAACATGCTTCTTTGGCCTTAAAATTGCTAATTTGTAATCTTCTCTTATTACCGTTCGATGCCATGATATGTGTGTTAAGTGTTTTCAGGTTCTATAGGGCAGGAATGGCTTAGAGGATGGAAAAGAAGCATGCAAAAGTGGAAGGAACACAAGAATTTGGAGATTTGTGAAGCTGGCCTCGACGCGCACGCATGGATAACGCGTACGCGTGACCGGTGCAGCAGACAAATGACGCGTACGCGTGACAAGCGTCACGTGCCTCAGTTACGAGAAAATGCTAGGGATGATTTCTTGGCTGCTTTTCACCCAGTTTCAGGCCCGAAATTGAAGACAAGAGGCTGGAGAATGGAGCTAATCATTCACTTTTATTCATTCATTCACACCTTAGGTTTTAGATATAGAATTATAGAGAAAGAGACTCTCTCCTCTCTCTAGGTTTAGGGTTTCTTCTTTCAATTTCTCCTTAGGTTTAGGTTTCAGTCTTATTTTAATTTAATTTATGAATTCTTCTTGTTAGATTCAATTTCCTTCTAATGCAATTTGAGTGATACATGTTTATGGCTTCTTTTTTTAATTGTTGGTTATTGATTCCTTGCATTGGTTAGTCTTAGATTTTATTATCTCTTATTAATTTTCTATGCTTTTATTTTGTGCCTTCCAAGTGTTTGATAAAATGCTTGGTTGGACTTTAAAATAGATTTTTATGTTCTTGACTTGGATTGATTAATTAGAGACCCTTGAGTTATCAAAATTCTTTTGTTGTTTGGCAATTGAAAGTTGCTATTTGGCTTGAGCCTCACTAAATCTAGTATTTGATTAGGACTTGTGAACTTAAATCGATTTTGCTCGCTTGACTTTTCTTCATTTGTTAGAGGATAACTAAGTGAAAGTGATTTGCACTTACCATCACAATTGATGATGATAATGAGGATAGAAATTCCAATTCTCAATCCTTGCTAGGACCTTTCTTAGTTGTTAGTTTATTTTTCTCGCAATCTATATTTTCTTGTTCCTTATTTCAAAACCCCAAAAAGAAGTACATCATAACCAGTAATAAATATACTTTCCTGCGATTCCTTGAGAGACGACCCGAGGTTTGAATACTTCGGTTTATTTTATTGGGGTTTGTACTTGTGACAAACAGTTTAAACGTTGACCGAGGATTGCTTATCGGTTTAGAACTATACTTGCAATGAGAATTTTTTGAGAAATTCTTTATCGACAATTTTTCCACGTCAGAACAAATCCTTCCCATAGAGGACTACAGATTAATTCTAGCATTCAATAAAATCTATGCACCCTAGGTTAGGTTTTTTCCCCTCTTTTACCACTACATTAGGTTGTTGAAAGAAATCTACCACTATTAAGTCATACCTAACAATATTATTGTAAAACCCCGTTGCCCTAAGCGTTACCTCGCACCGTAAAGCGAAGGATAACTAAACGTATAAGTACAAACAGAACAAGACATAATATATGTAGAACCTTGTAGATAGCACCAGGATACACAAGGTAATAGTTAAAATAAACAAGATATATATGTAAGTATGATATACAAAAAGAGGACTAGTCATAGCCTGCGGAGTTTAAGCCAGCTAGTCAAACTAAATACAACAGAGTTCTGAAGTTTAAAATAGCAACATCCTATCTCTCAAAGCTTTTAGAAATAAAGCCTCTAAGGTAAGAAAGTTACATAAATAAAAAGGATGAGAGAGTGACTATATCAAAATAAAGCAGAATAAAACAAAGATGAAACCATACTCCGCTATGTCACCATCTCGCAACTCAATGAGGTGGGTTACGACCTGCATTTGAAAAATAACAACAACATATAGTATGAGAACCGAAGGTTCTCAGTATGGTAACAGTGCCCAATATATAAGATGTAAGGTTCCAGGATGCCAAAGACAATCCTAGAACTTCACACCGATACAGATATTCAAGCTTAACAAAAATAAACAACTGAAACATAAACCATAAACAGGGTTATCTAAACTTAGGGAGATTTCTAACTAATACTAATCACACCGCTGTATTCCACAGCCTTCACCAACCAAACCTCCGTGTGATCCCATCGCCACCGCCTCCTGATCCTCCTCAACGACAGCAGAAAACACAGGTAATACAGACAAGTAAAGCACAAGTAATATACATATACAGCAAGTAAACAAATAGCAAGTAGACATGTGATTCATTTAGGCATAATTGAAGTTAAGCAAAGCAAACAAGTATATAGAAGATGCATATGATGAATGCCTGTCCTATTGGCTCGTGATATCACTTGTCGGTCTATAATTGCCAACCCGACACATCCTTCCAAATGTAGCCTTCTCGCCATGCTAGAGATATAGGACCTGCACACTCATGCAGCAGAGAAATCTGTCGCGCCGGGGATATAGGCCTCGCACACTCATGCAGCAGGGAGTCTGCTATGCCGGAGATATAGGCTTCGCAAACTCATACAACAGGAAAGGTTATGCGAGCAGGATACAACCTCAGCCCTCACATCTCAATGTAGGCGGGAGAATGCCTCGGCCCCTACACCGGCACCGCTACCTCGACGAGTGGGAGACTGGCACAGCCCTTGCCTGAGGCTCATAGCTACTTACCAATACAATTCGTATCACGTGAGCGGTGATGTTTCCAACTGCTACACAGCCCTCTCTTACTTTTAACTCCACAAAGAGCTCTAAGTTGACCATCATTTTCAATCAAACCATATTCAAGTGAGAAAGTAAAGCTTAGAGATAGGAATTTTACCCACTTGAATGTTGTGTAGGATGGTGACTTAGGAAGGGGTGGTCCCAATGATCTTGCAATTGCCACTCCCTTGTGCTCTTCTTTGACTACTTTCACCTCTTGCTCAAGCTTGAAATCCACCTCTTGTTCTACTTCACCCATGTCTTTAACCACTTCTCTCTCTTCTCTAGCAATCATAGCTTCCTCCAATTGTTCCAACACAAAGCAACATTTCTCATTTTCCACCGGAGTTTTCAATCTCTCCTTCATGCTATGCTCTTCACTTGATTCTCCATATGTAACCATAGGAGTTCCTTGAATGCTCAAGCATTGGGAGGCTGATCGGTTTACCATCTCATCCATGGCGGCAATGGATTCTAGTACCTCTTTTTGCATTTCTCTTTGTCCGTGAAGTAGCAAAGTGAGAGAATCATCTATTGGGGCTTGGGGTGGATAGGAGGGTTCATCATTTTGGAGAAAGGGTTCATGATAGGAAGATGGTTCTTCTTGGTAAGGGTGTGGAGGTTCAACACTCTCTACTTTTTCTGCTTGTTGCACAACACGTTCCATGGTTGCTTGAAGTTGATCCAATGCTTCCTTGAGATGATCCCTTGACTCTTGTTCTGCTTGGATAACATGATTAGGATCATATGGCTCTTGGATCGATAGACATAAATATTCTTCCATGGAAGGTTGTGATGGAAAGT